>NC_045704.1:1939994-2309992 GCF_009834535.1 Camelus ferus
TTCGTTCACCTAGCACAAATTGAAACTTGTTGCAGTAGAAACTTTTACTCTGGTTTCTCATTCTTTTTCCTACAGCAGTTTTGAAATTCCTGCAGATTTCACTGTAAACAATAGTTGGATCTAGAACCACCCCATGTAATTGTATGGAGTGTAGATTGCAAATGAAAAGACACTTTTTGTTCCCAACAAGCTACCTGAAGTACGGCTTTCACACACACGTATCTCTCAGAGCTGATAATGTGGAGAGATATTCGTTTATCTAGTACAAAGGGAACAGGTGGCAGGAGAAACTTTTACTCTGGTTTCTTAGTCTGTTTCCTAGTGCCGGTTTGAATTTCCTGCAGTTTTCACTGTAAAATTGTGTTGGAGCTGGTACCTCCCCATATAAATTTATGGAGTGTAGTTTGAATCTGAAAAGAAACTATGTGTTCCCAACAAGCTAGGTGAAGGACGGCTTTCACACATATGTATCCCTCATAACTATAATGTGGAGAGACCTTCGTTCATCTAGCACAAATGGAACGGTTTGAAGGAGTAATTTTTCTCTGGTTTCTCAGTCTGTTTCCTAGTGCCAGTATGAAGTTCCTGCACTTTTCACTGTAAAACCGAGTTGGAGCTAGTACCTCCCCATTTAATTGTATGGAGTGTAGATTGCAACTGAAAAGAAACTTTGTGTTCCCAAAAAGATAGGTGAAGGACGGCTTTCACACACACTTATCTCTCAGAACTGAGCATGTGGAGAGAAGTTCGTTCAACTAACTCAAATGGAACGGTTTGCAGGAGAAAGTTTATTCTGGTTTCTCAGTCTGTTTCCTATGGCCTATTTGAAGTTCCTGCAGTTTTCACTGTAAAACCTATTTGGAGCTAGTAACTCCCCATATAATTGTATGGATTGTAGTTTGCAACTGAGAAAAACTTTGTGTTCCCTTCAAGCTAGGTGAAGTACAGCTTACACACACACTTATCTCTCAGAATTCAGCACGTGAAGAGACGTTCGTTCATGTAGCACAAAGTGAACGGTATGCAGGAGAAACTATTACTGTGGTTTCTGAGTGTGTTTCCTAGTGCCGTCTTCAAGTTCCTGCAGTTTACACTATAAAACCGATTTGGAGCTAGTACTTCCCCATAAAATTGTATGGAGTGTAGTTTGCAAATGAAAAGAAACTTTGTGTTCCCAACAAGATAGTTGAAGGACGGTTTTCACACACACTTACTCTCAGATCTGAACACGTGGAGAGACTTTCATTCATCCAGCACAAAGGGAACGGGTTGCATGGGAAACTTTAACTCGGGTTTCTCAGTCTGTTTCCTAGTGCCGGTTTGAAGTTCCAGAAGTTTTCACTGTAAAACCGAGTTGGAGCTATTACCTCCCATATATAGGTAGGGATTGTAGTGTGCAACTGAAAAGAAACTTTGTGTTACCAACAAGATAGCTGAAGGACGGCTTTCACACACACATATCTCTCAGAACTGAGCATGTGGATAGACGTTCGTTCACCTAGCACAAATAGAAACGTGTTGCAGTAGAAACATTTACTCTGGTTTCTCAGTTCGTTTCCTAATGCCGGTTTGAAGTTCCTGAAGGTTTTACTGTAAATCCGAGTTGGAGGTAATTCCTCCACATATATTTCAATGGAGTGTAGGTAGCTACTAAAAAGAAACTTTGTGATTCCAACAGGTTATGTGAAGGACGACTTTCACACATACGTATCTCTCAGAACTGATCATGTGGACAGACGTTCGTTCATCTAGCACAAAGGGAATGGGATTCAGGAGAAACAATTACTTTGATTCTCAGTGTGTTTCCTAGTGCCGGTTATAAGTTCCATCATTTTTCACTGTAAAAACGATTTGGAGCTTGTACATATCCATATAATTTTATGGATTGTAGTTTGCAACTGAAAGGAAACTTTGTGTTCCCAACAAGCTAGGTGAAGGAAGGCTTTCACACACACATTTCTGCCACAACTGAGCATGTGGAGTGTCGATCGTTCATGTAGCACAAAAGGAACGATTAGCAGTAGAAACTTTTACTCGGGTTTCTCAGTCTGTTTCCTAGTGCCGTTTTGAAGTTCCTGCAGTTTTCAATGTGAAATAGTGTTGGAGCTACGACCACCCCATATTATTGTATGGAGAGCAGTTTTCAACTGAAAAGAAACTTTGTGTTTCCAACAAGCTAGGTGAAAGACTGCTTTCACACACACTTATCTCTCAGAAATGAACATGTGGAGAGACTTTCGTTCATCCAGCACAAAGGGAACGGGTTGAATGGGAAACATTTACTCGGGTCTCTCAGTGTGTTTCCTAGTGCCGGTTTGAATTTCCAGCAGTTTTCACTGTAAAACCGAGTTGGAGCCCAGCAGTTTTCACTGTGAAATCGAGTTGGAATTACTACCACCCCATATTATTGTATGGAGAGCAGTTTGCAACTGAAAAGAAACTTTGTGTTCCCAAAAATATAGGTGAAAGATGGCTTTCACACACACTTATCTCTCAGAACTGAGCATGTGGAGAGAAGTTCGTTCATCTAACTCAAGTGGAACGGGTTGCAGGGGAAAGTTTATTCTGGTTTCTCAGTCTGTTTCCTATGGCCTATTTGAAGTTCCTGCAGTTTTCACTGTAAAACCTAGTTGGATCTAGAACCTCCCCATATAATTGTATGGATTGTAGTTTGCAACTGAGAAAAACTTTGTGTTCCCTTCAAGCTAGGTGAAGTACAGCTTACACACACACTTATCTCTCAGAATTCAGCACGTGAAGAGACGTTCGTTCATGTAGCAAAAAGTGAACGGTATGCAGGAGAAACTATTACTGTGGTTTCTGAGTGTGTTTCCTAGTGCCGTCTTCAAGTTCCTGCAGTTTACACTGTAAAACCGATTTGGAGCTAGTACCTCCCCATAAAATTGTATGGAGTGTAGTTTGCAACTGAAAAGAAATTTGTGTTCCAAACAAGATAGGTGAAGGAAGGCTTTCACACACACTTACTCTCAGATCTGAACACGTGGAGAGACTGTTGTTCATCTAGCACAAAGGGAACTGGTTGGAGGAGAAACTTTTATTCTGGTTTCTCAGTGTGTTTCTATAGTGCCGGTTTGAAGTTCCAACAGTTTTCACTGTAAAACCGAGTTGGAGCTTGTACATCCCCATATAAATTTATGGAGTGTAGTTTACAAATGGAAAGATACTTTGTGTTCCCAACAAGCTAGGTGAAGGACGGCTTTCACACACACTTTTCTGCCACAACTGAGCATGTGGAGAGTCGATCGTTCATCCAGCACAAAGGGAACGATTTGCAGTAGAAACTTTTACTCGGGTTTCTCAGTCTGTTTCCTAGTGCCGTTTGGATGTTCCTGCAGTTTTCAATGTGAAATAGAGTTGGAGCTACGACCACCCCATATTATTGTATGGAGAGCAGTTTTCAACTGAAAAGAAACTTTGTGTTTCCAACAAGCTAGGTGAAAGACTGCTTTCACACACACTTATCTCTCAGAAATGAACATGTGGAGAGACTTTCGTTCATCCAGCACAAAGGGAACGGGTTGAATGAGAAACTTTTACTCGGGTCTCTCAGTGTGTTTCCTAGTGCCGGTTTGAATTTCCAGCAGTTTTCACTGTAAAACCGAGTTGGAGCCCAGCAGTTTTCACTGTGAAATCGAGTTGGAGTTACTACCACCCCATATTATTGTATGGAGAGCAGTTTGCAACTGAAAAGAAACTTTGTGTTCCCAAAATTATAGGTGAGGGAAGGCTTTCTCTCACACTTAGCTCACAGAACTGAGCATGTGTAGGGACGTTCGATCATCTTACACAAAGGGAACGTGTTGCAGGAGAAACTTTTACTGTGGGTTCTCAGTGTGTTTCCTAGTGCCGGTTTTAATTTCTTGCAGTTTTCACTATAAAACCGAGTTGGAACTAGTACCTCCCATATATAGGTAGGGATTGTAGTGTGCAACTGAAAAGAAATTTTGTGTTCCCAACAAGATAGGTGAAGGACGGCTTTCAAACACACATATCTCTCAGAACTGAGCATGTTGAGAGACGTTCGTTCACCTAGCACAAATAGAAACGTGTTGCAGTAGAAACTTTTCCTCTGGTTTCTCAGTCTTTTTCCTACGGCAGTTTTGAAGTTCCTCCAGATTTCACTGTAAACCCTAGTTGGAGCTAGTACCTCCCCATGTAATTGTATGGAGTGTAGATTGCAAATGAAAAGACACTTTTTGTTCCCAACAAGCTACCTGAAGTACGGCTTTCACACACACGTATCTCTCAGAGCTGATAATGTGGAGAGATATTCGTTTATCTAGTACAAAGGGAACAGGTGGCAGGAGAAACTTTTACTCTGGTTTCTTAGTCTGTTTCCTAGTGCCGGTTTGAATTTCCTGCAGTTTTCACTGTAAAATTGTGTTGGAGCTGGTACCTCCCCATATAAATTTATGGAGTGTAGTTTGAATCTGAAAAGAAACTATGTGTTCCCAACAAGCTAGGTGAAGGACGGCTTTCACACATATGTATCCCTCATAACTATAATGTGGAGAGACCTTCGTTCATCTAGCACAAATGGAACGGTTTGAAGGAGTAATTTTTCTCTGGTTTCTCAGTCTGTTTCCTAGTGCCAGTATGAAGTTCCTGCACTTTTCACTGTAAAACCGAGTTGGAGCTAGTACCTCCCCATTTAATTGTATGGAGTGTAGATTGCAACTGAAAAGAAACATTGTGTTCCCAACAAGATAGGTGAAGGACGGCTTTCACACACACTTACTCTCAGATCTGAACACGTGGAGAGACGTTCGTTCACCTAGCACAAATAGAAACGTGTTGCAGTAGAAACTTTTACTCTGGTTTCTCAGTCTTTTTCCTACGGCAGTTTTGAAATTCCTGCAGATTTCACTGTAAACCCTAGTTGGAGCTGGTACCTCTCCATGTAATTGTATGGAGTGTAGTTTGCAACTGAAAAGAAACTTTGTGTTCCCAACAAGTTAGATGAAGGACAGCATTCACACACAATTATCTCTCAGATTTGAGCACGTGGAGAGACGTTCGTTCATCTAGCACAAAGTGAAATGTTTGCAGGAGAAACTATTACTGTGGTTTCTCACTGTGTTTAATAGTGCCGGTTTCACGTTCCAGCAGTTTTCACTGTAAATCCAAGTTGGAGCTAGTACCACCCATATAATTGTATGGAGTGTAGATTGCAACTGAAGAGAAACTTTGTTTTCCCAACAAGCTACCTGAAGTATGGCTTTCACAAACACGTATCTCTCAGAGCTGATAATGTGGAGAGATATTCCTTTATCTAGTACAAAGGGGACATGTTACAGGAGAAACTTTTTCTCTGGTTTCTCAGTCTGTTTCCTAATGCCGGTTTGAATTTCCTGCAGTTTTCACTGTAAAATTGAGTTGGAGCTGGTACCTCCCCATATAAATTTATGGAGTGTAGTTTGAATCTGAAAAGAAACTATGTGTTCCCAACAAGCTAGGTGAAGTACGGCTTTCACACATATGTATCCCTCATAACTATAATGTGGAGAGACCTTCGTTCATCTAGCACAAATGGAACGGTTTGAAGGAGTAATTTTTCTCTGGTTTCTCAGTCTGTTTCCTAGTGCCAGTATGAAGTTCCTGCACTTTTCACTGTAAAACCGAGTTGGAGCTAGTACCTCCCCATTTAATTGTATGGAGTGTAGATTGCAACTGAAAAGAAACATTGTGTTCCCAACAAGATAGGTGAAGGACGGCTTTCACACACACTTACTCTCAGATCTGAACACGTGGAGAGACGTTCGTTCACCTAGCACAAATAGAAACGTGTTGCAGTAGAAACTTTTACTCTGGTTTCTCAGTCTTTTTCCTACGGCAGTTTTGAAATTCCTGCAGATTTCACTGTAAACCCTAGTTGGAGCTGGTACCTCTCCATGTAATTGTATGGAGTGTAGTTTGCAACTGAAAAGAAACTTTGTGTTCCCAACAAGTTAGATGAAGGACAGCATTCACACACAATTATCTCTCAGATTTGAGCACGTGGAGAGACGTTCGTTCATCTAGCACAAAGTGAAATGTTTGCAGGAGAAACTATTACTGTGGTTTCTCACTGTGTTTAATAGTGCCGGTTTCACGTTCCAGCAGTTTTCACTGTAAATCCAAGTTGGAGCTAGTACCACCCATATAATTGTATGGAGTGTAGATTGCAACTGAAGAGAAACTTTGTTTTCCCAACAAGCTACCTGAAGTATGGCTTTCACAAACACGTATCTCTCAGAGCTGATAATGTGGAGAGATATTCCTTTATCTAGTACAAACGGGACATGTTACAGGAGAAACTTTTTCTCTGGTTTCTCAGTCTGTTTCCTAATGCCGGTTTGAATTTCCTGCAGTTTTCGCTGTAAAATTGAGTTGGAGCTGGTACCTCCCCATATAAATTTATGGAGTGTTATCTGCATCTGAAAAGAATCTATGTGTTCCCAACAAGCTAGGTGAAGGACGGCTTTCACACATACGTATCCCTCATAACTTATAATGTGGAGAGACCTTCGTTCATCGAGCAGAAATGGAACGGGTTGCAGGAGAAATTTTTCTGTGGTTTCTCAGTCTGTTTCCTAGTGCCAGTATGAAGTTCCTGCACTTTTCACTGTAAAACCGAGATGGAGCTAGTAACTCCCCATTTAATTTTATGGAGTGTAGATTGCAAATGAAAAGATACTTTGTGTTCCCAACAAGCTAGGTGAAGGACGGCTTTCACACACACTTATCTCTCAGAACTGAGCATGTGGAGAGAAGTTCGTTCAACTAACTCAAATGGAACGGTTTGCAGGAGAAAGTTTATTCTGGTTTCTCAGTCTGTTTCCTATGGCCGATTTGAAGTTCCTGCAGTTTTCACTGTAAAACCTAGTTGGGGCTAGTAACTCCCCATATAATTGTATGGATTGTAGTTTGCAACTGAGAAAAACTTTGTGTTCCCTTCAAGCTAGGTGAAGTACAGCTTACACACACACTTATCTCTCAGAATTCAGCACGTGAAGAGACGTTCGTTCATGTAGCACAAAGTGAACGGTATGCAGGAGAAACTATTACTGTGGTTTCTGAGTGTGTTTCCTAGTGCCGTCTTCAAGTTCCTGCAGTTTACACTATAAAACCGATTTGGAGCTAGTACTTCCCCATAAAATTGTATGGAGTGTAGTTTGCAAATGAAAAGAAACTTTGTGTTCCCAACAAGATAGTTGAAGGACGGTTTTCACACACACTTACTCTCAGAACTGAACACGTGGAGAGACTTTCATTCATCCAGCACAAAGGGAACGGGTTGCATGGGAAACTTTAACTCGGGATTCTCAGTCTGTTTCCTAGTGCCGGTTTGAAGTTCCAGAAGTTTTCACTGTAAAACCGAGTTGGAGCTATTACCTCCCATATATAGGTAGGGATTGTAGTGTGCAACTGAAAAGAAACTTTGTGTTACCAACAAGATAGCTGAAGGACGGCTTTCACACACACATATCTCTCAGAACTGAGCATGTGGATAGACGTTCGTTCACCTAGCACAAATAGAAACGTGTTGCAGTAGAAACATTTACTCTGGTTTCTCAGTTCGTTTCCTAATGCCGGTTTGAAGTTCCTGAAGGTTTTACTGTAAATCCGAGTTGGAGGTAATTCCTCCCCATATATTTCAATGGAGTGTAGGTAGCTACTAAAAAGAAACTTTGTGATTCCAACAGGTTATATGAAGGACGACTTTCACACATACGTATCTCTCAGAACTGATCATGTGGACAGACGTTCGTTCATCTAGCACAAAGGGAATGGGATGCAGGAGAAACAATTACTTTGATTCTCAGTGTGTTTCCTAGTGCCGGTTATAAGTTCCATCATTTTTCACTGTAAAAACGATTTGGAGCTTGTACATATCCATATAATTTTATGGATTGTAGTTTGCAACTGAAAGGAAACTTTGTGTTCCCAACAAGCTAGGTGAAGGAAGGCTTTCACACACACATTTCTGCCACAACTGAGCATGTGGAGTGTCGATCGTTCATGTAGCACAAAAGGAACGATTTGCAGTAGAAACTTTTACTCGGGTTTCTCAGTCTGTTTCCTAGTGCCGTTTTGAAGTTCCTGCAGTTTTCAATGTGAAATAGTGTTGGAGCTACGACCACCCCATATTATTGTATGGAGAGCAGTTTTCAACTGAAAAGAAACTTTGTGTTTCCAACAAGCTAGGTGAAAGACTGCTTTCACACACACTTATCTCTCAGAAATGAACATGTGGAGAGACTTTCGTTCATCCAGCACAAAGGGAACGGGTTGAATGGGAAACTTTTACTCGGGTCTCTCAGTGTGTTTCCTAGTGCCGGTTTGAATTTCCAGCAGTTTTCACTGTAAAACCGAGTTGGAGCCCAGCAGTTTTCACTGTGAAATCGAGTTGGAATTACTACCACCCCATATTATTGTATGGAGAGCAGTTTGCAACTGAAAAGAAACTTTGTGTTCCCAAAAATATAGGTGAAAGACGGCTTTCACACACACTTATCTCTCAGAACTGAGCATGTGGATAGAAGTTCGTTCATCTAACTCAGATGGAACGGGTTGCAGGGAAAGTTTATTCTGGTTTCTCAGTCTGTTTCCTATGGCCTATTTGAAGTTCCTGCAGTTTTCACTGTAAAACCTAGTTGGATCTAGAACCTCCCCATATAATTGTATGGATTGTAGTTTGCAACTGAGAAAAACTTTGTGTTCCCTTCAAGCTAGGTGAAGTACAGCTTACACACACACTTATCTCTCAGAATTCAGCACGTGAAGAGACGTTCGTTCATGTAGCACAAAGTGAACGGTATGCAGGAGAAACTATTAC
Source organism: Camelus ferus (assembly GCF_009834535.1). NCBI lineage: Eukaryota > Metazoa > Chordata > Mammalia > Artiodactyla > Camelidae > Camelus > Camelus ferus. The sequence goes on from NC_045704.1 coordinate 1,948,834, forward strand.
TGTGGTTTCTGAGTGTGTTTCCTAGTGCCGTCTTCAAGTTCCTGCAGTTTACACTGTAAAACCGATTTGGAGCTAGTACCTCCCCATAAAATTGTATGGAGTGTAGTTTGCAACTGAAAAGAAATTTGTGTTCCAAACAAGATAGGTGAAGGAAGGCTTTCACACACACTTACTCTCAGATCTGAACACGTGGAGAGACTGTTGTTCATCTAGCACAAAGGGAACTGGTTGGAGGAGAAACTTTTATTCTGGTTTCTCAGTGTGTTTCTATAGTGCCGGTTTGAAGTTCCAACAGTTTTCACTGTAAAACCGAGTTGGAGCTTGTACATCCCCATATAAATTTATGGAGTGTAGTTTACAAATGGAAAGATACTTTGTGTTCCCAACAAGCTAGGTGAAGGACGGCTTTCACACACACTTTTCTGCCACAACTGAGCATGTGGAGAGTCGATCGTTCATCCAGCACAAAGGGAACGATTTGCAGTAGAAACTTTTACTCGGGTTTCTCAGTCTGTTTCCTAGTGCCGTTTGGATGTTCCTGCAGTTTTCAATGTGAAATAGAGTTGGAGCTACGACCACCCCATATTATTGTATGGAGAGCAGTTTTCAACTGAAAAGAAACTTTGTGTTTCCAACAAGCTAGGTGAAAGACTGCTTTCACACACACTTATCTCTCAGAAATGAACATGTGGAGAGACTTTCGTTCATCCAGCACAAAGGGAACGGGTTGAATGAGAAACTTTTACTCGGGTCTCTCAGTGTGTTTCCTAGTGCCGGTTTGAATTTCCAGCAGTTTTCACTGTAAAACCGAGTTGGAGCCCAGCAGTTTTCACTGTGAAATCGAGTTGGAGTTACTACCACCCCATATTATTGTATGGAGAGCAGTTTGCAACTGAAAAGAAACTTTGTGTTCCCAAAATTATAGGTGAGGGAAGGCTTTCTCTCACACTTAGCTCACAGAACTGAGCATGTGTAGGGACGTTCGATCATCTTACACAAAGGGAACGTGTTGCAGGAGAAACTTTTACTGTGGGTTCTCAGTGTGTTTCCTAGTGCCGGTTTTAAGTTCTTGCAGTTTTCACTATAAAACCGAGTTGGAACTAGTACCTCCCATATATAGGTAGGGATTGTAGTGTGCAACTGAAAAGAAATTTTGTGTTCCCAACAAGATAGGTGAAGGACGGCTTTCAAACACACATATCTCTCAGAACTGAGCATGTTGAGAGACGTTCGTTCACCTAGCACAAATAGAAACGTGTTGCAGTAGAAACTTTTCCTCTGGTTTCTCAGTCTTTTTCCTACGGCAGTTTTGAAGTTCCTCCAGATTTCACTGTAAACCCTAGTTGGAGCTAGTACCTCCCCATGTAATTGTATGGAGTGTAGATTGCAAATGAAAAGACACTTTTTGTTCCCAACAAGCTACCTGAAGTACGGCTTTCACACACACGTATTTCTCAGAGCTGATAATGTGGAGAGATATTCGTTTATCTAGTACAAAGGGAACAGGTGGCAGGAGAAACTTTTACTCTGGTTTCTTAGTCTGTTTCCTAGTGCCGGTTTGAATTTCCTGCAGTTTTCACTGTAAAATTGTGTTGGAGCTGGTACCTCCCCATATAAATTTATGGAGTGTAGTTTGAATCTGAAAAGAAACTATGTGTTCCCAACAAGCTAGGTGAAGGACGGCTTTCACACATATGTATCCCTCATAACTATAATGTGGAGAGACCTTCGTTCATCTAGCACAAATGGAACGGTTTGAAGGAGTAATTTTTCTCTGGTTTCTCAGTCTGTTTCCTAGTGCCAGTATGAAGTTCCTGCACTTTTCACTGTAAAACCGAGTTGGAGCTAGTACCTCCCCATTTAATTGTATGGAGTGTAGATTGCAACTGAAAAGAAACTTTGTGTTCCCAACAAGCTAGGTGAAGGACGGCTTTCACACACACTTATCTCTCAGAACTGAGCATGTGGAGAGAAGTTCGTTCATCTAACTCAAATGGAACGGGTTGCAGGAGAAAGTTTATTATGGTTTCTCAGTCTGTTTCCTATGGCCGATTTGAAGTTCCTGCAGTTTTCACTGTAAAACCTAGTTGGAGCTAGTAACTCCCCATATAATTGTATGGATTGTAGTATGCAACTGAGAAAAACTTTGTGTTCCCTTCAAGCTAGGTGAAGTACAGCTTACACACACACTTATCTCTCAGAATTCAGCACGTGAAGAGACGTTCGTTCATGTAGCACAAAGTGAACGGTATGCAGGAGAAACTATTACTGTGGTTTCTGAGTGTGTTTCCTAGTGCCGTCTTCAAGTTCCTGCAGTTTACACTATAAAACCAATTTGGATCTAGTACCTCCCCATAAAATTGTATGGAGTGTAGTTTGCAAATGAAAAGAAACTTTGTGTTCCAAACAAGATAGTTGAAGGACGGCTTTCACACACACTTACTCTCAGATCTGAACACGTGGACAGACTTTCATTCATCCAGCACAAAGGGAACGGGTTGCATGGGAAACTTTAACTCAGGTTTCTCAGTCTGTTTCCTAGTGCCGGTTTGAAGTTCCAGAAGTTTTCACTGTAAAACCGAGTTGGAGCTTGTAACTCCCCTATAAAAGTACGGAGTGTAGTTTGCAAATGAAAAGAAACTTTGTGTTCCGAACAAGATAGGTGAAGGACGGCTTTCACACACACTTACTCTCAGATCTGAACACGTGGAGAGACGTTCGTTCACCTAGCACAAATAGAAACGTGTTGCAGTAGAAACTTTTACTCTGGTTTCTCAGTCTTTTTCCTACGGCAGTTTTGAAATTCCTGCAGATTTCACTGTAAACCTTAGTTGGAGCTAGTACCTCTCCATGTAATTGTATGGAGTGTAGTTTGCAACTGAAAAGAAACTTTGTGTTCCCAACAAGTTAGATGAAGGACAGCATTCACACACAATTATCTCTCAGATTTGAGCACGTGGAGAGACGTTCGTTCATCTAGCACAAAGTGAAATGTTTGCAGGAGAAACTATTACTGTGGTTTCTCACTGTGTTTAATAGTGCCGGTTTCACGTTCCAGCAGTTTTCACTGTAAATCCAAGTTGGAGCTAGTACCACCCATATAATTGTATGGAGTGTAGATTGCAACTGAAGAGAAACTTTGTTTTCCCAACAAGCTACCTGAAGTATGGCTTTCACAAACACGTATCTCTCAGAGCTGATAATGTGGAGAGATATTCCTTTATCTAGTACAAAGGGAACATGTTACAGGAGAAACTTTTTCTCTGGTTTCTCAGTCTGTTTCCTAATGCCGGTTTGAATTTCCTGCAGTTTTCGCTGTAAAATTGAGTTGGAGCTGGTACCTCCCCATATAAATTTATGGAGTGTTATTTGCATCTGAAAAGAATCTATGTGTTCCCAACAAGCTAGGTGAAGGACGGCTTTCACACATACGTATCCCTCATAACTTATAATGTGGAGAGACCTTCGTTCATCGAGCAGAAATGGAACGGGTTGCAGGAGAAATTTTTCTGTGGTTTCTCAGTCTGTTTCCTAGTGCCAGTATGAAGTTCCTGCACTTTTCACTGTAAAACCGAGATGGAGCTAGTAACTCCCCATTTAATTTTATGGAGTGTAGATTGCAAATGAAAAGATACTTTGTGTTCCCAACAAGCTAGGTGAAGGACGGCTTTCACACACACTTATCTGCCACAACTGAGCATGTGGAGAGTCGATCGTTCATCTAGCACAAAGGGAAAGATTTGCAGTAGAAACTTTTACTCGGGTTTCTCAGTCTGTTTCCTAGTGCCGGTTTGAAGTTCCTGCAGTTTTCACTGTGAAATCGAGTTTGAGCTACGACCACCCCATATTATTGTATGGAGAGCAGATTTCAACTGAAAAGAAACTTTGTGTTTCCAACAAGCTAGGTGAAAGGCTGCTTTCACACACACTTATCTCTCAGAAATGAACATGTAGAGAGACGTTCGTTCATGTAGCACAAAGGGAACGGATTGCAGGGGAAACTTTTACTCTTGTTTCTCAGTCTTTTTCCTAGTACCGGTTTGAAGTTCCTGCAGATTTCACTGTAAAACCATGTAGGAGCTAGTACCTCCCCATATTATGGTATGGAGTGTAGTTTGCAACTGAAAAGAAACTTTGTGTTCCCAACAAGCTAGGTGAAGGACGGCTTTCACACAAACTTATCTCTCAAAACTGAGCATGTGGAGAAAATTTCGTTCATCTAAGTGAAATGGAACGGGTTGCAGGAGAAAGTTTATTCTGGTTTCTCAGTCTGTTTCCTATGGCCGATTTGAAATTCCTGCAGTTTTCACTGTAAAACCTAGTTGGATCTAGTAACTCCCCATATAATTGTATGGATTGTAGTTTCCAACTGAAAAAAACTTTGTGTTCCCTTCAAGCTAGGTGAAGTACAGCTTTCACACACACTTATCTCTCAGAATTCAGCACGTGAAGAGACGTTCGTTCATGTAGCACAAAGTGAACGTTATGCAGGAGAAACTATTACTGTGGGTTCTGAGTGTGTTTCCTAGTGCCGTATTCAAGTTCCTGCAGTTTACAGTGTAAAACCGATTTGGAGCTAGTACCTCCCCATATAATTGTAAGGAGTGTAGTTTGCAACTGAAAAGAAACTTTGTGTTCCAAACAAGATATGTGAAGGACGGCTTTCACACACATTTACTCTCAGATCTGAACACGTGGAGAGACTTTCGTTCAAACAGCACAAAGGGAACGGGTTGCATGTGAAACTTTAACTCGGGTTTCTCTGTCTGTTTCCTAGTGCCCGTTTGAAGTTCCAGCAGTTTTCACTCTAAAACCGAGTTGGAGCTTGTAACTCCCCTATAAATTTACGGAGTGTAGTTTGCAAATGAAAAGAAACTTTGTGTTAACAACAAGATAGTTGAAAGATGGCTTTCACACACACATATCTCTCAGAACTGAGCATGTGGAGAGACGTTCGTTCACCTAGCCCAAATAGAAACGTGTTGCAGTAAAAACTTTTACTCTGGTTTCTCAGTCTTTTTCCTACGGCAGTTTTGAAGTTCCTGCAGATTTCACTGTAAACCCTAGTTGGAGCTAGTACCTCCCCATGTAATTGTATGGAGTGTAGTTTGCATCTGAAAAGAAACTTTGTGTTCCCAACAAGTTAGATGAAGGACAGCATTCACACACAATTATCTCTCAGATTTGAGCACGTGGAGAGATGTTCGTTCATGTAGCACAAAGTGAACTGGTTGCAGGAGAAACTATTACTGTGTTTCCTCACTGTGTTTAATAGTGCCGGTTTCAAGTTCCAGCAGTTTTTACTGTAAATCTAAGTTGGAGCTAGTACATCCCCATATATTTGTAAGGAGTGTAGATTGCAACTGAAGAGAAAATTTGTGTTTCCAACAAGCTACCTGAAGTACGGCTTTCACACACACGTATCTCTCAGAGCTGATAATGTGGAGAGATATTCGTTTATCTAGTACAAAGGGAACAGGTTGCATGAGAAACTTTTACTCTGGTTTCTCAGTCTTTTTCCTAGTGCCGGTTTGAATTTCCTGCAGTTTTCACTGCAAAATTGAGTTGGAGCTGGTACTACCCCATATAATTTTATGGAGTGTTGTTTGCATCTGAAAAGAAACTATGTGTTCCAAACAAGCTAGGTGAAGGACGGCTTTCAGATAAACGTATCTCTCATATCTTATAATATGTAGAGACCTTCGTTCATCTAGCACAAATGGAACGGTTTGCAGGAGAAATTTTTCTCTGGTTTCTCTGTCTGATTCCTAGTGCCAGTTTGAAGTTCCTGAATTTTCACTGTAAAACCGAGTTGGAGGTAGTACCTCCCCATTTAATAGTATGGAGTTTAGATTGCAAATGAAAAAAAATTTGCGTTCCCAACAAGCTAGTTTAAGGAAGGCTTTCACACACACTTATCTCTCAGAATTGAGCATGTGGAGAGATCTTCGTTCATCTACCACAAAGGGAAAGGTTTGCAGGAAAACTTTACTCTGTTATCTCAGTTTGTTTCCTTGTGCCGGTTTCACCTTCCAGCAGTTTTCACTGTAAAACCGTGTTGGAGCTAGTAATTCCATGTATAATTAATTGGAGTTTAGTTTGCAACTGAAATGAAACTATTTGTTCCAAAAAGATAGGTGAAGGATGGCTTTCAAAAACACGTATATCTCAGATCTAATAATGTGGATAGAAGTTCGTTCATCTATCACAAAGGGAACGGGTTGCAGGAGAAACTTTTTCTCTCTTTTACCAGACTATTTCCTAGTGCCGGTTTGAAGTTCCTGCAGTTTTCACTGTAAAACCGAGTTGGAACCAGTATCTCCCCTTATAATTTTATGGATTGTAGTTTGCAACTGAAAAGAAACTTTGTGTTCCCAACAAGGTAGGTGAAGGACGGCTTTCACACACACTTATCTCTCAGAAATGAGCACGTGGAGAGACGTTCGTTCATCTAGCACAAAGTGAACGGTTTGCAGGAGAAACTATTACTGTGGTTTCTCATTGTGGTTCCTAGTGCCGTCTTCAAGTTCCTGCAGTTTACACTGTAAAACCGATTTGGAGCTAGTACCTCCCCATATAATTGCATGGAAAGTTGTTTGCAACTGAAAAGAATCTTTGTGTTCCAAACAAGATAGGTGAAGTACGGCGTTCACACACACTTATCTCTCAGAACTGAACACGTGGAGAGACGTTCGTTCATCCAGCACAAATGGAAGGGGTTGCATGGGAAACTTTAACTCGGATTTCTCAGTCTGTTTCCTAGTCCCGGTTTGAAGTTCCAGCAGTTTTCACTGTAAAACCGTGTTGGAGCTTGTAACTCCCCATATAAAATTCCGGAGTGTAGTTTGCAAATTAAAAGAAAATTTGTGTTCCCAACAAGCTAGGTGAAGGCAGCTTTCACTCACACTTATAGCTCAGAACTGAGCATGTGGAGAGAAGTTCATTAATCTAGCACAAATTGAACGGGGTGCCGGAGGAAATTTTTCTGTGGATTCTCAGTGTTTTTCCAAGTGCCTGGTTGAAGTTACGGCAGGTTTTACTGTAAAACCGATTTGGAGCTAATAACTCCCCATATAATTCAATGTAGAGTAGTTGGCAACTGAAAAGAAACTTTGTGATCCCAACAGGTTAATTGAAGGACGGCTTTCACACACACGTATCTCTCCGAACTGATCATGTGGACAGAAGTTCGTTCATCTAGCACAAAGGGAAAGGTTTGCAGGAGAAACTTTTCTCTGGTTTCTCAGTCTGTTTCTTAGTGCCGGTTTGAAGATCCTGCATTTATCACTGTAAAACCGTGTTGTAGCTAGTACCTTCCCATATGTCTGTATGGAGTGTAGGTGGCATCTTGAAAAGTATCTTTGTGTTCCCAAAAAGGTAGGTGAAGGACGGTTTTCACACACACTTATGTCTCAGAAATGAGCATGTTTAGAGACGTTCGTTCATCTAGCAAAATGGGAACGGTTTGCAGGAGACACTTTTACTCTGGTTTCTCAGGGTGTTTCCTAGTGCCGGTTTGAATTTCCTGCAGTTTTCAGTGTAAAATCTTGTTGGAGCTTCTACCTCCCCATATAATCTTATGGAGTGTAGTTTGCAAATGAAAAGAAAGTTTGTTTTCCCAACAAGATAGGTGAAGGACGGCTTCACACACAATATACTCTCAGAAATCAGCATGTGGAGGGACGTTCGTTCATCTAGCACAAAAGGATCGCGTTACAGGAGAAACTTTTACTCTGGTTTCTCAGGGTGTTTCCTAGTGCTGGTTTGAATTTCCTGCAGTTTTCACTGTAAAATCGAGTTGGAGCTATTACCTCACCGTATAATTGTGTGGGATGTACTTTGCAACTGAAAAGAATCTTTGTGTTCCCAACAAGCTATGTGAAGTACGGCTTTCACACACACTTATCTCTCAGAACTGATCATGTGGAGAGACTTTCGTTCATCTAGCACAAAAGGAACGGTTTGCAGGAGAATCTTTTACTGTGGATTCTTACTGTGTTTCCTAGTGCCAGTTAGAATTTTCTGCAGTTTTCACTGTAAAAAAGGGTTGGAGCTTGTACTTCCCCTTTTAATTGTATGAAATGTAGTTTGCAACTGAAAAGAAACTATTTGTTCCCAACAAGGTAGGTGAAGGACTGCTTTCACACACACATATCTCTCAGAACTGAGCAAGTGTAGAGACGTTCGTTCATATAGCACAAAGGGAACGGGTTGCATGTAAAACTATTACTCTGGTTTCCCAGGCTGTTTCCTAGTGCCTTTTTGAAGTTCCTGCAGTTTTCATTATAAAAACGAGTTGGAGATTGTAACTCCCCATATATACTAATGGAGTGTAGCTGGCAACTTAACAGAAACGTTGTTTTCCCAAAAAGCTAGGTGAAGGACTGCTATAACACACAATTAACTCTCAAAACTGAGCATGTGGAGAGACTGTCGTTCATCTAGCACAAAGGGAATGGGTTGCAGGGGAAACTTTTACTCTGGTTTCTCAGTCTGTTTCCTAGTGCCGGTTTGAAGTTCCTGCAGTTTTCAGTGTAAAACCGAGTTGAGCTATTACTTCCCATATAATTTTATGGAATGTGTTTGCAACTGAAAAGAAACTTTGTGTTGACAACTATTTAGTTGATGGACGGCTTTCACACACAAGTATCTGTCTTAACTGAGCATGTGGAGAGACGTTCATTTATCTAGCACAGATGGATGGGTTTCAGGAGAAACTTTACTCTGTTTTCTCAGTGTGTTTCCATGTGCCGGGTGGATGTTCCTGCAGTTTTCACTGTAAAACCGTGTTGGAGCTTGTACCTCCCCATTTAATTGTATGGAGTGTAGTTTGAAACTCAAAAGAAACTTTGTGTTCCCAACAAGCTAGGTGAAGAATTGCTTTCACACACACTTATCTCTCAGAACTGACCATTTGGAGAGACATTCGTTCATCTAGCACAAAGGGTATGATTTGCAGGAGAAACTTTTACAAAGTTTTCTCAGTCTGTTTCCTAGTGACGTTTTGAAATTCCTGCAGTTTTCAGTGTAGAACCGAGTTGGAGGTAGTACCTTCCCATATATATATATGCAGGTTATCTGGAACTAGAAAAGTATATTTGTGTTCCAAAAATCTATGTGAAAGACGGATTTCACACACACTTATCTTTCAGAACTGAGCAAGTGTATAGACGTTCGTTCATATAGCACAAAGGGAATGGGTTGCAGGTAAAACTATTACTCTGGTTTCCCAGTCTGTTTCCTAGTGCCTTTTTGAAGTTCCTGCTGTTTTCACTATAAAAACGAGTTGGAGATTGTAACTCCCCATATATACTAATGGATTGTAGCTGGCAACTTAACAGAAACGTTGTGTTCCCAAAAAGCTAGGTGAAGGACTGCTATAACACACACTTACCTCTCAAAACTGAGCATGTGGAGAGACTGTCGTTCATCTAGCACAAAGGGAACGGTTTGCAAGGGAAACTTTTACTGTGTTTTCTCAGTCTGTTTCCTAGTGCCGGTTTGAAGTTCCTGCCGTTTTCAATGTAAAACCGAGTTGAGCTATTACTTTCCCATATAATTTTATGGAATGTGTTTGCAACTGAAAAGAAACTTTGTGTTGACAACAATTTAGTTGATGGACGGCTTTCACACACAAGTATCTGTCTTAACTGAGCATGTGGAGAGACGTTCATTTATCTAGCACAGATGGATGGGTTTCAGGAGAAACTTTTACTCTGTTTTCTCAGTGTGTTTCCAAGTGCCGGGTGGATGTTCCTGCAGTTTTCACTGTAAAACCGTGTTTGAGCTAGTACCTCCCCATTTAATTGTATGGAGTGTAGTTTGAAACTCAAAAGAAACTTTGTGTTCTCAACATGCTAAGTGAAGGACGGCTTTCACACACACTTAGCTCAGAACTGAGCGTGTGGTGAGACATTGGTCCTAGACTCATAAAGGGAAATGTTTGCTGGAGAAACTTTTACTCTAGTTTCTCAGTGTGTTTCCTAGTGCCGGTTTGAAATTCCTGCAGTTTTCACTGTAAAACCTAGTTGGAGCTAGGACATCACCATATAATTATGTGGATTATAGTTTGCAACTGAAAAGAAACTTTGTGTTCCCAACAAGCTAGGTGAAGAATGGCTTTCACACACACTTATCTCTCAGAACTGACCATTTGGAGAGACATTCGTTCATCTAGCACAAAGGGTACGATTTGCAGGAGAAACTTTTACACAGTTTTCTCAGTCTGTTTCCTAGTGACGTTTTGAAATTCCTGCAGTTTTCAGTGTAGAACCGAGTTGGAGCTAGTACCTTCCCATATATATATATGCAGTTTATCTGGCAACTAGAAAAGTATATTTGTGTTCCCAAAAATCTATGTGAAGGACGGATTTCACACACACTTATCTCTAAGAACTGAGCATGTGGAGTGGCTTTCGTTCATCATGCACAAAGGGAAGGGGTTGCAGGGGAAACTTTTAATCTGGTTTCTCAGTCTGTTTCGTAGTACCGGTTTGAAGTTCCTGCAGTTTTCACTGTAAAACACAGTTGGAGCTAGTACTTACCCATATAACCTCCAAGGAGTGAAGTTTGCAACTGAATAGAAACTTTGTGTTGACAACAATCTAGGTGAAGGACGGCTTTCACACTCACTTATCTCTCAGAAATGAGCATGTGGGGAGACGTTCGTTCATCTGGCATAAAGGGAACGGGTTGCAAGAGAAACATTTACTCTGGTTTCTCAGTGTGTTTCCTAGTGCCGGTTTGAAATTCCTGCAGTTTTCACTGTAAAACCTAGTTGGAGCTAGAACGTCACCATATAATTATGTGGATTATATTTTGCAACTGAAAAGAAACTTTGTGTTCCCAACCAGGTAGGTGAAGGACGGGTTTAACCCACACTTACCTCTCACATCTGAGCATGTGGAAAGACGTTCGTTCATCTAGCACAAAGGGAACGGTTTGCAGGAGAAACTTTTACTCTGGTTTCTCAGTCTGTTTCCTAGTGCCGGTTTGAAGTTCATGCAGTTTTTACTGTAAAACCGTTTTGGAGCTAGTACCTTCCCACATATATGTATGGAGTGTAGCTGGCAACAAGAAAAGAAACTTTGTATTCCCAAAAAGCTAGGAGAAGTACGGCTTTCACACACAATTATGTCTCAGAAATGAGAATGTTTTGAGACGTTCGTTCATCTGGCACAAAGGGAATGGGTTGCAGGAGAAACTTTTACTCGGGTTTCTCAGTGTGTTTCCTAGTGCCTTTAAGATATTCCTGCAGTTTTCACAGTAAAACCGTGTTGGAGCTCGTACTTTCCCATATATATGTATGGAATGTAGCTGGCAACTAGAAAAGTATCTTTGTGTTCCCAAATGTTAGGTGAAGGACGGCTTTCACACACACTTATATCTCAGAACTGAGCATGTGGAGTGACGTTCTTTCATCTAGCACAAAGGGAACGGGTTGCAGGGGAAACTTTTACTTTGGTTTCCCAGTCACTTTCCTAGTACCGGTTTGAAGTTCCTGCAATTTTCACTGTAAACCAGTGTTGGAGCTAGAACCTCCCCTTACAATTTTATGGAGTGTAATTAGCAACTGAAATGAAACTTTGTGTTCCCAACAAGCTAGGTGAAAGAAGACTTTCACACACACTTATCTCATAGAACTGAGCATGTGGAGAGACGTTCGTTCATCTAGCATAAAGGGAACGGGTTGCAGGAGAAACTATTACTGTGATTTCTCAGTGTGTTTCCTAGTGCCGGTTTGAAGTTCCCGCAGTTTTCACTATAAAACTGAGTTGGAGCTAGTGCCTCACCATATAATTGTATGGAATGTAGGTTGCAACTGAAAAGAAACTTCCTGTTCCCAAAAATCTACGTGTAGGAAGACATTCACACACAATTATCTCTCAGAACTGAGCATGTGGAGAGAACTTCATTCATCTAGCAAAAAGGGAACGTGTTTCAGGATGAACTTATACTGTGGTTTTCATTGTGTTTCCTAGTGCCGGTTTGAAGTTCCTGCAGTTTTCACTGTAACACAGTGTTGGAGCTAGTACCTCACCATATAGTTGTGTGGAATGTAGTTTGCAACTGAAAAGAAACTTTGTGTTCCCAACAAGCTAGGTGAAGGACGGCTTTCACACACAATTATATCTCAGAACTGAGCATGTAGACAGAAGTTCGTTCATCTAGCACAAAGGGAACGGTTTGCAGGAGACACTTTTACTCTGGTTTCTCAGGGTGTTTCCTAGTTCCGGTTTGAATTTCCTGCAGTTTTCAGTGTAAAATCGTGTTGGAGCATCTACCTCCCCATATAATTTTATGGAGTGTAGTTTGCAAATGAAAAGAAACTTTGTGTTCCCAACAAGCTAGGTGAAGGACGGCTTTCACACACAATTATATCTCAGAAATGAGCATGTGGAGATACGTTTTTTTTTTCTAGCACAAAGGGAACGGATAGCAGGAGAAACTTTTACTGTGGTTTCTCAGTGTGTTTCCAAGTGCTGGTTTGAAGTTCCTGCAATTTTCACTGTAAAACAGATTTGGAGCTAGTACCTTCCGATATATATGTATGGAGTGTAGCTGGCATCTAGAAAGAATCTTTGTGTTCCCAAAAAGCTAGGTGAATGACGGCGTTCACACACACTTATCTCTCAGAACTGAGCATGTGGAGATTCGTTCGTTCATCTAGCACAAAGGGAACTGTTTGCAGGGAAACTTTTACTGTGGTTTCTCTGTGTGTTTCCTAGTGCCGGTTTGAAGTTCCTCCAGTTTTCAGTGTAAAACAGATTTGGAGCTAGATACTCCCCATATAATTGTGTGGAATGTAATTTGCAACTGAAAATAAACTTTGTATACCCAACAAGCTAGGTGAAGGACGGCTTTTAAACACACTTATCTCTCAGAACTGAACATGTGGAGAGACGTTCGTTCATCTAGCACAAACGGAAAGGTTTGCAGGAGAATCTTTTACTGTGGATTCTTAGTTTGTTTCCTAGTGCCGGTTTGAAATTCCTGCATTTTTCACTGTAAAACCAAGATGGAGCTAGTAATCCCCTTTTAATGGTATGGAGTGTAGTTTGCAACTGAAAAGAAACTTTGTGTTCCCAACAAGCTAGATGAAGGCAGCTTTCACTCACACTTATGTCTCAGAACTGAGCATGTGGAGAGATCTTCGTTCATCTACCACAAAGGGAACGGATTGCAGGAGAAACTTTACTCTGTTATCTCAGTTTGTTTCCTAGTGCCGGTTTCACCTTCCAGCAGTTTTCACTGTAAAACCGTGTTGGAGCTAGTAACTCCATATATAATTAAATGGAGTTTAGTTTGCAACTGAAATGAAACTATTTGTTCCAAAAAGATAGGTGAAGGATGGCTTTCAAAAACACGTATATCTCAGATCTAATAATGTGGATAGAAGTTCGTTCATCTATCACAAAGGGAACGGGTTGCAGGAGAAACTTTTTCTCTCGTTTACCAGACTATTTCCTAGTGCCGGTTTGAAGTTCCTGCAGTTTTCACTGTAAAACCGAGTTGGAACCAGTATCTCCCCTTATAATTGTATGGATTGTAGTTTGCAACTGAAAAGAAACTTTGTGTTCCCAACAAGGTAGGTGAAGGACGGCTTTCACACACACTTATCTCTCAGAAATGAGCACGTGGAGATACGTTCGTTCATCTAGCACAAAGTGAAGGTTTTGCAGGAGAAACTATTACTGTGTTTCCTCATTGTGTTTCCTAGTGTCGTCTTCAATTTCCTGCAGTTTACACTGTAAAACCGATTTGGAGCTAGTACCTCCCCATATAATTGCATGGAAAGTTGTTTGCAACTGAAAAGAATCTTTGTGTTCCAAACAAGATAGGTGAAGTACGGCTTTCACACACACTTATCTCTCAGAACTGAACACGTGGAGAGACGTTCGTTATTCCAGCACAAATGGAAGGGGTTGCATGGGAAACTTTAACTCGGATTTCTCAGTCTGTTTCCTAGTCCCGGTTTGAAGTTCCAGCAGTTTTCACTGTAAAACCGTGTTGGAGCTTGTAACTCCCCAAATAAAAGTCTGGAGTGTAGTTTGCAAATGAAAAGAAACTTTGTGTTCCCAACAAGATAGGTGAAGGACGGCTTCACACACAATATACTCTCAGAAATCAGCATGTGGAGGGACGTTCGTTCATCTAGCACAAATTGATCGGGTTACAGGAGAAACTTTTACTCTGGTTTCTCAGGGTGTTTCCTAGTGCCGGTTTGAATTTCCTGCAGTTTTCACTGTAAAATCGAGTTGGAGATAGTACCTCACCGTATAATTGTGTGGAATGTACTTTGCAACTGAAAAGAATCTTTGTGTTCCCAACAAGCTATGTGAAGTACGGCTTTCACACACACTTATCTGTCAGAACTGATCATGTGGAGAGACGTTCGTTCATCTACCACAAAAGGAACGGTTTGCAGGGGAATCTTCTACTGTGGATTCTTACTGTGTTTCCTAATGCCGATTAGAAATTTCTGCAGTTTTCACTGTAAAAAAGAGTTGGAGCTTGTACTTCCCCTTTTAATTGTATGGAATGTAGTTTGCAACTGAAAAGAAACTATTTGTTCCCAGCAAGGTAGTTGAAGGACGGCTTTCACACACACTTATCTCTCAGAACTGAGCAAGTGTAGAGACGTTCGTTCATATAGCACAAAGTGAACGGGTTGCAGGTAAAACTATTACTCTGGTTTCCCAGTCTGTTTCCTAGTGCCTTTTTGAAGTTCCTGCAGTTTTCACTATAAAAACGAGTTGGAGATTGTAACTCCCCATATATACTAATGGATTGTAGCTGGCAACTTAACAGAAACGTTGTGTTCCCAAAAAGCTAGGTGAAGGACGGCTATAACACACACTTACCTCTCAGAACTGAGCATGTGGAGAGACTGTCGTTCATCTAGCACAAAGGGAACGGGTTGCAGGGGAAACTTTTACTCTGGTTTCTCAGTCTGTTTCCTAGTGCCGTCTTCAAGTTCCTGCAGTTTTCACTGTAACACAGTGTTGGAGCTAGTACCTCACCATATAGTTGTGTGGAATGTAGTTTGCAACTGTAAAGAAACTTTGTGTTCCCAACAAGCTTGGTGAAGGACGGCTTTCACACACAATTATATCTCAGAAATGAGCATGTGGAGATACGTTTTTTTATCTAGCACAAAGGGAACGGATAGCAGGAGAAACTTTTACTGTGGTTTCTCAGTGTGTTTCCAAGTGCTGGTTTGAAGTTCCTGCAATTTTCACTGTAAAACAGATTTGGAGCTAGTACCTTCCGATATATATGTATGGAGTGTAGCTGGCATCTAGAAAGAATCTTTGTGTTCCCAAAAAGCTAGGTGAATGACGGCGTTCACACACACTTATCTCTCAGAACTGAGCATGTGGAGATTCGTTCGTTCATCTAGCACAAAGGGAACTGTTTGCAGGGAAACTTTTACTGTGGTTTCTCTGTGTGTTTCCTAGTGCCGGTTTGAAGTTCCTCCAGTTTTCAGTGTAAAACAGATTTGGAGCTAGATACTCCCCATATAATTGTGTGGAATGTAATTTGCAACTGAAAATAAACTTTGTATACCCAACAAGCTAGGTGAAGGACGGCTTTAAACACACTTATCTCTCAGAACTGAACATGTGGAGAGACGTTCGTTCATCTAGCACAAACGGAAAGGTTTGCAGGAGAATCTTTTACTGTGGATTCTTAGTTTGTTTCCTAGTGCCGGTTTGAAATTCCTGCATTTTTCACTGTAAAACCAAGTTGGAGCTAGTAATCCCCTTTTAATGGTATGGAGTGTAGTTTGCAACTGAAAAGAAACTTTGTGTTCCCAACAAGCTAGATGAAGGCAGTTTTCACTCACACTTATGTCTCAGAACTGAGCATGTGGAGAGATCTTCGTTCATCTACCACAAAGGGAACGGATTGCAGGAGAAACTTTACTCTGTTATCTCAGTTTGTTTCCTAGTGCCGGTTTCACCTTCCAGCAGTTTTCACTGTAAAACCGTGTTGGAGCTAGTAACTCCATATATAATTAAATGGAGTTTAGTTTGCAACTGAAATGAAACTATTTGTTCCAAAAAGATAGGTGAAGGATGGCTTTCAAAAACACGTATATCTCAGATCTAATAATGTGGATAGAAGTTCGTTCATCTATCACAAAGGGAACGGGTTGCAGGAGAAACATTTTCTCTCGTTTACCAGACTATTTCCTAGTGCCGGTTTGAAGTTCCTGCAGTTTTCACTGTAAAACCGAGTTGGAACCAGTATCTCCCCTTATAATTGTATGGATTGTAGTTTGCAACTGAAAAGAAACTTTGTGTTCCCAACAAGGTAGGTGAAGGACGGCTTTCACACACACTTATCTCTCAGAAATGAGCACGTGGAGAGACGTTCGTTCATCTAGCACAAAGTGAACGGTTTGCAGGAGAAACTATTACTGTGTTTTCTCATTGTGTTTCCTAGTGTCGTCTTCAATTTCCTGCAGTTTTCACTGTAACACAGTGTTGGAGCTAGTACCTCACCTTATAGTTGTGTGGAATGTAGTTTGCAACTGTAAAGAAACTTTGTGTTCCCAACAAGCTAGGTGAAGGACGGCTTTCACACACAATTATATCTCAGAAATGAGCATGTGGAGATACGTTTTTTTATCTAGCACAAAGGGAACGGATAGCAGGAGAAACTTTTACTGTGGTTTCTCAGTGTGTTTCCAAGTGCTGGTTTGAAGTTCCTGCAATTTTCACTGTAAAACAGATTTGGAGCTAGTACCTTCCGATATATATGTATGGAGTGTAGCTGGCATCTAGAAAGAATCTTTGTGTTCCCAAAAAGCTAGGTGAATGACGGCGTTCACACACACTTATCTCTCAGAACTGAGCATGTGGAGATTCGTTCGTTCATCTAGCACAAAGTGAACGGTTTGCAGGAGAAACTATTACTGTGGTTTCTCATTGTGTTTCCTAGTGCCGTCTTCAAGTTCCTGCAGTTTACACTGTAAAACCGATTTGGAGCTAGTACCTCCCCATATAATTGCATGGAAAGTTGTTTGCAACTGAAAAGAATCTTTGTGTTCCAAACAAGATAGGTGAAGTACGGCTTTCACACACACTTATCTCTCAGAACTGAACACGTTGAGAGACGTTCGTTCATCCAGCACAAATGGAAGGGGTTGCATGGGAAACTTTAACTCGGATTTCTCAGTCTGTTTCCTAGTCCCGGTTTGAAGTTCCAGCAGTTTTCACTGTAAAACCGTGTTGGAGCTTGTAACTCCCCATATAAAAGTCCGGAGTGTAGTTTGCAAATTAAAAGAAACTTTGTGTTCCCAACAAGCTAGGTGAAGGCAGCTTTCATTCACACTTATAGCTCAGAACTGAGCATGTGGAGAGAAGTTCATTTATCTAGCACAAATGGAACGGGGTGCCGGAGGAAATTTTTCTGTGGATTCTCAGTGTTTTTCCAAGTGCCTGGTTGAAGTTACGGCAGGTTTTACTGTAAAACCGAGTTGGAGCTAATAACTCCCCATATAATTCAATGTAGTGTAGTTGGCAACTGAAAAGAAACTTTGTGATCCCAACAGGTTAATTGAAGGACGGCTTTCACACATACGTATCTCTCCGAACTGATCATGTGGACAGAAGTTCGTTCATCTAGCACAAAGGGAAAGGGTTGCAGGAGAAACTTTTCTCTGGTTTCTCAGTCTGTTTCTTAGTGCCGGTTTGAAGATCCTGCATTTTTCACTGTAAAACCGTGTTGTAGCTAGTACCTTCCCATATATCTGTATGGAGTGTAGGTGGCATCTAGAAAAGTATCTTTGTGTTCCCAAAAAGGTAGGTGAAGGACGGTTTTCACACACACTTATGTCTCAGAAATGAGCATGTTTAGAGACGTTCGTTCATCTAGCAAAAAGGGAACGGTTTGCAGGAGACACTTTTACTCTGGTTTCTCAGGGTGTTTCCTAGTGCCGGTTTGAATTTCCTGCAGTTTTCAGTGTAAAATCGTGTTGGAGCTTCTACCTCCCCGTATAATCTTATGGAGTGTAGTTTGCAAATGAAAAGAAACTTTGTGTTCCCAACAAGATAGATGAAGGACGGCTTCACACAAAATATATTCTCAGAAATCAGCACGTGGAGGGACTTTCGTTCATCTTGCACAAAGGGATCGGGTTACAGGAGAAACTTTTACTCTGGTTTCTCAGGGTGTTTCCTAGTGCCGGTTTCAATTTCCTGCAGTTTTCACTGTAAAATCGAGTTGGAGCTAGTACTTCACCGTATAATTGTGTGGAATGTACTTGGCAACTGAAAAGAATCTTTGTGTTCCCAACAAGCTATGTGAAGTACGGCTTTCACACACACTTATCTCTCAGAACTGAGCAAGTGTAGAGACGTTCGTTCATATAGCACAAAGGGAACGGGTTGCAGGTAAAACTATTACTCTGGTTTCCCAGTCTGTTTCCTAGTGCCTTTTTGAAGTTCCTGCTGTTTTCACTATAAAAACGAGTTGGAGATTGTAACTCCCCACATATACTAATGCATTGTAGCTGGCAACTTAACAGAAACGTTGTGTTCCCAAAAAGCTAGGTGAAGGACGGCTATAACACACACTTACCTCTCAGAACTGAGCATGTGGAGAGACTGTCGTTCATCTAGCACAAAGGGAACGGGTTGCAGGGGAAACTTTTACTCTGGTTTCTCAGTCTGTTTCCTAGTGCCGGTTTGAAGTTCCTGCAGTTTTCACTGTAACACAGTGTTGGAGCTAGTACCTCACCATATAGTTGTGTGGAATGTAGTTTGCAACTGTAAAGAAACTTTGTGTTCCCAACAAGCTAGGTGAAGGACGGCTTTCACACACACTTATCTGTCAGAACTGATCATGTGGAGAGACGTTCGTTCATCTAGCACAAAAGGAACGGTTTGCAGGGGAATCTTCTACTGTGGATTCTTACTGTGTTTCCTAATGCCGATTAGAAATTTCTGCAGTTTTCACTGTAAAAAAGAGTTGGAGCTTGTACTTCCCCTTTTAATTGTATGGAATGTAGTTTGCAACTGAAAAGAAACTATTTGTTCCCAGCAAGGTAGTTGAAGGACGGCTTTCACACACACTTATCTCTCAGAACTGAGCAAGTGTAGAGACGTTCGTTCATATAGCACAAAGGGAACGGGTTGCAGGTAAAACTATTACTCTGGTTTCCCAGTCTGTTTCGTAGTGCCTTTCTGAAGTTCCTGCAGTTTTCACTATAAAAACGAGTTGGAGATTGTAACTCCCCATATATACTAATGGATTGTAGCTGGCAACTTAACAGAAACGTTGTGTTCCCAAAAAGCTAGGTGAAGGACGGCTATAACACACACTTACCTCTCAGAACTGAGCATGTGGAGAGACTGTCGTTCATCTAGCACAAAGGGAACGGGTTGCAGGGGAAACTTTTACTCTGGTTTCTCAGTCTGTTTCCTAGTGCCGTCTTCAAGTTCCTGCAGTTTTCACTGTAACACAGTGTTGGAGCTAGTACCTCACCATATAGTTGTGTGGAATGTAGTTTGCAACTGTAAAGAAACTTTGTGTTCCCAACAAGCTAGGTGAAGGACGGCTTTCACACACAATTATATCTCAGAAATGAGCATGTGGAGATACGTTTTTTTATCTAGCACAAAGGGAACGGATAGCAGGAGAAACTTTTACTGTGGTTTCTCAGTGTGTTTCCAAGTGCTGGTTTGAAGTTCCTGCAATTTTCACTGTAAAACAGATTTGGAGCTAGTACCTTCCGATATATATGTATGGAGTGTAGCTGGCATCTAGAAAGAATCTTTGTGTTCCCAAAAAGCTAGGTGAATGACGGCGTTCACACACACTTATCTCTCAGAACTGAGCATGTGGAGATTCGTTCGTTCATCTAGCACAAAGGGAACTGTTTGCAGGGAAACTTTTACTGTGGTTTCTCTGTGTGTTTCCTAGTGCCGGTTTGAAGTTCCTCCAGTTTTCAGTGTAAAACAGATTTGGAGCTAGTTACTCCCCATATAATTGTGTGGAATGTAATTTGCAACTGAAAATAAACTTTGTATACCCAACAAGCTAGGTGAAGGACGGCTTTTAAACACACTTATCTCTCAGAACTGAACATGTGGAGAGACGTTCGTTCATCTAGCACAAACGGAAAGGTTTGCAGGAGAATCTTTTACTGTGGATTCTTAGTTTGTTTCCTAGTGCCGGTTTGAAATTCCTGCATTTTTCACTGTAAAACCAAGATGGAGCTAGTAATCCCCTTTTAATGGTATGGAGTGTAGTTTGCAACTGAAAAGAAACTTTGTGTTCCCAACAAGCTAGATGAAGGCAGCTTTCACTCACACTTATGTCTCAGAACTGAGCATGTGGAGAGATCTTCGTTCATCTACCACAAAGGGAACGGATTGCAGGAGAAACTTTACTCTGTTATCTCAGTTTGTTTCCTAGTGCCGGTTTCACCTTCCAGCAGTTTTCACTGTAAAACCGTGTTGGAGCTAGTAACTCCATATATAATTAAATGGAGTTTAGTTTGCAACTGAAATGAAACTATTTGTTCCAAAAAGATAGGTGAAGGATGGCTTTCAAAAACACGTATATCTCAGATCTAATAATGTGGATAGAAGTTCGTTCATCTATCACAAAGGGAACGGGTTGCAGGAGAAACATTTTCTCTCGTTTACCAGACTATTTCCTAGTGCCGGTTTGAAGTTCCTGCAGTTTTCACTGTAAAACCGAGTTGGAACCAGTATCTCCCCTTATAATTGTATGGATTGTAGTTTGCAACTGAAAAGAAACTTTGTGTTCCCAACAAGGTAGGTGAAGGACGGCTTTCACACACACTTATCTCTCAGAAATAAGCACGTGGAGAGACGTTCGTTCATCCAGCACAAATGGAAGGGGTTGCATGGGAAACTTTAACTCGGATTTCTCAGACTGTTTCCTAGTCCCGGTTTGAAGTTCCAGCAGTTTTCACTGTAAAACCGTGTTGGAGCTTGTAACTCCCCATATAAAAGTCCGGAGTGTAGTTTGCAAATTAAAAGAAACTTTGTGTTCCCAACAAGCTAGGTGAAGGCAGCTTTCATTCACACTTATAGCTCAGAACTGAGCATGTGGAGAGAAGTTCATTTATCTAGCACAAATGGAACGGGGTGCCGGAGGAAATTTTTCTGTGGATTCTCAGTGTTTTTCCAAGTGCCTGGTTGAAGTTACGGCAGGTTTTACTGTAAAACCGAGTTGGAGCTAATAACTCCCCATATAATTCAATGTAGTGTAGTTGGCAACTGAAAAGAAACTTTGTGATCCCAACAGGTTAATTGAAGGACGGCTTTCACACATACGTATCTCTCCGAACTGATCATGTGGACAGAAGTTCGTTCATCTAGCACAAAGGGAAAGGGTTGCAGGAGAAACTTTTCTCTGGTTTCTCAGTCTGTTTCTTAGTGCCGGTTTGAAGATCCTGCATTTTTCACTGTAAAACCGTGTTGTAGCTAGTACCTTCCCATATATCTGTATGGAGTGTAGGTGGCATCTAGAAAAGTATCTTTGTGTTCCCAAAAAGGTAGGTGAAGGACGGTTTTCACACACACTTATGTCTCAGAAATGAGCATGTTTAGAGACGTTCGTTCATCTAGCAAAAAGGGAACGGTTTGCAGGAGACACTTTTACTCTGGTTTCTCAGGGTGTTTCCTAGTGCCGGTTTGAATTTCCTGCAGTTTTCATTGTAAAATCGTGTTGGAGCTTCTACCTCCCCGTATAATCTTATGGAGTGTAGTTTGCAAATGAAAAGAAACTTTGTGTTCCCAACAAGATAGGTGAAGGACGGCTTCACACACAATATACTCTCAGAAATCAGCATGTGGAGGGACGTTCGTTCATCTAGCACAAAGGGATCGGGTTACAGGAGAAACTTTTACTCTGGTTTCTCAGGGTGTTTCCTAGTGCCGGTTTGAATTTCCTGCAGTTTTCACTGTAAAATCGAGTTGGAGCTAGTACCTCACCGTATAATTGTGTGGAATGTACTTTGCAACTGAAAAGTATCTTTGTGTTCCCAACAAGCTATGTGAAGTACGGCTTTCACACACACTTATCTGTCAGAACTGATCATGTGGAGAGACGTTCGTTCATCTAGCACAAAAGGAACGGTTTGCAGGGGAATCTTCTACTGTGGATTCTTACTGTGTTTCCTAGTGCCGATTAGAATTTTCTGCAGTTTTCACTGTAAAAAAGAGTTGGAGCTTGTAGTTCCCCTTTTAATTGTATGGAATGTAGTTTGCAACTGAAAAGAAACTATTTGTTCCCAACAAGGTAGTTGAAGGATGGCTTTCACACACACTTATCTCTCAGAACTGAGCAAGTGTAGAGACGTTCGTTCATATAGCACAAAGGGAACGGGTTGCAGGTAAAACTATTACTCTGGTTTCCCAGTCAGTTTCCTAGTGCCTTTCTGAAGATCCTGCAGTTTTCACTATAAAAACGAGTTGGAGATTGTAACTCCCCATATATACTAATGGATTGTAGCTGGCAACTTAACAGAAACGTTGTGTTCCCAAAAAGCTAGGTGAAGGACGGCTATAACACACACTTACCTCTCAGAACTGAGCATGTGGAGAGACTGTCGTTCATCTAGCACAAAGGGAACGGGTTGCAGGGGAAACTTTTACTCTGGTTTCTCAGTCTGTTTCCTAGTGCCGGTTTGAAGTTCCTGCAGTTTTCACTGTAACACAGTGTTGGAGCTAGTACCTCACCATATAGTTGTGTGGAATGTAGTTTGCAACTGTAAAGAATCTTTGTGTTCCCAACAAGCTAGGTGAAGGACGGCTTTCACACACAATTATATCTCAGAAATGAGCATGTGGAGATACGTTTTTTTATCTAGCACAAAGGGAACGGGTTGCAGGGGAAACTTTTACTCTGGTTTCTCAGTCTGTTTCCTAGTGCCGGTTTGAAGTTCCTGCATTTTTCACTGTAACACAGTGTTGAGCTAGTACCTCACCATATAGTTGTGTGGAATGTAGTTTGCAACTGTAAAGAAATTTTGTGTTCCCAACAAGCTAGGTGAAGGACGGCTTTCACACACAATTATATCTCAGAAATGAGCATGTGGAGATACGTTTTTTTATCTAGCACAAAGGGAACGGATAGCAGGAGAAACTTTTACTGTGGTTTCTCAGTGTGTTTCCAAGTGCTGTTTTGAAGTTCCTGCAATTTTCACTGTAAAACAGATTTGGAGCTAGTACCTTCCGATATATATGTATGGAGTTTAGCTGGCATCTAGAAAGAATCTTTGTGTTCCCAAAAAGCTAGGTAAATGACGGCGTTCACACACACTTATCTCTCAGAACTGAGCATGTGGAGATTCGTTCGTTCATCTAGCACAAAGGGAACTGTTTGCAGGGAAACTTTTACTGTGGTTTCTCTGTGTGTTTCCTAGTGCCGGTTTGAAGTTCCTCCAGTTTTCAGTGTAAAACAGATTTGGAGCTAGTTACTCCCCATATAATTGTGTGGAATGTAATTTGCAACTGAAAATAAAATTTGTATACCCAACAAGCTAGGTGAAGGACGGCTTTTAAACACACTTATCTCTCAGAACTGAACATGTGGAGAGACGTTCGTTCATCTAGCACAAACGGAAAGGTTTGCAGGGGAATCTTTTCCTGTGGATTCTTAGTTTGTTTCCTAGTGCCGGTTTGAAATTCCTGCATTTTTCACTGTAAAACCAAGATGGAGCTAGTAATCCCCTTTTAATGGTATGGAGTGTAGTTTGCAACTGAAAAGAAACTTTGTGTTCCCAACAAGCTAGATGAAGGCAGCTTTCACTCACACTTATTTCTCAGAACTGAGCATGTGGAGAGATCTTCGTTCATCTACCACAAAGGGAACGGATTGCAGGAGAAACTTTACTCTGTTATCTCAGTTTGTTTCCTAGTGCCGGTTTCACCTTCCAGCAGTTTTCACTGTAAAACCGTGTTGGAGCTAGTAACTCCATATATAATTAAATGGAGTTTAGTTTGCAACTGAAATGAAACTATTTGTTCCAAAAAGATAGGTGAAGGATGGCTTTCAAAAACACGTATATCTCAGATCTAATAATGTGGATAGAAGTTCGTTCATCTATCACAAAGGGAACGGGTTGCAGGAGAAACTTTTTCTCTCGTTTACCAGACTATTTCCTAGTGCCGGTTTGAAGTTCCTGCAGTTTTCACTGTAAAACCGAGTTGGAACCAGTATCTCCCCTTATAATTGTATGGATTGTAGTTTGCAACTGAAAAGAAACTTTGTGTTCCCAACAAGGTAGGTGAAGGACGGCTTTCACACACACTTATCTCTCAGAAATGAGCACGTGGAGAGACGTTCGTTCATCCAGCACAAATGGAAGGGGTTGCATGGGAAACTTTAACTCGGATTTCTCAGTCTGTTTCCTAGTCCCGGTTTGAAGTTCCAGCAGTTTTCACTGTAAAACCGTGTTGGAGCTTGTAACTCCCCATATAAAAGTCCGGAGTGTAGTTTGCAAATTAAAAGAAACTTTGTGTTCCCAACAAGCTAGGTGAAGGCAGCTTTCATTCACACTTATAGCTCAGAACTGAGCATGTGGAGAGAAGTTCATTAATCTAGCACAAATGGAACGGGGTGCCGGAGGAAATTTTTCTGTGGATTCTCAGTGTTTTTCCAAGTGCCTGGTTGAAGTTACGGCAGGTTTTACTGTAAAACCGAGTTGGAGCTAATAACTCCCCATATAATTCAATGTAGTGTAGTTGGCAACTGAAAAGAAACTTTGTGATCCCAACAGGTTAATTGAAGGACGGCTTTCACACATACGTATCTCTCCGAACTGATCATGTGGACAGAAGTTCGTTCATCTAGCACAAAGGGAAAGGGTTGCAGGAGAAACTTTTCTCTGGTTTCTCAGTCTGTTTCTTAGTGCCAGTTTGAAGATCCTGCATTTTTCACTGTAAAACCGTGTTGTAGCTAGTACCTTCCCATATATCTGTATGGAGTGTAGGTGGCATCTAGAAAAGTATCTTTGTGTTCCCAAAAAGGTAGGTGAAGGACGGTTTTCACACACACTTATGTCTCAGAAATGAGCATGTTTAGAGACGTTCGTTCATCTAGCAAAAAGGGAACGGTTTGCAGGAGACACTTTTACTCTGGTTTCTCAGGGTGTTTCCTAGTGCCGGTTTGAATTTCCTGCAGTTTTCAGTGTAAAATCGTGTTGGAGCTTCTACCTCCCCATATAATCTTATGGAGTGTAGTTTGCAAATGAAAAGAAACTTTGTGTTCCCAACAAGATAGGTGAAGGACGGCTTCACACACAATATACTCTCAGAAATCAGCATGTGGAGGGACGTTCGTTCATCTAGCACAAAGGGATCGGGTTACAGGAGAAACTTTTACTCTGGTTTCTCAGGGTGTTTCCTAGTGCCGGTTTGAATTTCCTGCAGTTTTCACTGTAAAATCGAGTTGGAGCTAGTACCTCACCGTATAATTGTGTGGAATGTACTTTGCAACTGAAAAGTATCTTTGTGTTCCCAACAAGCTATGTGAAGTACGGCTTTCACACACACTTATCTGTCAGAACTGATCATGTGGAGAGACGTTCGTTCATCTAGCACAAAAGGAACGGTTTGCAGGGGAATCTTCTACTGTGGATTCTTACTGTGTTTCCTAGTGCCGATTAGAATTTTCTGCAGTTTTCACTGTAAAAAAGAGTTGGAGCTTGTAGTTCCCCTTTTAATTGTATGGAATGTAGTTTGCAACTGAAAAGAAACTATTTGTTCCCAACAAGGTAGTTGAAGGATGGCTTTCACACACACTTATCTCTCAGAACTGAGCAAGTGTAGAGACGTTCGTTCATATAGCACAAAGGGAACGGGTTGCAGGTAAAACTATTACTCTGGTTTCCCAGTCTGTTTCCTAGTGCCTTTCTGAAGTTCCTGCAGTTTTCACTATAAAAACGAGTTGGAGATTGTAACTCCCCATATATACTAATGGATTGTAGCTGGCAACTTAACAGAAACGTTGTGTTCCCAAAAAGCTAGGTGAAGGACGGCTATAACACACACTTACCTCTCAGAACTGAGCATGTGGAGAGACTGTCGTTCATCTAGCACAAAGGGAACGGGTTGCAGGGGAAACTTATACTCTGGTTTCTCAGTCTGTTTCCTAGTGCCGGTTTGAAGTTCCTGCAGTTTTCACTGTAACAAAGTGTTGGAGCTAGTACCTCACCATATAGTTGTGTGGAATGTAGTTTGCAACTGTAAAGAAACTTTGTGTTCCCAACAAGCTAGGTGAAGGACGGCTTTCACACACAATTATATCTCAGAAATGAGCATGTGGAGATACGTTTTTTTATCTAGCACAAAGGGAACGGGTTGCAGGGGAAACTTTTACTCTGGTTTCTCAGTCTGTTTCCTAGTGCCGGTTTGAAGTTCCTGCAGTTTTCACTGTAACACAGTGTTGAGCTAGTACCTCACCATATTGTTGTGTGGAATGTAGTTTGCAACTGTAAAGAAACTTTGTGTTCCCAACAATCTAGGTGAAGGACGGCTTTCACACACAATTATATCTCAGAAATGAGCATGTGGAGATACGTTTTTTTATCTAGCACAAAGGGAACGGATAGCAGGAGAAACTTTTACTGTGGTTTCTCAGTGTGTTTCCAAGTGCTGGTTTGAAGTTCCTGCAATTTTCACTGTAAAACAGATTTGGAGCTAGTACCTTCCGATATATATGTATGGAGTGTAGCTGGCATCTAGAAAGAATCTTTGTGTTCCCAAAAAGCTAGGTAAATGACGGCGTTCACACACACTTATCTCTCAGAACTGAGCATGTGGAGATTCGTTCGTTCATCTAGCACAAAGGGAACTGTTTGCAGGGAAACTTTTACTGTGGTTTCTCTGTGTGTTTCCTAGTGCCGGTTTGAAGTTCCTCCAGTTTTCAGTGTAAAACAGATTTGGAGCTAGTTACTCCCCATATAATTGTGTGGAATGTAATTTGCAACTGAAAATAAAATTTGTATACCCAACAAGCTAGGTGAAGGACGGCTTTTAAACACACTTATCTCTCAGAACTGAACATGTGGAGAGACGTTCGTTCATCTAGCACAAACGGAAAGGTTTGCAGGGGAATCTTTTACTGTGGATTCTTAGTTTGTTTCCTAGTGCCGGTTTGAAATTCCTGCATTTTTCACTGTAAAACCAAGTTGGAGCTAGTAATCCCCTTTTAATGGTATGGAGTGTAGTTTGCAACTGAAAAGAAACTTTGTGTTCCCAACAAGCTAGATGAAGGCAGCTTTCACTCACACTTATGTCTCAGAACTGAGCATGTGGAGAGATCTTCGTTCATCTACCACAAAGGGAACGGATTGCAGGAGAAACTTTACTCTGTTATCTCAGTTTGTTTCCTAGTGCCGGTTTCACCTTCCAGCAGTTTTCACTGTAAAACCGTGTTGGAGCTAGTAACTCCATATATATTTAAATGGAGTTTAGTTTGCAACTGAAATGAAACTATTTGTTCCAAAAAGATAGGTGAAGGATGGCTTTCAAAAACACGTATATCTCAGATCTAATAATGTGGATAGAAGTTCGTTCATCTATCACAAAGGGAACGGGTTGCAGGAGAAACTTTTTCTCTCGTTTACCAGACTATTTCCTAGTGCCGGTTTGAAGTTCCTGCAGTTTTCACTGTAAAACCGAGTTGGAACCAGTATCTCCCCTTATAATTGTATGGATTGTAGTTTGCAACTGAAAAGAAACTTTGTGTTCCCAACAAGGTAGGTGAAGGATGGCTTTCACACACACTTATCTCTCAGAAATGAGCACGTGGAGAGACGTTCATTCATCCAGCACAAATGGAAGGGGTTGCATGGGAAACTTTAACTCGGATTTCTCAGTCTGTTTCCTAGTCCCGGTTTGAAGTTCCAGCAGTTTTCACTGTAAAACCGTGTTGGAGCTTGTAACTCCCCATATAAAAGTCCGGAGTGTAGTTTGCAAATTAAAAGAAACTTTGTGTTCCCAACAAGCTAGGTGAAGGCAGCTTTCATTCACACTTATAGCTCAGAACTGAGCATGTGGAGAGAAGTTCATTAATCTAGCACAAATGGAACGGGGTGCCGGAGGAAATTTTTCTGTGGATTCTCAGTGTTTTTCCAAGTGCCTGGTTGAAGTTACGGCAGGTTTTACTGTAAAACCGAGTTGGAGCTAATAACTCCCCATATAATTCAATGTAGTGTAGTTGGCAACTGAAAAGAAACTTTGTGATCCCAACAGGTTAATTGAAGGACGGCTTTCACACATACGTATCTCTCCGAACTGATCATGTGGACAGAAGTTCGTTCATCTAGCACAAAGGGAAAGGTTTGCAGGAGAAACTTTTCTCTGGTTTCTCAGTCTGTTTCTTAGTGCCAGTTTGAAGATCCTGCATTTTTCACTGTAAAACCGTGTTGTAGCTAGTACCTTCCCATATATCTGTATGGAGTGTAGGTGGCATCTAGAAAAGTATCTTTGTGTTCCCAAAAAGGTAGGTGAAGGACGGTTTTCACACACACTTATGTCTCAGAAATGAGCATGTTTAGAGACGTTCGTTCATCTAGCAAAAAGGGAACGGTTTGCAGGAGACACTTTTACTCTGGTTTCTCAGGGTGTTTCCTAGTGCCGGTTTGAATTTCCTGCAGTTTTCAGTGTAAAATCGTGTTGGAGCTTCTACCTCCCCATATAATCTTATGGAGTGTAGTTTGCAAATGAAAAGAAACTTTGTGTTCCCAACAAGATAGGTGAAGGACGGCTTCACACACAATATACTCTCAGAAATCAGCATGTGGAGGGACGTTCGTTCATCTAGCACAAAGGGATCGGGTTACAGGAGAAACTTTTACTCTGGTTTCTCAGGGTGTTTCCTAGTGCCGGTTTGAATTTCCTGCAGTTTTCACTGTAAAATCGAGTTGGAGCTAGTACCTCACCGTATAATTGTGTGGAATGTACTTTGCAACTGAAAAGTATCTTTGTGTTCCCAACAAGCTATGTGAAGTACGGCTTTCACACACACTTATCTGTCAGAACTGATCATGTGGAGAGACGTTCGTTCATCTAGCACAAAAGGAACGGTTTGCAGGGGAATCTTCTACTGTGGATTCTTACTGTGTTTCCTAGTGCCGATTAGAATTTTCTGCAGTTTTCACTGTAAAAAAGAGTTGGAGCTTGTAGTTCCCCTTTTAATTGTATGGAATGTAGTTTGCAACTGAAAAGAAACTATTTGTTCCCAACAAGGTAGTTGAAGGATGGCTTTCACACACACTTATCTCTCAGAACTGAGCGAGTGTAGAGACGTTCGTTCATATAGCACAAAGGGAACGGGTTGCAGGTAAAACTATTACTCTGGTTTCCCAGTCTGTTTCCTAGTGCCTTTCTGAAGTTCCTGCAGTTTTCACTATAAAAACGAGTTGGAGATTGTAACTCCCCATATATACTAATGGATTGTAGCTGGCAACTTAACAGAAACGTTGTGTTCCCAAAAAGCTAGGTGAAGGACGGCTATAACACACACTTACCTCTCAGAACTGAGCATGTGGAGAGACTGTCGTTCATCTAACACAAAGGGAACGGGTTGCAGGGGAAACTTTTACTCTGGTTTCTCAGTCTGTTTCCTAGTGCCGTCTTCAAGTTCCTGCAGTTTTCACTGTAACACAGTGTTGGAGCTAGTACCTCACCATATAGTTGTGTGGAATGTAGTTTGCAACTGTAAAGAAACTTTGTGTTCCCAACAAGCTAGGTGAAGGACGGCTTTCACACACAATTATATCTCAGAAATGAGCATGTGGAGATACGTTTTTTTATCTAGCACAAAGGGAACGGATAGCAGGAGAAACTTTTACTGTGGTTTCTCAGTGTGTTTCCAAGTGCTGGTTTGAAGTTCCTGCAATTTTCACTGTAAAACAGATTTGGAGCTAGTACCTTCCGATATATATGTATGGAGTGTAGCTGGCATCTAGAAAGAATCTTTGTGTTCCCAAAAAGCTAGGTAAATGACGGCGTTCACACACACTTATCTCTCAGAACTGAGCATGTGGAGATTCGTTCGTTCATCTAGCACAAAGGGAACTGTTTGCAGGGAAACTTTTTCTGTGGTTTCTCTGTGTGTTTCCTAGTGCCGGTTTGAAGTTCCTCCAGTTTTCAGTGTAAAACAGATTTGGAGCTAGTTACTCCCCATATAATTGTGTGGAATGTAACTTGCAACTGAAAATAAACTTTGTATACCCAACAAGCTAGGTGAAGGACGGCTTTTAAACACACTTATCTCTCAGAACTGAACATGTGGAGAGACGTTCGTTCATCTAGCACAAACGGAAAGGTTTGCAGGAGAATCTTTTACTGTGGATTCTTAGTTTGTTTCCTAGTGCCGGTTTGAAATTCCTGCATTTTTCACTGTAAAACCAAGTTGGAGCTAGTAATCCCCTTTTAATGGTATGGAGTGTAGTTTGCAACTGAAAAGAAACTTTGTGTTCCCAACAAGCTAGGTGAAGGCAGCTTTCATTCACACTTATAGCTCAGAACTGAGCATGTGGAGAGAAGTTCATTAATCTAGCACAAATGGAACGGGGTGCCGGAGGAAATTTTTCTGTGGATTCTCAGTGTTTTTCCAAGTGCCTGGTTGAAGTTACGGCAGGTTTTACTGTAAAACCGAGTTGGAGCTAATAACTCCCCATATAATTCAATGTAGTGTAGTTGGCAACTGAAAAGAAACTTTGTGATCCCAACAGGTTAATTGAAGGACGGCTTTCACACATACGTATCTCTCCGAACTGATCATGTGGACAGAAGTTCGTTCATCTAGCACAAAGGGAAAGGGTTGCAGGAGAAACTTTTCTCTGGTTTCTCAGTCTGTTTCTTAGTGCCAGTTTGAAGATCCTGCATTTTTCACTGTAAAACCGTGTTGTAGCTAGTACCTTCCCATATATCTGTATGGAGTGTAGGTGGCATCTAGAAAAGTATCTTTGTGTTCCCAAAAAGGTAGGTGAAGGACGGTTTTCACACACACTTATGTCTCAGAAATGAGCATGTTTAGAGACGTTCGTTCATCTAGCAAAAAGGGAACGGTTTGCAGGAGACACTTTTACTCTGGTTTCTCAGGGTGTTTCCTAGTGCCGGTTTGAATTTCCTGCAGTTTTCAGTGTAAAATCGTGTTGGAGCTTCTACCTCCCCATATAATCTTATGGAGTGTAGTTTGCAAATGAAAAGAAACTTTGTGTTCCCAACAAGATAGGTGAAGGACGGCTTCACACACAATATACTCTCAGAAATCAGCATGTGGAGGGACGTTCGTTCATCTAGCACAAAGGGATCGGGTTACAGGAGAAACTTTTACTCTGGTTTCTCAGGGTGTTTCCTAGTGCCGGTTTGAATTTCCTGCAGTTTTCACTGTAAAATCGAGTTGGAGCTAGTACCTCACCGTATAATTGTGTGGAATGTACTTTGCAACTGAAAAGTATCTTTGTGTTCCCAACAAGCTATGTGAAGTACGGCTTTCACACACACTTATCTGTCAGAACTGATCATGTGGAGAGACGTTCGTTCATCTAGCACAAAAGGAACGGTTTGCAGGGGAATCTTCTACTGTGGATTCTTACTGTGTTTCCTAGTGCCGATTAGAATTTTCTGCAGTTTTCACTGTAAAAAAGAGTTGGAGCTTGTAGTTCCCCTTTTAATTGTATGGAATGTAGTTTGCAACTGAAAAGAAACTATTTGTTCCCAACAAGGTAGTTGAAGGATGGCTTTCACACACACTTATCTCTCAGAACTGAGCGAGTGTAGAGACGTTCGTTCATATAGCACAAAGGGAACGGGTTGCAGGTAAAACTATTACTCTGTTTTCCCAGTCTGTTTCCTAGTGCCTTTCTGAAGTTCCTGCAGTTTTCACTATAAAAACGAGTTGGAGATTGTAACTCCCCATATATACTAATGGATTGTAGCTGGCAACTTAACAGAAACGTTGTGTTCCCAAAAAGCTAGGTGAAGGACGGCTATAACACACACTTACCTCTCAGAACTGAGCATGTGGAGAGACTGTCGTTCATCTAGCACAAAGGGAACGGGTTGCAGGGGAAACTTTTACTCTGGTTTCTCAGTCTGTTTCCTAGTGCCGGTCTTCAAGTTCCTGCAGTTTTCACTGTAACACAGTGTTGGAGCTAGTACCTCACCATATAGTTGTGTGGAATGTAGTTTGCAACTGTAAAGAAACTTTGTGTTCCCAACAAGCTAGGTGAAGGACGGCTTTCACACACAATTATATCTCAGAAATGAGCATGTGGAGATACGTTTTTTTTTTCTAGCACAAAGGGAACGGATAGCAGGAGAAACTTTTACTGTGGTTTCTCAGTGTGTTTCCAAGTGCTGGTTTGAAGTTCCTGCAATTTTCACTGTAAAACAGATTTGGAGCTAGTACCTTCCGATATATATGTATGGAGTGTAGCTGGCATCTAGAAAGAATCTTTGTGTTCCCAAAAAGCTAGGTGAATGACGGCGTTCACACACACTTATCTCTCAGAACTGAGCATGTGGAGATTCGTTCGTTCATCTAGCACAAAGGGAACTGTTTGCAGGGAAACTTTTACTGTGGTTTCTCTGTGTGTTTCCTAGTGCCGGTTTGAAGTTCCTCCAGTTTTCAGTGTAAAACAGATTTGGAGCTAGTTACTCCCCATATAATTGTGTGGAATGTAACTTGCAACTGAAAATAAACTTTGTATACCCAACAAGCTAGGTGAAGGACGGCTTTTAAACACACTTATCTCTCAGAACTGAACATGTGGAGAGACGTTCGTTCATCTAGCACAAACGGAAAGGTTTGCAGGAGAATCTTTTACTGTGGATTCTTAGTTTGTTTCCTAGTGCCGGTTTGAAATTCCTGCATTTTTCACTGTAAAACCAAGATGGAGCTAGTAATCCCCTTTTAATGGTATGGAGTGTAGTTTGCAACTGAAAAGAAACTTTGTGTTCCCAACAAGCTAGATGAAGGCAGCTTTCACTCACACTTATGTCTCAGAACTGAGCATGTGGAGAGATCTTCGTTCATCTACCACAAAGGGAACGGATTGCAGGAGAAACTTTACTCTGTTATCTCAGTTTGTTTCCTAGTGCCGGTTTCACCTTCCAGCAGTTTTCACTGTAAAACCGTGTTGGAGCTAGTAACACCATATATAATTAAATGGAGTTTAGTTTGCAACTGAAATGAAACTATTTGTTCCAAAAAGATAGGTGAAGGATGGCTTTCAAAAACACGTATATCTCAGATATAATAATGTGGATAGAAGTTCGTTCACCTATCACAAAGGGAACGGGTTGCAGGAGAAACTTTTTCTCTCGTTTACCAGACTATTTCCTAGTGCCGGTTTGAAGTTCCTGCAGTTTTCACTGTAAAACCGAGTTGGAACCAGTATCTCCCCTTATAATTGTATGGATTGTAGTTTGCAACTGAAAAGAAACTTTGTGTTCCCAACAAGGTAGGTGAAGGACGGCTTTCACACACACTTATCTCTCAGAAATGAGCACGTGGAGAGACGTTCGTTCATCCAGCACAAATGGAAGGGGTTGCATGGGAAACTTTAACTCGGATTTCTCAGTCTGTTTCCTAGTCCCGGTTTGAAGTTCCAGCAGTTTTCACTGTAAAACCGTGTTGGAGCTTGTAACTCCCCATATAAAATTCCGGAGTGCAGTTTGCAAATTAAAAGAAACTTTGTGTTCCCAACAAGCTAGGTGAAGGCAGCTTTCATTCACACTTATAGCTCAGAACTGAGCATGTGGAGAGAAGTTCATTAATCTAGCACAAATGGAACGGGGTGCCGGAGGAAATTTTTCTGTGCATTCTCAGTGTTTTTCCAAGTGCCTGGTTGAAGTTACGGCAGGTTTTACTGTAAAACCGAGTTGGAGCTAATAACTCCCCATATAATTCAATGTAGTGTAGTTGGCAACTGAAAAGAAACTTTGTGATCCCAACAGGTTAATTGAAGGACGGCTTTCACACATACGTATCTCTCCGAACTGATCATGTGGACAGAAGTTCGTTCATCTAGCACAAAGGGAAAGGGTTGCAGGAGAAACTTTTCTCTGGTTTCTCAGTCTGTTTCTTAGTGCCGGTTTGAAGATCCTGCATTTTTCACTGTAAAACCGTGTTGTAGCTAGTACCTTCCCATATATCTGTATGGAGTGTAGGTGGCATCTAGAAAAGTATCTTTGTGTTCCCAAAAAGGTAGGTGAAGGACGGTTTTCACACACACTTATGTCTCAGAAATGAGCATGTTTAGAGACGTTCGTTCATCTAGCAAAAAGGGAACGGTTTGCAGGAGACACTTTTACTCTGGTTTCTCAGGGTGTTTCCTAGTGCCGGTTTGAATTTCCTGCAGTTTTCAGTGTAAAATCGTGTTGGAGCTTCTACCTCCCCATATAATCTTATGGAGTGTAGTTTGCAAATGAAAAGAAACTTTGTGTTCCCAACAAGATAGGTGAAGGACGGCTTCACACACAATATACTCTCAGAAATCAGCATGTGGAGGGACGTTCGTTCATCTAGCACAAAGGGATCGGGTTACAGGAGAAACTTTTACTCTGGTTTCTCAGGGTGTTTCCTAGTGCCGGTTTGAATTTCCTGCAGTTTTCACTGTAAAATCGAGTTGGAGCTAGTACCTCACCGTATAATTGTGTGGAATGTACTTTGCAACTGAAAAGAATCTTTGTGTTCCCAACAAGCTATGTGAAGTACGGCTTTCACACACACTTATCTCTCAGAACTGATCATGTGGAGAGACGTTCGTTCATCTAGCACAAAAGGAACGGTTTGCAGGAGAATCTTCTACTGTGGATTCTTACTGTGTTTCCTAGTGCCGGTTAGAATTTTCTGCAGTTTTCACTGTAAAAAAGGGTTGGAGCTTGTAGTTCCCCTTTTAATTGTATGGAATGTAGTTTGCAACTGAAAAGAAACTATTTGTTCCCAACAAGGTAGGTGAAGGACGGCTTTCACACACACTTATCTCTCAGAACTGAGCAAGTGTAGAGACGTTCGTTCATATAGCACAAAGGGAACGGGTTGCAGGTAAAACTATTACTCTGGTTTCCCAGTCTGTTTCCTAGTGCCTTTTAGAAGTTCCTGCAGTTTTCACTATAAAAACGAGTTGGAGATTGTAACTCCCCATATATACTAATGGATTGTAGCTGGCAACTTAACAGAAACGTTGTGTTCCCAAAAAGCTAGGTGAAGGACGGCTATAACACACACTTACCTCTCAGAACTGAGCATGTGGAGAGACTGTCGTTCATCTAGCACAAAGGGAACGGGTTGCAGGGGAAACTTTTACTCTGGTTTCTCAGTCTGTTTCCTAGTGCCGGTTTGAAGTTCCTGCAGTTTTCACTGTAACACAGTGTTGGAGCTAGTACCTCACCATATAGTTGTGTGGAATGTAGTTTGCAACTGTAAAGAAACTTTGTGTTCCCAACAAGCTAGGTGAAGGACGGCTTTCACACACAATTATATCTCAGAAATGAGCATGTGGAGATACGTTTTTTTTTTCTAGCACAAAGGGAACGGATAGCAGGAGAAA
This sequence comes from Camelus ferus, assembly GCF_009834535.1. Taxonomy (NCBI): domain Eukaryota; kingdom Metazoa; phylum Chordata; class Mammalia; order Artiodactyla; family Camelidae; genus Camelus; species Camelus ferus. The sequence continues at coordinate 1,984,394 of NC_045704.1, forward strand.
CTTTTACTGTGGTTTCTCAGTGTGTTTCCAAGTGCTGGTTTGAAGTTCCTGCAATTTTCACTGTAAAACAGATTTGGAGCTAGTACCTTCCGATATATATGTATGGAGTGTAGCTGGCATCTAGAAAGAATCTTTGTGTTCCCAAAAAGCTAGGTGAATGACGGCGTTCACACACACTTATCTCTCAGAACTGAGCATGTGGAGATTCGTTCGTTCATCTAGCACAAAGGGAACTGTTTGCAGGGAAACTTTTACTGTGGTTTCTCTGTGTGTTTCCTAGTGCCGGTTTGAAGTTCCTCCAGTTTTCAGTGTAAAACAGATTTGGAGCTAGTTACTCCCCATATAATTGTGTGGAATGTAATTTGCAACTGAAAATAAACTTTGTATACCCAACAAGCTAGGTGAAGGACGGCTTTTAAACACACTTATCTCTCAGAACTGAACATGTGGAGAGACGTTCGTTCATCTAGCACAAACGGAAAGGTTTGCAGGAGAATCTTTTACTGTGGATTCTTAGTTTGTTTCCTAGTGCCGGTTTGAAATTCCTGCATTTTTCACTGTAAAACCAAGATGGAGCTAGTAATCCCCTTTTAATGGTATGGAGTGTAGTTTGCAACTGAAAAGAAACTTTGTGTTCCCAACAAGCTAGATGAAGGCAGCTTTCACTCACACTTATGTCTCAGAACTGAGCATGTGGAGAGATCTTCGTTCATCTACCACAAAGGGAACGGATTGCAGGAGAAACTTTACTCTGTTATCTCAGTTTGTTTCCTAGTGCCGGTTTCACCTTCCAGCAGTTTTCACTGTAAAACCGTGTTGGAGCTAGTAACTCCATATATAATTAAATGGAGTTTAGTTTGCAACTGAAATGAAACTATTTGTTCCAAAAAGATAGGTGAAGGATGGCTTTCAAAAACACGTATATCTCAGATCTAATAATGTGGATAGAAGTTCGTTCATCTATCACAAAGGGAACGGGTTGCAGGAGAAACTTTTTCTCTCGTTTACCAGACTATTTCCTAGTGCCGGTTTGAAGTTCCTGCAGTTTTCACTGTAAAACCGAGTTGGAACCAGTATCTCCCCTTATAATTGTATGGATTGTAGTTTGCAACTGAAAAGAAACTTTGTGTTCCCAACAAGGTAGGTGAAGGACGGCTTTCACACACACTTATCTCTCAGAAATGAGCACGTGGAGAGACGTTCGTTCATCTAGCACAAAGTGAACGGTTTGCAGGAGAAACTATTACTGTGGTTTCTCATTGTGTTTCCTAGTGCCGTCTTCAAGATCCTGCAGTTTACACTGTAAAACCGATTTGGAGCTAGTACCTCCCCATATAATTGCATGGAAAGTTGTTTGCAACTGAAAAGAATCTTTGTGTTCCAAACAAGATAGGTGAAGTACGGCGTTCACACACACTTATCTCTCAGAACTGAACACGTGGAGAGACGTTCGTTCATCCAGCACAAATGGAAGGGGTTGCATGGGAAACTTTAACTCGGATTTCTCAGTCTGTTTCCTAGTCCCGGTTTGAAGTTCCAGCAGTTTTCACTGTAAAACCGTGTTGGAGCTTGTAACTCCCCATATAAAAGTCCGGAGTGTAGTTTGCAAATTAAAAGAAACTTTGTGTTCCCAACAAGCTAGGTGAAGGCAGCTTTCATTCACACTTATAGCTCAGAACTGAGCATGTGGAGAGAAGTTCATTAATCTAGCACAAATGGAACGGGGTGCCGGAGGAAATTTTTCTGTGGATTCTCAGTGTTTTTCCAAGTGCCTGGTTGAAGTTACGGCAGGTTTTACTGTAAAACCGAGTTGGAGCTAATAACTCCCCATATAATTCAATGTAGTGTAGTTGGCAACTGAAAAGAAACTTTGTGATCCCAACAGGTTAATTGAAGGACGGCTTTCACACATACGTATCTCTCCGAACTGATCATGTGGACAGAAGTTCGTTCATCTAGCACAAAGGGAAAGGGTTGCAGGAGAAACTTTTCTCTGGTTTCTCAGTCTGTTTCTTAGTGCCGGTTTGAAGATCCTGCATTTTTCACTGTAAAACCGTGTTGTAGCTAGTACCTTCCCATATATCTGTATGGAGTGTAGGTGGCATCTAGAAAAGTATCTTTGTGTTCCCAAAAAGGTAGGTGAAGGACGGTTTTCACACACACTTATGTCTCAGAAATGAGCATGTTTAGAGACGTTCGTTCATCTAGCAAAAAGGGAACGGTTTGCAGGAGACACTTTTACTCTGGTTTCTCAGGGTGTTTCCTAGTGCCGGTTTGAATTTCCTGCAGTTTTCAGTGTAAAATCGTGTTGGAGCTTCTACCTCCCCATATAATCTTATGGAGTGTAGTTTGCAAATGAAAAGAAACTTTGTGTTCCCAACAAGATAGGTGAAGGACGGCTTCACACACAATATACTCTCAGAAATCAGCATGTGGAGGGACGTTCGTTCATCTAGCACAAAGGGATCGGGTTACAGGAGAAACTTTTACTCTGGTTTCTCAGGGTGTTTCCTAGTGCCGGTTTGAATTTCCTGCAGTTTTCACTGTAAAATCGAGTTGGAGCTAGTACCTCACCGTATAATTGTGTGGAATGTACTTTGCAACTGAAAAGAATCTTTGTGTTCCCAACAAGCTATGTGAAGTACGGCTTTCACACACACTTATCTCTCAGAACTGATCATGTGGAGAGACGTTCGTTCATCTAGCACAAAAGGAACGGTTTGCAGGAGAATCTTCTACTGTGGATTCTTACTGTGTTTCCTAGTGCCGGTTAGAATTTTCTGCAGTTTTCACTGTAAAAAAGAGTTGGAGCTTGTACTTCCCCTTTTAATTGTATGGAATGTAGTTTGCAACTGAAAAGAAACTATTTGTTCCCAACAAGGTAGGTGAAGGACGGCTTTCACACACACTTATCTCTCAGAACTGAGCAAGTGTAGAGACGTTCGTTCATATAGCACAAAGGGAACGGGTTGCAGGTAAAACTATTACTCTGGTTTCCCAGTCTGTTTCCTAGTGCCTTTCTGAAGTTCCTGCAGTTTTCACTATAAAAACGAGTTGGAGATTGTAACTCCCCATATATACTAATGGATTGTAGCTGGCAACTTAACAGAAACGTTGTGTTCCCAAAAAGCTAGGTGAAGGACGGCTATAACACACACTTACCTCTCAGAACTGAGCATGTGGAGAGACTGTCGTTCATCTAGCACAAAGGGAACGGGTTGCAGGGGAAACTTTTACTCTGGTTTCTCAGTCTGTTTCCTAGTGCCGGTTTGAAGTTCCTGCAGTTTTCACTGTAACACAGTGTTGGAGCTAGTACCTCACCATATAGTTGTGTGGAATGTAGTTTGCAACTGTAAAGAAACTTTGTGTTCCCAACAAGCTAGGTGAAGGACGGCTTTCACACACAATTATATCTCAGAAATGAGCATGTGGAGATACGTTTTTTTTTTCTAGCACAAAGGGAACGGATAGCAGGAGAAACTTTTACTGTGGTTTCTCAGTGTGTTTCCAAGTGCTGGTTTGAAGTTCCTGCAATTTTCACTGTAAAACAGATTTGGAGCTAGTACCTTCCGATATATATGTATGGAGTGTAGCTGGCATCTAGAAAGAATCTTTGTGTTCCCAAAAAGCTAGGTGAATGACGGCGTTCACACACACTTATCTCTCAGAACTGAGCATGTGGAGATTCGTTCGTTCATCTAGCACAAAGGGAACTGTTTGCAGGGAAACTTTTACTGTGGTTTCTCTGTGTGTTTCCTAGTGCCGGTTTGAAGTTCCTCCAGTTTTCAGTGTAAAACAGATTTGGAGCTAGTTACTCCCCATATAATTGTGTGGAATGTAATTTGCAACTGAAAATAAACTTTGTATACCCAACAAGCTAGGTGAAGGACGGCTTTTAAACACACTTATCTCTCAGAACTGAACATGTGGAGAGACGTTCGTTCATCTAGCACAAACGGAAAGGTTTGCAGGAGAATCTTTTACTGTGGATTCTTAGTTTGTTTCCTAGTGCCGGTTTGAAATTCCTGCATTTTTCACTGTAAAACCAAGATGGAGCTAGTAATCCCCTTTTAATGGTATGGAGTGTAGTTTGCAACTGAAAAGAAACTTTGTGTTCCCAACAAGCTAGATGAAGGCAGCTTTCACTCACACTTATGTCTCAGAACTGAGCATGTGGAGAGATCTTCGTTCATCTACCACAAAGGGAACGGATTGCAGGAGAAACTTTACTCTGTTATCTCAGTTTGTTTCCTAGTGCCGGTTTCACCTTCCAGCAGTTTTCACTGTAAAACCGTGTTGGAGCTAGTAACTCCATATATAATTAAATGGAGTTTAGTTTGCAACTGAAATGAAACTATTTGTTCCAAAAAGATAGGTGAAGGATGGCTTTCAAAAACACGTATATCTCAGATCTAATAATGTGGATAGAAGTTCGTTCATCTATCACAAAGGGAACGGGTTGCAGGAGAAACTTTTTCTCTCGTTTACCAGACTATTTCCTAGTGCCGGTTTGAAGTTCCTGCAGTTTTCACTGTAAAACCGAGTTGGAACCAGTATCTCCCCTTATAATTGTATGGATTGTAGTTTGCAACTGAAAAGAAACTTTGTGTTCCCAACAAGGTAGGTGAAGGACGGCTTTCACACACACTTATCTCTCAGAAATGAGCACGTGGAGAGACGTTCGTTCATCTAGCACAAAGTGAACGGTTTGCAGGAGAAACTATTACTGTGGTTTCTCATTGTGTTTCCTAGTGCCGTCTTCAAGATCCTGCAGTTTACACTGTAAAACCGATTTGGAGCTAGTACCTCCCCATATAATTGCATGGAAAGTTGTTTGCAACTGAAAAGAATCTTTGTGTTCCAAACAAGATAGGTGAAGTACGGCGTTCACACACACTTATCTCTCAGAACTGAACACGTGGAGAGACGTTCGTTCATCCAGCACAAATGGAAGGGGTTGCATGGGAAACTTTAACTCGGATTTCTCAGTCTGTTTCCTAGTCCCGGTTTGAAGTTCCAGCAGTTTTCACTGTAAAACCGTGTTGGAGCTTGTAACTCCCCATATAAAAGTCCGGAGTGTAGTTTGCAAATTAAAAGAAACTTTGTGTTCCCAACAAGCTAGGTGAAGGCAGCTTTCATTCACACTTATAGCTCAGAACTGAGCATGTGGAGAGAAGTTCATTAATCTAGCACAAATGGAACGGGGTGCCGGAGGAAATTTTTCTGTGGATTCTCAGTGTTTTTCCAAGTGCCTGGTTGAAGTTACGGCAGGTTTTACTGTAAAACCGAGTTGGAGCTAATAACTCCCCATATAATTCAATGTAGTGTAGTTGGCAACTGAAAAGAAACTTTGTGATCCCAACAGGTTAATTGAAGGACGGCTTTCACACATACGTATCTCTCCGAACTGATCATGTGGACAGAAGTTCGTTCATCTAGCACAAAGGGAAAGGGTTGCAGGAGAAACTTTTCTCTGGTTTCTCAGTCTGTTTCCTTAGTGCCGGTTTGAAGATCCTGCATTTTTCACTGTAAAACCGTGTTGTAGCTAGTACCTTCCCATATATCTGTATGGAGTGTAGGTGGCATCTAGAAAAGTATCTTTGTGTTCCCAAAGGTAGGTGAAGGACGGTTTTCACACACACTTATGTCTCAGAAATGAGCATGTTTAGAGACGTTCGTTCATCTAGCAAAAAGGGAACGGTTTGCAGGAGACACTTTTACTCTGGTTTCTCAGGGTGTTTCCTAGTGCCGGTTTGAATTTCCTGCAGTTTTCAGTGTAAAATCGTGTTGGAGCTTCTACCTCCCCATATAATCTTATGGAGTGTAGTTTGCAAATGAAAAGAAACTTTGTGTTCCCAACAAGATAGGTGAAGGACGGCTTCACACACAATATACTCTCAGAAATCAGCATGTGGAGGGACGTTCGTTCATCTAGCACAATGGGAACTGGTTACAGGAGAAACTTTTACTCTGGTTTCTCAGGGTGTTTCCTAGTGCCAGTTTGAATTTCCTGCAGTTTTCACTGTAAAATCGAGTTGGAGCTAGTACCGTCACCGTATAATTAGTGTGGATGTACTTTGCAACTGAAAAGAATCTTTGTGTTCCCAACAAGCTATGTGAAGTACGGGCTTTCACCCACACTTATCTCTCAGAATCTGATCATGTGGAGAGACGTTCGTTCATCTAGCACAAAGGAACGGTTTGCAGGAGAAATCTTTACTCTGGTTTCTTACTGTGTTTCCTAGTGCCGGTTAGAATTTTCTGCAGTTTTCACTGTAAAAAAGGGTTGGAGCTTGTAGTTCCCCTTTTAATTGTATGGAATGTAGTTTGCAACTGAAAAGAAACTATTTGTTCCCAACAAGGTAGGTGAAGGACGGCTTTCACACACACTTATCTCTCAGAACTGAGCAAGTGTAGAGACGTTCGTTCATATAGCACAAAGGGAACGGGTTGCAGGTAAAACTATTACTCTGGTTTCCCAGTCTGTTTCCTAGTGCCTTTTAGAAGTTCCTGCAGTTTTCACTATAAAAACGAGTTGGAGATTGTAACTCCCCATATATACTAATGGATTGTAGCTGGCAACTTAACAGAAACGTTGTGTTCCCAAAAAGCTAGGTGAAGGACGGCTATAACACACACTTACCTCTCAGAACTGAGCATGTGGAGAGACTGTCGTTCATCTAGCACAAAGGGAACGGGTTGCAGGGGAAACTTTTACTCTGGTTTCTCAGTCACTTTCCTACTACCTGTTTGAAGTTCCTGCAATTTTCACTGTAAACCAGTGTTGGAGCTAGTACATCCCCTTACAATTTTATGGAGTGTAATTAGCAACTGAAATGAAACTTTGTGTTCCCAACAAGCTAGGTGAAAGAAGACTTTCACACACACTTATCTCACAGAACTGAGCATGTGGAGAGACGTTCGTTCATCTAGAATAAAGGGAACGGGTTGCAGGAGAAACTTTTACTGTGATTTCTCAGTGTGTTTCCTAGTGCCAGTTTGAAGTTCCCGCAGTTTTCACTATAAAACTGAGTTGGAGCTAGTGCCTCACCATATAATTGTATGGAATGTAGGTTGCAACTGAAAAGAAACTTCCTGTTCCCAAAAATCTAGGTGTAGGAAGGCATTCACACACAATTATCTCTCAGAACTGAGCATGTGGAGAGACCTTCATTCATCTAGCAAAAAGGGAACGGTTTGCAGGAGACATTTTTACTCTGGTTTCTCAGGGTGTTTCCTAGTGCCGGTTTGAATTTCCTGCAGTTTTCACTGTAAAATCGAGCTGGAGCTAGTACCTCACCGTATAATTGTGTGGAATGTACTTTGCAACTGAAAAGAATCTTTGTTTTCCCAACAAGCTATGTGAAGTACGGCTTTCACACACACTTATCTGTCAGAACTGATCATGTGGAGAGACGTTCGTTCATCTAGCACAAAAGGAACGGTTTGCAGGAGAATCTTTTACTGTGGATTCTTACTGTGTTTCCTAGTGCCGGTTAGAATTTTCTGCAGTTTTCACTGTAAAACCAAGTTGGAGCTAGTAATCCCCTTTTAATGGTATGGAGTGTAGTTTGCAACTGAAAAGAAACTTTGTGTTCCCAACAAGCTAGGTGAAGGATGGCTTTCACACACACATATCTCTCAGAACTCACCATTTGGAGAGACGTTCGTTCATCAAACACAAAGGGTACGATTTGCAGGAGAAACTTTTACACAGGTTTCTCAGTCTGTTTCCTAGTGCCGTTTCGAAATTCCTGCAGTTTTCATTGTAGAACAGAGTTGGAGCTAGTACCTTCCCATATATATGTATGCAGTTTATCTGGCAACTAGAAAAGTATATTTGTGTTCCCAAAAATCTATGTGAAGGACGGATTTCACACACACTTATCTCTAAGAACTGAGCATGTGGAGTGACTTTCGTTCATCATGCACAATGGGAAGGGGTTGCAGGGGAAACTTTTACTCTGGTTTCTCAGTCTGTTTCGTAGTACTGGTTTGATGTTCCTGCAGTTTTCGCTGTAAAACACAGTTGGAGCTAATACTTACCCATATAACCTCTAAGGAGTGCAGTTTGCAACTGAAAAGAAACTTTGATTTGACAACAATCTAGGTGAAGGACGGCTTTCACACTCACTTATCTCTCAGAAATGAGCATGTGGGGAGACGTTCCTTCATCTGGCATAAAGGGAACGGGTAGCAAGAGAAACATTTACTCTGGTTTCTCAGTGTGTTTTCTAGTGCCGGTTTGAATTCCTGCAGTTTTCACTGTAAAACCTAGTTGGAGCTAGGACGTCACCATATAATTATGTGGATTTTATTTTGCAACTGAAAAGAAACTTTGTGTTCCCAACCAGGTAGGTGAAGGACGGGTTTAACCCACACTTATCTCTCACATCTGAGCATGTGGAGAGACGTTCGTTCATCTAGCACAAATGGAAAGTTTTGCAGGAGAAACTTTTACTCTGGTTTCTCAGTCTGTTTCCTAGTGCCGGTTTGAAGTTCATGCAGTTTTTACAGTAAAACCGTGTTGGAGCTTGTAACTTCCCATATATATGTATGGAGTGTAGCTGGCAACAAGAAAAGAAACTTTGTATTCCCAAAAACTAGGTGAAGTACGGCTTTCACACACAATTATGTCTCAGAAATGAGAATGTTTTGAGACGTTCGTTCATCTGGCACAAAGGGAATGGGTTGCAGGAGAAACATTTACTCGGGTTTCTCAGTGTGTTTCCTAGTGCCTTTTTGATGTTCCTGCAGTTTTCACAGTAAAACAGTGCTGGAGCTCGTACTTTCCCATATATATGTATGGAGTGTAGCTGGCAACTAGAAAAGTATCTTTGTGTTCCCAAATGTTAGGTGAAGGACGGCTTTCACACACACTTATCTCTCAGAACTGAGCATGTGGAGTGACGTTCGTTCATCTAGCACAAAGGGAACGGGTTGCAGGGGAAACTTTTACTGTGATTTCTCAGTGTGTTTCCTAGTGCCGGTTTGAAGTTCCCGCAGTTTTCACTATAAAACAGAGTTGGAGCAAGTGCCTCAACAAATAATTGTATGGAATGTAGGTTGCAACTTAAATGAAACTTCCTGTTCCATAAAAGCTAGGTGTAGGAAGGCTTTCGCACAGAATTATTTCTCAGAACTGAGCATGTGGAGAGACCTTCATTCATCTAGCAAAAAGGGAACGTGTTTCAGGATGAACTTTTACTGTGGTTTTTCAGTGTGTTTCCTAGTGCCGGTTTGAAGTTCCTGCAGTTTTCACTGTAACACAGTGTTGGAGCTATTACTTCACCATATAGTTGTGTGGAATGTAGTTTGCAACTGAAAAAAAAATTTGTGTTCCCAACAAGCTAGGTGAAGTACGGTTTTCACACACAATTATCTCTCAGAACTGAGCATGTGGAGAGACGTTCGTTCATCTAGCACAAAGGGAACGGGTTGCAGGGGAAACTTTTCTCTGGTTTCTCAGTCTGTTTCTTAGTGCCGTTTTGAAGTTCCTGCATTTTTCACTGTAAAACCGTGTTGTAGCTAGTAACTACCCCATATATCTGTATGGAGTGTAGGTGGCATCAACAAAAGTATCTTTGTGTTCCCAAAAAGGTAGGTGAAGGACGGGTTTAACCCACACTTATCTCTCACATCTGAGCATGTGGAGAGACGTTCGTTCATCTAGCAAAAAGGGAACGGTTTGCAGGAGACACTTTTACTCTGGTTTCTCAGGGTGTTTCCTAGTGCCGGTTTGAATTTCCTGCAGTTTTCAGTGTAAAATCGTGTTGGAGCTTCTACCTCCCCATATAATTTTATGGAGTGTATTTTGCAAATGAAAAGAAACTTTGTGTTCCCAACAAGTTAGGTGAAGGACAGCTTCACACACAATATACTCTCAGAAATCAGCATGTGGAGGGACGTTCGTTCATCTAGCACAAAGGGATCGGGTTACAGGAGAAACTTTTACTCTGGTTTCTCAGGGTGTTTCCTAGTGCCGGTTTGAATTTCCTGCAGTTTTCACTGTAAAATCGAGCTGGAGCTAGTACCTCACCGTATAATTGTGTGGAATGTACTTTGCAACTGAAAAGAATCTTTGTGTTCCCAACAAGCTATGTGAAGTACGGCTTTCACACACACTTATCTCTCAGAACTGATCATGTGGAGAGACGTTCGTTCATCTAGCACAAAAGGAACGGTTTGCAGGAGAATCTTTTACTGTGGATTCTTACTGTGTTTCCTAGTGCCGGTTAGAATTTTCTGCAGTTTTCACTGTAAAAAAGAGTTGGAGCTTGTACTTCCCCTTTTAATTGTATGGAATGTAGTTTGCAACTGAAAAGAAACTATTTGTTCCCAACAAGGTAGGTGAAGGATGGCTTTCACACACACTTATCTCTCAGAAGTGAGCAAGTGTAGAGACTTTCGTTCATATAGCACAAAGGGAACGGGTTGCAGGTAAAACTATTACTCTGGTTTCCCAGTCTGTTTCCTAGTGCCTTTTTGAAGTTCCTGCAGTTTTCACTATAAAAACGAGTTGGAGATTGTAACTCCCCATATATACTAATGGAGTGTAGCTGGCAACTTAACAGAAACGTTGTGTTCCCAAAAAGCTAGGTGAAGGACGGCTATAACACACACTTACCTCTCAGAAGTGAGCATGTGGAGAGACTGTCGTTCATCTAGCACAAAGGGAACGGGTTGCAGGGGAAACTTTTACTCTGTTTTCTCAGTCTGTTTCCTAGTGCCGGTTTGAAGTTCCTGCAGTTTTTACTGTAAAACTGAGTTGAGCTATTACCTTCCCATATAATTGTATGGAATGTGTTTGCAACTGAAAAGAAACTTTGTGTTCCCAACAAGCTAGTTGAAGGACGGCTTTCACACACAATTATATCTCAGAAGTGAGCATGTGGGGATACGTTTTTTTATCTAGCACAAAGGGAACGGATAGCAGGAGAAACTTTTACTGTGATTTCTCAGTGTGTTTCCTAGTGCCGTTTTGAAGTTCCCGCAGTTTTCACTATAAAACAGAGTTGGAGCTAGTGCCTCACCATATAATTGTATGGAATGTAGGTTGCAACTTAAAAGAAACTTCCTGTTCCCAAAAAGCTAGGTGTAGGAAAGCTTTCGCACACAATTATCTCTCAGAACTGAGCATGTGGAGAGACCTTCATTCATCTAGCAAAAAGGGAACGTGTTTCAGGATGAACTTTTACTCTGGTTTTTCAATGTGTTTCCTAGTGCCGGTTTGAAGTTCCTGTAGTTTTCACTGTAACACAGTGTTGGAGCTAGTTCCTCACCATATAGTTGTGTGGAATGTAGTTTGCAACTGAAAAGAAACTTTGTGTTCCCAACAAGCTAGGTGAAGTACGGTTTTCACACACAATTATCTCTCAGAACTGAGCATGTGGAGAGACGTTAGTTCATCTAGCACAAAGTGAACGGATTGCAGGGGAAACTTTTCTCTGGTTTCTCAGTCTGTTTCCTAGTGCTGGTTTGAAGTTCCTGCAGTTTTCACTGTAAAACCGTGTTGAGCTATTACCTTCCCATATAATTGTATGGAATGTGTTTGCAGCTGAAAAGAAACTTTGTGTTCCCAACAAGCTAGTTGAAGGACGGCTGTCACACACAATTATATCTCAGAAATGAGCATGTGGGGATACGTTTTTTTATCTAGCACAAAGGGAACGGATAGCAGGAGAAACTTTTACTGTGGTTTCTCAGTGTGTTTCCAAGTGCCGTTTTGAAGTTCCTGCAATTTTCACTGTAAAAGAGATTTGGAGCTAGTACCTTCCCATATATATGTATGGAGTGTAGCTGGCATCTAAAAAGAAACTTTGTGTTCCCAACAAGCTAGGTGAACAATGGCTTTCACACACACTTATCTCTCAGAACTGACCATTTGGAGAGACTTTCGTTCATCTAGTCAAAGGGTACGATTTGCAGGAGAAACTTTTACTCTGGTTTCTCAGTCTGTTTCCTAGTGCCGTTTTGAAATTCCTGCATTTTTTAGTGTAGAACCGAGTTGGAGCTAGTACCTTCCCATATATATGTATGCAGTTTATCTGGCAACTAGAAAAGTATATTTGTGTTCCCAAAAATCTATGTGAAGGACGGATTTCACACACACTTATCTCTAAGAAATGAGCATGTGGAGTGACTTTCGTTCCTCATGCACAAAGGGAAGGGGTTGCAGGGGAAACTTTTTCTCTGGTTTCTCAGTATGTTTCGTAGTACCGGTTTGAAGTTCCTGCAGTTTTCACTGTAAAACATAGTTAGATCTAGTACTTACCCATATAACCTCTAAGGAGTGCAGTTTACAACTGAAAAGAAACTTTGTGTTGACAACAATCTAGGTGAAGGATGGCCTTCACACTCAGTTATCTCTCAGAAATGAGCATGTGGGGAGACGTTCGTTCATCTGGCATAAAGGGAACGGGTTGCAAGAGAAACATTTACTCTGGTTTCTCAGTGTGTTTCCTAGTGCCGGTTTGAAATTCCTGCAGTTTTCACTGTAAAGCCTAGTTGGAGCTAGGACGTCACCATATAATTTTGTGGATTATAGTTTGCAACTGAAAAGAAACTTTGTGTTCCCAACAAGCTATGTGAAGAATGGCATTCACACACACTTATCTCTCAGAACTGACCATTTGGAGAGACTTTCGTTCATCTAGCACAAAGGGTACGATTTGCAGGAGAAACTTTTACTCTGGTTTCTCAGTCTGTTTCCTAGTGCCTTTTTGAAATTCCTGCAGTTTTCAGTGTAAAACACAATTGTAGCTAGTACTTACCCATATAACCTCAAAGGAGTGAAGTTTGCAACTGAAAAGAAACTTTGTGTTGACAACAATCTAGGTGAAGGACGGCTTTCACACTCACTTATCTCTCAGAAATGAGCATGTGGGGAGACGTTCGTTCATCTGGCACAAAGGGAACGTGTTGCATGTGAAAATTTTACTCTGGTTTCTCAGGCTGTTTCCTAGGGCCGGTTTCAAATTCCTGCATTTTTCACTGTAAAACCCAGTTGTAGCTAGTAACACCCCATATGTATGAATGGAGTGTAGTTTGCAACTGAATAGAAACTTTTTGTTCCCAACTAACTAGGTGAAGGATGGCTTTTACACACACTTATCCCTTAGAAGTGAGCATGTGGAGAGAAGTTCGTTCATCTTGCACAAAAGGAATAGGTTGAATGAGCAACTTTTATTCTGGTTTCTCAGTCTGTTTCCTAGTGCCGGTTTGAAGATCCTGCAGTTTTCATTTTAAATCCGTTTTGGAGCTAGTACCTCCCCATATGTATGTATGGAGGGTAGTTTTTAACTGAATAGAAACTTTGTGTTCCCAACAAGCTAAGAGAAGTACGGATTTCACACACACTTACTGTCAGAAATGAGCATGTGGAGAGACGTTCGTTCATCTGACACAAAGGGAACGGCTTGCAGGAGAAATTTTACTTTGGTTGCTCTGTCTGGTTCCTAGTGCCGGCTTGATGATCTTGCATTTTTCAGTGTAAATCCGTGTTGGATCTAGTTACTTCCCATATATATATATGTAGTGTAGTTTGCAACTGAAAAGAAACTTTTTGTTCCCAACAAGCTAGGTTAAAAACGGCTTTCACACAGACTTTTCTCTTAGAACTGAGCATGTGGAGAGACTTTCGTTCCTCTAGCACAAAGGGAATGGGTTTCAGGGGAAACTTTTACTCTGGTTTGTCAGTCTGTTTCCTAGTGCCGGTTTGAAGTTACCACAGTTTTCACTGTAAAATCGAGTTGGAGCAGGTACCACCCCATATATATGTATGGGGTGTAGTTTGAAATTGAAAAGAAACTTTGTGTTCCCAACAAGATAGTTGAAGTACGGGTTTCACACACACTCATGTCTTAGAACTGAGCATGTGGGGAGACATTCGTTCATCTAGCAAAATGGAATGGGTTGCATTAGAAACTTTTACTCTGGTTTCTCAGTCTATTTCCTAGTGCCGGTTTTAAGTTCCTGAATTTTTCATTGTTAAACCGAGTTGGAGATAGTGCATCCCCATACATATGAATGGAGTGTACTTTGGAACTGAAAAGGAATTTTGTGTTACCAACAAGCTAGGTGAAGGATGGCTTTCAATCACAATTATCTCTCAGAACTGAGCATGTGGAGAGATATTCGTTCATGTACACAAAGTGAACTGGTTGCATGGGAAACTTTTACTCTGTTTTCTCAGTCGATTCCAAGTTCTGGATAGATGTTAGTGCAATTTTCACTGTAAAATCGAGTTGGAGCTATTAACTCTCAATATATATGTACGGAGAGTAGTTAGCAAATTAAAATAAATTTTGTGGTCACAAGAAGCTAAGTGAAGTCGGCTTTCACACAGAATCTTCCCTCAGATCTGAGCATGTGGAGAGACGTTCAGTAATCTAGCACAAATGGAAAATTTTGCAGGAGAATCTTTTACTCTTTTTTATCAGTCTGTTTCCTAGTGCCGGTTTGTAGTTCCTGCAGTTTTCACTGTAAAACCGTGTTGGAGCTAGTATTTCCACATATATATTTATGGGGTGAAGTTTGCACCCGGAAATAAACACTGTGTTCCCAAAAATCTAGTTGAACGATGGCTTTAAAACACACTTATCTCTCAGGACTGAGCATCTGGAGAGACGTACGTTCATCTAGCAAAAATGGAACGGGTTGCAGTTGAAACATTTACTCTGGTTTCTCAGTCTTTTTTCTCATCCCGGTTTGAAGATCCTGTAGGTTTCACTGTAAAACCGAGTTGGAGCTAGAACCTCCCCATATATCTGTAAGGAGTGTAGTTTGCAACTGGAAAGAAACTTTGTGTTCCCAACAAGATACTTGAAGGACGGCTTTCACGCACACTTATCTCTCAGAAATGAGCATGTGGAGATACGTTCGTTCATCTAACTCAGAAGGAATGGTTTGCAGGAGAAACTTTTACTCTGGTTTCCCAGTCAGTACCTAGGGCCATTTTGAACTTCCTGCAGTTTTCACTGTTAAACAGATTTGGAGCTAGTACCACCCCGTATATATGTATGGAGTGTAGAATGCAACTGAAAATAAACTTTGTGTTCCCAAAAATTTAATTGAAGGACGGCTTTCACACACATTTATATCTCAGAACTGAGCATGTGGAGAGACGTTCGTTCATCAAGCACAAATGGAACGGTTTGCAGGGGAAACGTTTACTCTGGTTTCTCAGTCTGTTTCCTAGTGCAGGTTTGAAGAAGCTACAGTTTTCAGTGTAAATCCTTGTTGGAACTAGTTCCTCCCCATATATATCTATGGAGTGTAGTTTTCATCTGAAAAGAATCCTTGTGTTCCATACAAGCTAGGTGATGGACGGCTTTCACACACACTTAAATCTCAGAACTGAGCATGAAGAGAGACTTTCGTTCATCTAGCTCAAAGGGAACGGGTTGCAGGAGAAACTTTTACTCTGGTTTCCCAGTCAGTTTCCTAAGTCCATTTTGAAGTTCCTGAAGTTTTCACTGTAAAAGAGATTTGGAGCTAGTAGTACCCCATATATATATATAGTTTGTAGAATGCAACTGAAAAGAAACTTTGTGTTCCCAAAAATTTAGGTGAAGAACGGCTTTCACACACACTAATCACTCAGAACGGAGCATGTGGAGAGAGGTTCTTTCATCTAGCACATAGGGAACGGGTTGCATGGGAAACTTTTACTCTGGTTTCTCAGTCTCTTTCCTAGTGCCGGTTTGAATTTCCTGCAGTTTTAATTGTAAAACCGTGTTGGAGCTATTACCCCCCCATATATATGTATGGAGTGTAGTTTGCAACTGAAAAGGCACATTGTGTTCCCAACAAGCTAGGTGAAATACGGCTTTCACACACACTCATCAGTCAGAAGTGATCATGTGGAGAGACTTTCGTTCATCTATCACAAAGGGAATGGCTTGCAGGGGAAACTTTTACTTTGGTGTCTCAGTCTGTTTCCTAGTGCCTCGTTAAAGTTCCTGCAGTTTTCAGTGTAAAACTGAGTTGGAGAATGTATCTCCCCTTATATATGTATGGAGTGTTGCTGGCAAATGAAAAGAAACTTTGTGTTCCCAACAAGATAGTTGTAGGATAGCTTTCACACACACGTATCTCAGAACTGCGCATGTGGAGAGACGTTCGTTCATCTAGCACAAAGGGAACGTGTTGCAGGCGAAAATTCTTCTCTGGTTTCTCAGTCCTTTTCCTAGATAAGGTTTGAAGTTCCAGCAGTTTTCACTGTAAAACCGAGTTGGAGCTGGTACCTCCCCATATATATGTATGGAGTGTAGTTTGCAACTGAAAAGTTTCCTTGTGTTCCATACAGGCTAGGTGAAGGACGGCATTCACACACACTTAACTCTCAGAACTGAGCATGAGGAGAGACGTTCGTTTATCTAGCACAAAGAGAACGGGTTGCAGGAGAAAGTTTAAGTCTGGTTTCCAAGTCAGTTTCCTAGTGCCATTTTGAAGTTCCTGAAGTTTTCACTGTAAAACAGATTTGGATCTAGTACCACCCCATATATATATATGGTTTTTAGAATGCAACTGAAAAGAAACTTTGTTTTCCCAAAAATTTAGGTGAAGGACCGCTTTCACACACAATAATCTCTCAGAACTGAGCATGTGGAGAGACGTTCTTTCATCTAGCACATAGGTAACGTGCTGCATGAGAAAATTTTACTCTGTTTCTTAGGCAGTTCCCTAGTGCCATGTTGAAGTTCCTGAAGTTTTCACTGTAAAACAGATTTGGAGCTAGTACCACCCCATATATATGTATGGAGTGTAGTTTGCAACTGAAAAGAAACTTTGTGTTCACAAGAAGATATGTGAAGGACGGATTTCACACCCACTTATCTCTCAGAACTGAGCATGTGGAGAGAAGTTCTTTCATCTAGCACAAAGGGAACCTAATGCATGTGAAACTTTTACTCTGGTTTCTCAGCCTGTTTCCTAGTGCCGGTTTGAAGTTCCTGCATTTTTCACTGTAAAACCTAGTTGTAGCTAGTAGCACCCCATATGTATGAATGGACTGTAGTTGGCAACTGAAAAGAAACTTTTTGTTCCCAACAAACTACGTGAAGTACGGCTTTCACACACACATATTCCCTAAAAATGAGCATGTGGAGAGAAGATCGTTCTTCTTGCACATAGGGATCAGGTTGAATGAGTAACTTTTATTCTGGTTTCTCAGTCTGTTTCCTAGTGCCGGTTTGAAGACCCTGCAGTTTTCAGTGTAAATACGTGTTTGAGCAAGTACCTCCCAATATATATGTATGGAGTGTATTTTTCAACTGAAAAGAAACTTTGTGTTTCCTACAAGCTGGCTGAAGTACGGCTTTCACACACACTTATCTCTCAGAAATGAGCGTGTGGAGAGACGTTCGTTCATCTGGCACAAAGGGAACGTCTTGCAGGAGAAACTTTTACTTTGGTTTCTCAGTGTGTTTCCTAGTTCTGGTTTGATGATGTTGCAGTTTTCAGTGTAAATTCAGGTTGGATCTAGCTACTCCCCATATATATATATATAGAGTGTAGTTTGCAAATGAAAAGAAACATTTTGTTCCCAACAAGCTAGGTTATAAACGGCTTTAACACAGACTTATCTATTAGAACTGAGCATGTGGAGAGACGTTCGTTCCTCTAGCAAAAAGGGAACGGGTTACAAGGGAAATTTTTACTCTGGTTTGTCAGTCTATTTTCAAGTGCCGGGTTGAAGTTCCTGCAAATTTCACTGTAAATCCGTGTTGGATCTATTACCTCCACATATATATTAATGTAGTGTATTTTCCAACTGAAAAGAAACTTTCTGTTCACAATAAGCTAGGTGAAGGACGGCTTTAACACACATATATCTTTCAGAACTGAGCATGTGGAGATACATACGTTCAACTGCTCAGAGGGAACGGGTAGCATAATAAACACATACCCTGTTTTATCATTCTGTTTCCCAGTGCCGGTTACCCGTTCCTGCAGTTTTCACAGTAAAACCAGTTTGGAGATAGTACCTTACCATATATATGTATTACGTGCACTTTCCTAATGAAAAGAAACTTTGTGTTCCCAACAAGATAAGTGAAGGACGGCTTTCACACACACTTATCTCTGAGAACTGAGCATGTGCAGAGAGTTTCATTCAACTAGCACAAATGGAATGGTTTGCAGAAAATACACATACTCTTCTTCCTCATGCTTTTTCCCAGTGCTGGTTTGATGTTCCTGCAATTTTTACTGTAAAACCATGTTGGAGCTAGTATCTCCCCATATATATGTATGTACTGCATTTATCAAGTAATATGAAACTTTGTGTTCCCAACAAGATATGTGAAGTACGGCTTTCACACACACATATCTCTCAGACCTGAGCATGTGTAGACACGATCGTTCAAATAACACAAGCTGAACTGGTGTCAGGAGAAAAACTTACTCTGCTTCTCAGGTGGTATCCCATTGCTGGTTTTATGATCTTGCAATTTTCAGTGTAAAAACGATTTGGAGCTTGAACTTCCCCATATATATTTATGTAGTGCAGCTTACTAATGAAAATTAACTTTGTGTTCCCAACAAGCTAGGTGAAGGGCGGCTTTCACACACACTTATCTCTCAGAAATGAGCATTCTGTGAGATGTTCGTTCAACTAGCATTGAGGAAAAGGGTTGTAGGATAAACACATTTTCTTCTTTCTCAGTCTGTGTACTAGTACCGGTTTGAATATCCTGCAGTTTTCTCTGTAAAACTGAATTGGAGCTAGTACCTCACCTTCTATGTGTATGTAGTGCAGTTTCCAAGTGAAAAGAAACTTTGTCTTACCAACAAGCTAGGTGAATGCGGTTTTCACACACACTTATTTCTCAGAACTGAGCATGTGGAGAAACGTTCGATCAAATAGCACAAAGGGAACGATTTGCAGAAGAAACACTTACTCTACATTCTCAGTCATTTTCCCAGTTCCGGATTGAATTTCCTGCAGTTTTCACAGTAAAACCGAGTTGGAGCTGGTAATTCACCATATGTATATACGTAGTGCAGTAGGCAAAAGAAAAGAAATTTTGTGTTCCCAACAAGCTAGGTGAATGACTGCATTCATACAAAATTATCTCTCAGAAATTAGCATGCGGAAAGACGATTGTTCAACTAGAACAAAGGGAACGGGTTGCACATGAAACCCATACACTGCTTTCTCATTCTGTTTTCCAGTGCCAGTTACAATTTCCTGCAGTTTGCACTGTACAACCATGTTTGAGCTGGTAATTCCCCATATATATGTATGTATTGCAGTTACCAACTGAAAAGAAACTTTGTGTTCCAAACAAGCTATATGAACCGCGTCTTTCACACACACTTATCTCTCATATC
This sequence comes from Camelus ferus, assembly GCF_009834535.1. Taxonomy (NCBI): domain Eukaryota; kingdom Metazoa; phylum Chordata; class Mammalia; order Artiodactyla; family Camelidae; genus Camelus; species Camelus ferus. The sequence goes on from NC_045704.1 coordinate 2,003,732, forward strand.
TGATCATGTGGAGAGACGTTCGTTCAAATAACAAAAATGGAATGATTTGCAGAAGAAACATACTCTGATTTCTCAGTTTGTTTCCCAGTTCCGGTTTGATGTTCCTGCAGATTTCGCTGTAAAACCCATTTTGAGCTTGCACTTCCCCATATATATATAGAGTGCAGTTTACAAATGAAAAGAAACTTTCTGTTTCCAAAAAGCTAGGTGAAGGACGGCTTTCACACACAGTTATCTCTCATAAGAGAGCATGTGGAGAGACGTTCGTTCAACTAGCACAAAGAGAACAGGTTTCAAGTGAAACACTTATTCTGGTTTCTCAGTCTGTTTCCCAGTGCCGATTTGAAGCTTCTGCAGTTTTCACTGTAAAACTCAGTTGGAGCATTTGTCTCCCCATATATATGTATGTAGTGCAGTTCCCAACTGGATAGTAACTTTGTGTTCCCACAAGCTAGGTGATGGACAGCTTTCAAACACACTTATTTCTCAGAAATGAGCATTTGGAGAGATGTTCGTTCAACTAGATTAAAGGAAATGGGTTGCAGGGGAAACACTTTCTCTGCTATCTCAGTCTGTTTCTAAATGCCGTTTTGACTATGTTGCAGTTTTCACTGTAAAACAGATTTGGAGCTAGTACCTCCCCTTATATATGTATGTAGTGCTTTTTCCAAGTGAAAAGAACTTTGTCTTACCAACAAGCTAGGCGAAGGACGGCTTTCACACACACTTATGTCTCAGAAATGAGCATGTGGAGAGACGTTCGATCAACCAGCACAAAGGGAAATGGCAGCAGATGAAACACTTACTCTGCATTCTCAATCATTTTCCCAGTGCCTGTTTGAAGTTCCTGCAGTTTTCACTGTAAAATCGAGTTGGAACTTGTACCTCAATATATATATGTATGTAGTGCAGTTTCCAAATGAAAAGAATCTTTGTGTTCCCAACAAGATAAGTGAAGTTCGGATTTCACACACAATTTTCTCTCAGAAATGAGTATGTGGAGAGTCGTTCTTTCAACTAGCACAAACGGAACGGGTTGCAGATGAAACACTTACTCTGCTTTCTCAGTCTCCTTCCACGTGCCGGTTTGTAGTTCCTGCAGTTTTCATTGTAAGTCAGTTTTGGAGCTAGTACGTACACATACATATGTGTGTAGTGTAGTTTCCAACTAAAAAGAAACTTTGTGTTTCAAAAAAGCTCTGTGAAGAACGGCTTTCACACACATTATTTCTCTTAAATGAGCATGTGGAGAGACGTTCGTTCAAATAACAAAAACGAAATGATTTGCAGAAGAAACAATTTCTCGGCTTTCTCAGTCTGTTTCCAAGTGCCGGTTTGAAGTTCCTGCATATTTCACTGTAAATCCGTGTTGGAGCTATTACCTCCACATATGTATGTATGTATTGTATTTTCCAACTGTAAAGAAACTTTCTGTTCACAATAAGCTAGGTGAAGGACGGCTTTCACACACATTTATCTCTCGGAACTGTGCATGTGGAGAGACGTTCGTTCAACTGCTCAGGGGGAACGTGTTGCATAATAAACACATAACATATTTTCTCATCCTGTTTCCCAGTGCCGGTTAGAAGTTCTTGCAGTTTTCACAGTAAAACCAGTTTGGAGATTGTACCTAAACTTATATGTGTATTAAGTGCAGTTCCCAAATGAAAAGAAACTTTGTATTCTCAAAAAGATAAGTGAAGGACGGCTTTCACACACACTTATATTTGAGAACTGAGCATGTGCAGAGAATTTCGTTCAACTAGCACAAATGGAATGGTTTGCAGAAAATACACATACTCTTCTTTCTCATTCTGTTTCCCAGTGCCGGTTTGATGTTCCTGCAATTTTCACTGTAAAACCATGTTGGAGCTAGTATCTCCCCATATATATGTATGTACTGCATTTATCAAGTAATATGAAACTTTGTGTTCCCAACAAGATATGTGAAGTACGGCTTTCACACACACATATCTCTCAGACCTGAGCATGTGGAGACACGATCGTTCAAATAACACAAGCAGAACTGGTGGCAAGAGAAACACTTACTCTGCTTTCTCAGTTTGTTTCCTATTGCCGGTTTGATGATCTTGCAATTTTCAGTGTAAACCCGATTTGCAGCTTGAACCTCCCCATATATAGTTATGTAGTGCAGTTTCAAAAAGAAAAATTACTTTTTGTTCCCAACAAGCTAGGTGAAGGTATTCTTTCACACACACTTATCTCTCCGAAATTAGCATGTGAAGAGATGTTCGTTCAACTAGCACAAAGAGAACAGTTTGCAGGGGAAAAATTTTCTCTGTTTTCTAAGTCTGTTTCCTAGTACCAGTTTGAAAATCATGAAGTTTTCTCTGTAAAACCGAATTGGAGATAGTACCACAATTCTATATGTGTGCAGTGCACTTTCCAAGTGAAAAAAAACTTTGACTTACCAACAAGCTAGCTGAAGGACAGCTTTCACACACACTTATCTATCAGAACTGAGCATGTGGAGAAACGTTCGATCAACTATCCAAAGGGAAAGGGTTGCAGAAGAAATAATTACTCTGCATTCTCAGTCATTTTCCCAGTGCCGTTTTGAAGTTCCTGCAGTTTTCACTGTAAAATCAAGTTGGAGCATTTACCTCAACATTTATATGCATGTCTTGCAGTTTCCAAGTGAAAAGAAACTTTGTGTTCCCAACAAGCTAAGTGAAGTTCGGATTTCACACACATTTATCTCTCAGAAATGAGCAAGTGAAGAGTCGTTCGTTCAACAAGCCCAAACGGAACGGGTTGCAGGTGAAACACTTGCTCGAAATTCTCAGTCTACTTCCAAGTGACGGTTTGAATTTCCTGCAGTTTTCACTATTAAACCGTGTTGGAGCTAGTACATCCACATATATATGTATCTAGTGTAGTTTCCAACTGAAAAGAAACTTTGTGTTCCAAATACCTTGGAGAAAGTCTGCTTTCACACACACTTATCTCTCATAACTGAGCATGTGGGGAGAAGTTTTTTCAACTAGCACAAATTGAACATAATGCAAGAGAAAAACATACTCAGGTTTCACAGTCTATTTCCCAGTACCGGTTTGAAGTTCCTGCAGTTTTTAAGGTAAAACCGATTTGGAGAATGTACCTCACCATATATATGTATTTAGTGCAGTTTCCAAATGAAAAGGAACTTTGTGTTCCCAAAAAGCTTGGTGAAGGACGGCTTTCACACACACTTATCTCTCAGAACTGAGCATGTGGAGAGATGTTCGTTCATCTAGCACAAAGGGAACGGGATGCAGGAGCAACTTTTACTCTGGTTTCTCTGTGTGTTTCCTAGTGCCGATTTGAAGTTCCTGCAGTTTTCACTGTAAAATCGAGTTGAAGCTTGTACCTCTCCATATATACGTATGGAATGGAGTTTGCAACTGAAAAGAAACTCTGTGTTCCCAACTAGCTAGGTGAAGGACGGCTTTCACACACACCTATCTCTCAGAACTGAGCATGTGGAGAGACGTTCGTTCATCTAGCACAAAGGGAACGGGTTGCAGGAGCAACTTTTACTCTGGTTTCTCTGTCTGTTTCCTAGTGCCGGTTTGAAGTTCCTGCAGTTTTCACTGTAAAATCGAGTTGAAGCTTGTACCTCTCCATATATATGTATGGAATGGAGTTTGCAACTGAAAAGAAACTCTGTGTTCCCAACTAGCTAGGTGAAGGACGGCTTTCACACACACTTATCTCTCAGAACTGAGCATGTGGAGAGACGTTCGTTCATCTAGCACAAAGGGAACGGGTTGCAGGAGCAACTTTTACTCTGGTTTCTCTGTCTGTTTCCTAGTGCCGGTTTGAAGTTCCTGCAGTTTTCACTGTAAAATCGAGTTGAAGCTTGTACCTCTCCATATATATGTATGGAATGGAGTTTGCAACTGAAAAGAAACTCTGTGTTCCCAACTAGCTAGGTGAAGGACGGCTTTCACACACACTTATCTCTCAGAACTGAGCATGTGGAGAGACGTACGTTCATCTAGCACAAAGGGAACGGGTTGCAGGGGCAACTTTTCCTCCGGTTTCTCTGTCTGTTTCCCAGTGCCGATTTGAAGCTCCTGCAGTTTTCACTGTAAAACTCAGTTGGAGCTATTGTCTCCCCATATATATGTATGTAGTGCAATTTCCAACTGGATAGTAACTTGGAGTTCCCACAAGCTAGGTGATGGACTGCTGTCAAACACACATATCTCAGAAATGAGCATTTGGAGAGATGTTCGTTCAACTAGCTTAAAGAAAATGGGTTGCAGAGGAAAAAATTTCTCTGCTATCTCAGTCTGTTTCTTAGTGCCGTTTTGACTATCTTGCAGTTTTCACTGTAAAACCGATTTGGAGCTAGTACCTCCCCTTATATATGTATGTAGTGCTTTATCCAAGTGAAAAGAACTTTGTCTTACCAACAAGCTAGGCGAAGGACGGCTTTCACACACACTTATGTCTCAGAACTGAGCATGTGGAGAGACGTTCAATCAACTAGCACAAAGGGAAATGGCAGCAGATGAAACAATTACTCTGCATTCTCAGTCATTTTCCCAGTGCCGGTTTGAAGTTCCTGCAGTTTTCACTGTAAAATCGAGTTGGAACTTGTACCTCCATATATATATGTATGTAGTGCAGTTTCCAAATGAAAAGAATCTTTGTGTTCCCAACAAGATAAGTGAAGTTCGGATTTCACACACACTTTTCTCTCAGAAATGAGTATGTGGAGATTCGTTCTTTTAACTAGCACAAACGGAACGGGTTGCAGGTAAAACACTTACTCTGCTTTCTCAGTCTCCTTCCACGTGCCGGTTTGTAGTTCCTGCAGTTTTCATTGTAAGTCAGTTTTGGAGCTAGTACGTACACATACATATGTGTGTATTGTAGTTTCCAACTAAAAAGAAACTTTGTGTTACAAAAAAGCTAGGTGAAGAACGGCTTTCCCACACATCATCTCTCATAACTGAGCATGTGGAGAGAAGTTTTTTCAACTAGCACAAAGGGAACAAAATGCAGGAGAAAAACTTACTCAGGTTTCGCAGTCAATTTCCCAGTGCCGGTTTGAAGTTCCTGCAGTTTTTAAGGTAAAACCGATTTGGAGAATGTACCTCACCATGTATATGTATTTAGTGCAGTTTCCAAATGAAAAGGAACTTTGTGTTCCCAAAAAGCTAGGTGAAGGACGGCTTTCAATCACACTTATATTAGAGAACTGAGCATTTGGAGAGATGTTCATTCAACTGGCACAATCGGAACGGGTTGCAGGAAACACACATACACTGATTTCACAGTCTCCTTCCAAGTTCCAGTTTGAAGTTCCTGCAGATTTCACTGTAAATCCGTGTTGGAGATAATACTTCCACTTTATATGTGTCTAGTGAGAATTAAAACTGAAAAGAAACTTTCTGTTCCCAACAAGCTAGGTGAAGGATGGCTTTCACACACACGTATCTATCAGAAATGAGCACGTGGAGAGACGTTCGTTCAAATAACACAAGCGGAACTGGTTGCAGGAGAAACAATTACTCTGCTTTCTCTGTTGGTTTCCCAGTGCCGGTTAGATGTTCTTGCAGTTTTCACTGTAAAACCGATTTTGCAGCTTGAAACTCCCCATATATATTTATGTAGTGCAGTTTCCAAATGAGAAGATACTTTGTGTTCCCAACGAGCTAGATTAAGGACGGCTTTCACACACATTTATCTCTCAGAAATTTGCATGTGAAGAGACGTTCGTTCTATAAGCACAAAGGGAATGGGTTGCACAAGAAACACTTACTCTGCTTTCTCAGCCCGTTTCCCTGTGCCGGTTTGAAGTTCCAGATGTTTTCAATGTAAATCTGAATGGAGTTATTATCTCCCCATATATATGTATGTAGTGCAGTTACCAACTGAAAAGTAACTTTCTGTTCCCAACAAGCTAGGAGAAGGACGGCTTTCACGCACACTTATCTCTCAGAAATGAGCATTCTGTGAGATGTTCGTTCAACTAGCATAGAGGAAAAGGGTTGCAGGAGAAACACATTCTCTTCTTTCTCAGTCTGTGTTCTAGTACCGGTTTGAATATCCTGCAGTTTTCTCTGTAAAACCGAATTGGAGCTAGTACCTCACCTTCTATGTGTATGTAGTGCAGTTTCCAAGTGAAAAGAAACTTTGTCTTACCAACAAGCTAGGTGAATGCGGCTTACACACACACTTATTTCTCAGAAATGAGCATGTGGAGAAACGTTCGATCAAATAGCACAAAGGGAACGATTTGCAGAAGAAACACTTACTCTACATTCTCAGTCATTTTCCCAGTTCCGGATTGAATTTCCTGCAGTTTTCACAGTAAAACCGAGTTGGAGTTTTTACTTCACCATACGTATGTATGTAGTGCAGTATCCAAATGAGAAGAAATTTTGTGTTCAGAACAAGCTAGGTGAAGGACTGCTTTCAAACACAATTATATCTCAGAAATTAGCATGCGGAAAGACGTTTGTTCAACTAGCACAAAGGGAACGGGTTGCACAAGTAACCCATACACTGCTTTCTCATTCTGTTTTCCAGTGCCGGTTAGAATTTCCTGCAGTTTGCACTGTACAACCATGTTTGAGCTAGTATTTCCCCATTTATATGTATGTAGTGCAGTTACCAACTGAAAAGAAACTTTGTGTTCCCAACAAGCTATATGAACCGCGTCTTTCACACACACTTATCTCTCATATCTGATCATGTGGAGAGACGTTCGTTCAAATAACAAAAATGGAATGATTTGCAGAAGAAACAATTACTCTGCTTTCTCAGTTTGTTTCCCAATGCCGGTTTGATGTTCCTGCAGATTTCGCTGTAAAACCGATTTTGAGCTTGCACCTCCCCATATATATATGTAGTGCAGTTTCCAAATGAAAAGAAACTATCTGTTTCCAAAAAGGTAGGTGAAGGACGGCTTTCACACACACTTAGATCTCATAACAGAGCATGTGGAGAGACGTACGTTCAACTAGCACAAAGGGAACAGGTTTCAAGTGAAACACTTATTCTGGTTTCTCAGTCTGTTTCCCAGTGCCGATTTGAAACTCCTGCAGTATTCACTGTAAAACTCAGTTGGAGCTATTGTCTCCCCATATATATGTATGTAGTGCAATTTTCAAATGGATAGTAACTTTGAGTTCCCACAAGCTAGGTGATGGACTGCTGTCAAACACACATATCTCAGAAATGAGCATTTGGAGAGATGTTCGTTCAACTAGCTTAAAGAAAATGGGTTGCAAGGGAAAAAATTTTTCTGCTATTTCAGTCTGTTTCTTAGTGCCGTTTTGACTATCTTGCAGTTTTCACTGTAAAACCGATTTGGAGCTAGTACCTCCCCTTATATATGTATGTAGTGCTTTATCCAAGTGAAAAGAACTTTGTCTTACCAACAAGCTAGGCGAAGGATGGCTTTCACACACACTTATGTCTCAGAACTGAGCATGTGGAGAGACGTTCAATCAACTAGCACAAAGGGAAATGGCAGCAGATGAAACAATTACTCTGCATTCTCAGTCATTTTCCCAGTGCCGGTTTGAAGTTCCTGCAGTTTTCACTGTAAAATCGAGTTGGAACTTGTACCTCCATATATATATGTATGTAGTGCAGTTTCCAAATGAAAAGAATCTTTGTGTTCCCAACAAGATAAGTGAAGTTCGGATTTCACACACACTTTTCTCTCAGAAATGAGTATGTTGAGAGTCGTTCTTTCAACTAGCACAAACGGAACGGGTTGCAGGTAAAACACTTACTCTGCTTTCTCAGTCTCCTTCCACGTGCCGGTTTGTAGTTCCTGCAGTTTTCATTGTAAGTTAGTTTTGGAGCTAGTACGTACACATACATATGTGTGTAGTGTAGTTTCCAACTAAAAAGAAACTTTGTGTTACAAAAAAGCTAGGTGAAGTACGGCTTTCCCACACATCATCTCTCATAACTGAGCATGTGGAGAGACGTTCGTTCAAATAACAAAATCGAAATGATTTGCAGAACAAACAATTTCTCGGCTTTCTCAGTCTGTTTCCAAGTGCCGGTTTGAAGTTCCTGCAAGTTTCACTGAAAATCCGTGTTGGAGCTATTACCTCCACATATGTATGTACGTATTGTATTTTCCAACTGAAAAGAAACTTTCTGTTCACAATAAGCTAGGTGAAGGAAGGCTTTCACACACATTTATCTCTAAGAACTGAGCATGTGGAGAGACGTTCCTTCAACTGCTCAGTGTTAACGGGTTGCATAATAAACACATACCCTGTTTTCTCATTCTGTTTCCCAGTGCCGGTTAGAAGTTCCTGCAGTTTTCACAGTTAAACCAGTTTGGAGATTGTACATAACCATATATATGTATTAATTGCAGTTCCCAAATGGAAAGAAACTTTGTGTTCCCAACAAGATAATTGAAGGATGGCTTTCACACACACTTATCTCTGAGAAATTAGCATGTGCACAGACTTTCGTTCAACTAGCACAAATGGAATTGTTTGCAGAATATACACATACTCTTCTTTCTCATTCTGTTTCCCAGTGCCGGTTTGATGTTCCTTCATTTTTCACTGTAAATCCATGTTGGAGATAGTATCTCCCCATATATATGTATGTACTGCATTTATCAAGTAATAAGAAACTTTGTGTTCCCAACAAGCTATGTGAAGTACGGCTTTCACACACACATATCTCTCAGACCTGAGCATGTGGAGACACGATCGTTCAAATAACAGAAGCAGAACTGGTGGCATGAGAAACACTTACTCTGCTTTCTCAGTTGGTTTCCCATTGCTGGTTTGATGATCTTGCAATTTTCAGTGTAAAACCGATTTGCAGCTTAAACCTCCCCATATACAATTATGTAGTGCAGTTTCCAAATGAAAAGTAACTTTGTGTTCCCAACAAGCTAGGTGAAGGAAGGCTTTCACACACACATATCTCTCAGAAATTAGCATGTGAAGAGATGTTCGTTCAACTAGCACAAAGGGAACAGTTTGCAGGGGAAAAATTTTCTGTGCTTTCTCAGTCTGTTTCCTATTACCGGTTTGAACATCATGAAGTTTTCTCTGTAAAACCGAATTGGAGATAGTACCACACTTCTATATGTATGCAGTGCAATTTCCAAGTGAAAAGAAACTTTGACTTACCAACAAGCTAGCTGAAGGACAGCTTTCACACACACTTATCTATCAGAACTGAGCATGTGGAGAAACGTTCGATCAACTAGCCAAAGGGAAAGGGTTGCAGAAGAAATAATTACTCTGCATTCTCAGTCATTTTCCCACTGCTGGTTTGAAGTTCCTGCAGTTTTCACTGTAAAATCGAGTTGGAGCCATTACCTCAACATTTATATGTATGTCGTGCAGTTTCCAAGTGAAAAGAAACTTTGTGTTCCCAACAAGCTAAGTGAAGTTCCGATTTCACACACATTTATCTCTCAGAAATGAGCATGTGAAGAGTTCGTTCAACAAGCACAAACGGACCGGGTTGCAGGTGAAACACTTGCTCAAAATTCTCAGTCTACTTCCAAGTGCCTGTTTGAATTTCCTGCAGTTTTCACTGTTAATCCGTGTTGGAGCTAGTACCTCCACATATATATGTATGTAGTGTAGTTTCCAACTGAAAAGAAACTTGGGTTCCAAATAGATTGGGGAAGGTCTGCTTTCACACACACTTATCTCTCATAACTGAGCATGTGGAGAGAAGTTTTTTCAACTAGCACAAAGGGAACAAAATGCAGGAGAAAAACTTACTCAGGTTTCGCAGTCAATTTCCCAGTGCCGGTTTGAAGTTCCTGCAGTTTTTAAGGTAAAACCGATTTGGAGAATGTACCTCACCATATATATGTATTTAGTGCAGTTTCCAAATGAAAAGGAACTTTGTGTTCCCAAAAAGCTAGGTGAAGGACGGCTTTCAATCACACTTATATTAGAGAACTGAGCATTTGGAGAGATGTTCATTCAACTGGCACAATCGGAATGGGTTGCAGGAAACACACATACACTGATTTCTCAGTCTCCTTCCAAGTGCCAGTTTGAAGTTCCTGCAGATTTCACTGTAAATCCGTGTTGGAGATAATACTTCCACTTATATATGTGTCTAGTGAAAATTGAAACTGAAAAGAAGCTTTCTGTTCCCAACGAGCTAAGTTAAGGATGGCTTTCACACACACGTATCTCTCAGAACTGAGCACGTGGAGAGACGTTCGTTCAACTAGCACAAATGGAATGGGTTGCAGAAAAATCACAGAATCTTCTTCCTCATTCTGTTTCCCAGTGCCGGTTTGATGTTCCTGCAGTTTTCGCTGTAATATAGTTTTGGAGCTAGGATCTCCCCATATATATGTATGGACTGCATTTACCAAGTAATAAGAAACTTTGTTTTCCCAACCAGCTATGTGAAGGACGGCTTTCACACACACATATCTCTCAGAAATGAGCATGTGGAGAGACGTTCGTTCAAATAACAGAAGCGGAACTGGTTGCAGGAGAAACAATTACTCTGCTTTCTCAGTTGGTTTCCCAGTGCCGATTTGATGTTCTTGCAGTTTTCGCTGTAAAACCGATTTTGGAGCTTGAACCTCCCCATATATATTTATGTAGTGCAGTTTCCAAATGAGAAGATACTTTGTGTTCCCAACAAGCTAGATTAAGGACGGCTTTCACACACATTTATCTCTCAGAAATTAGCATGTGAAGAGACGTTCTTTCTACTAGCACAAAGGGAACGGGTTGCACAAGAAACACTTACTCTGCTTTCTCAGCCGATTTCCCTGTGCCGGTTTGAAGTTCCAGATGTTTTCAGTGTAAATCTGAATGGAGTTATTATCTCCCCATATATATGTATGTAGTGCAGTTACCAACTGGAAAGTAACTTTCTGTTCCCAACAAGCTAGTTGAAAGACGGCTTTCACGCACAATTATCTCTCAGAAATGAGAATTCTGTGAGATGTTCGTTCAACTAGCATAGAGGAAAAGGGTTGCAGGAGAAACACTTTCTCTTTTTTCTCAGTCTGTGTTCTAGTACCGGTTTGAATATCCTGCAGTTTTCTCTGTAAAACCGAATTGGAGCTAGTACCTCACCTTCTATGTGTATGTAGTGCAGTTTCCAAGTGAAAAGAAACTTTGTCTTACCAACAAGCTAGGTGAATGCGGCTTTCACACACACTTATTTCTCAGAAATGAGCATGTGGAGAAACGTTCGATCAAATAGCACAAAGGGAACGATTTGCAGAAGAAACACTTACTCTACATTCTCAGTCATTTTCCCAGTTCCGGATTGAATTTCCTGCAGTTTTCACAGTAAAACCGAGTTGGAGCAGGTACTTCACCATATGTATGAATGATTTGCAGTATTCAAATGAAAAGAAATTTTGTGTTCCCAACAAGCTAGGCGAAGTACGGCTTTCACACACACTTAGCTCTCATAACAGAGCATGTGGAGAGATGTTCGTTCAACTAGCACAAAGGGAACAGGTTTCAAGTGAAACACTTATTCTGGTTTCTCAGTCTGTTTCCCAGTGCCGATTTGAATTACCTGCAGTTTTCACTGTAAAACTCATTTGGAGCTAATTTCTCCCCATATATATGTATGTAGTGCAGTTCCCAACTGGATAGTAACTTTGTGTTCCCACAAGCTAGGTGATGGACAGCTTTCAAACACACTTATTTCTCAGAAATGAGCATTTGGAGAGATGTTCGTTCAACTAGCTTAAAGGAAATGGGTTGCAGGGGAAACACTTTCTCTGCTATCTCAGTCTGTTTCTTAGTGCGTTTTGACTATCTTGCAGTTTTCACTCTAAAACCGATTTGGAGCTAGTACCTCCCCTTATATATGTATGTAGTGCTTTATCCAAGTGAAAAGAACTTTGTCTTACCAACAAGCTAGGCGAAGGACCGCTTTCACACACACTTATGTCTCAGAACTGAGCATGTGGAGAGACGATCGATCAACTAGCACAAAGGGAAATGGCGGCAGATGAAACACTTTCTCTGCATTCTCAGTCATTTTCCCAGTGCCGGTTTGAAGTTCCTGCAGTTATCACTGTAAAATCGAGTTGGAACTTGTACCTCAAAATATATATGTATGTAGTGCAGTTTCCAAATGAAAAGAATCTTTGTGTTCCCAACAAGATAATTGAAGTTCGGATTTCACACACACTTTTCTCTCAGAAATGAGTATGTGGAGAGTCGTTCTTTCAACTAGAACAAACGCAACTTGTTGCAGGTGATACACTTACTCTGCTTTCTCAGGTTCCTTCCATGTGCCGGTTTGTAGTTCCTGCAGTTTTCATTGTAAGTCAGTGTTGGAGCTAGTACCTACACATATATATGTGTGTAGTGTAGTTTCCAACTAAAAAGAAACTTTGTGTTTCAAAAATCTAAGTGAAGAACGGCTTTCACACACATCATATATCATAACTGAGCATGTGGAGAGACGTTCGTTCAAATAACAAAAACGAAATGATTTGCAGAAAAAACAATTTCTCGGCTTTCTCAGTATGTTTCCAAGTGCCGGTTTGAAGTTCCTGCAAATTTCACTGTAAATCCGTTTTGGAGCTATTACCTCCACATATATATATATGTAGTGTATTTTCCAACTGAAAAGAAACTTTCTGTTCACAATAAGCTAGGTGAAGGACGGCTTTCACACACATTTATCTCTCAGAACTGTGCATGTGGAGAGACGTTCGTTCAACTGCTCAGAGGGAACGGGTTGCATAATAAACACATACCCTGATTTCTCATTCTGATTCACAGTGCCGGTAAAAGTTCCTGCATTTTTCACAGTAAAACCAGTTTGGAGATTGAACCTTACCATATATATGTATTAAGTGCAGTTCCCAAATGAAAAGAAACTTTGTGATCCCAACAAGGTAAATGAAGGACGGCTTTCACACACACTTATCTCTGAGAACTGAGCATGTGCAGAGAATTTCGTTCAACTAGCACAAATGGAATGGCTTGCAGAAAATACACATACTCTTCTTTCTCATTCTGTTTCCCAGTGCCGGTTTGATGTTCCTGCAAATTTTCACTGTAAAACCATGTTGGAACTAGTATCTCCCCATATATATGTATGTACTGCATTTATCAAGTAATAACAAACATTGTGTTCCCAACAAGCTATGTGAAGTACAGCTTTCACACACAAATAACTCTCAGACCTGAGCATGTGGAGACACGATCGTTCAAATAACACAAGCAGAACTGGTGGCAGGAGAAACACTTACTCTGCTTTCTCAGTTGGTTTCCCATTGCCGGTTTGATGATCTTGCAATTTTCAGTGTAAAACTGATTTACAGCTTGAACCTCCCCATATATAGTTATGTAGTGCAGTTTCCAAATGAAAAGTAACTATGTGTTCCCAACGAGATAGTTGAAAGAAGGCTTTCACACACACTTATCTCTCAGAAATTAGCATATGAAGAGATGTTCGTTCAACTAGCACAAAGGGAACAGTTTGCAGGGGAAAAATTTTCTGTGCTTTCTCAGTCTGTTTCCTAGTACCGGTTTGAACATCATGAAGTTTTCTCTGTAAAACCGTATTGGAGATAGTACCACACTTCTATATGTATGAAGTGCACTTTCCAAGTGAAAAGAAACTTTGACTTACCAACAAGCTAGCTGAAGGACAGCTTTCACACACACTTATTTCTCAGAACTGAGCATGTGGAGAAAAGTTCGATCAACTAGCCAAAGGGAAATGGTTGCAGAAGAAATAATTACTCTGCATTCTCAGTCATTTTCCCACTGCCGGTTTGAAGTTCCTGCAGTTTTCACTGTAAAATTGAGTTGGAGCCTTTACCTCACCATTTATATGTATGTCGTGCAGTTTCCAAGTGAAAAGAAACTTTGTGTTCCCAACAAGCTAAGTGAAGTTCCGATTTCACACACATTTATCTCTCAGAAATGAGCATGTGAAGAGTCGTTCGTTCAACAAGCACAAACGGAACGGGTTGCAGGTGAAACACTTGCTCAAAATTCTCAGTCTACTTCCAAGTGCCGGTTTGAATTTCCTGCAGTTTTCACTATTAATCCTTTTTGGAGCTACTACCTCCACATATATATGTATGTAGTGTAGTTTCCAACTGAAAAGAAACTTTGTGTTCCAAATAGCTTGTGGAAAGTCTGCTTTCACACACACTTATCTCTCTTAAATGAGCATGTGGAGAGAAGATTTTCAACTAGCACAAAGGGAACAAGATGCAGGAGAAAAACTTACTCAGGTTTCACAGTCTATTTCCCAGTGCCGGTTTGAAGTTCCTGCAGTTTTTAAGGTAAAACCGATTTGGAGAATGTACCTCACCATATATATGTATTTAGTGCAGTTTCCAAATGAAAAGAAACTTTGTGTTCCCAAAAAGCTAGGTGAAGGACGGCTTTCAATCACACTTATATCAGCGAACTGAGCATTTTTAGAGATGTTCATTCAACTGGCACAACGGAACGGGTTGCAGGAAACACACATACACTGATTTCTCAGTCTCCTTCCAAGTTCCAGTTTGAAGTTCCTGCAGATTTCACTGTAAATCCGTGTTGGAGATAATACTTCCACTTATATATGTGTCTAGTGAGAATTCAAACTGAAAAGAAGCTTTCTGTTCCCAACGAGCTAGGTGAAGGATGGCTTTCACACACACGTATCTCTCAGAAATGAGCACGTGGAGAGACGTTCGTTCAACTAGCACAAATGGAATGGGTTGCAGAAAAAACACAGAATCTTCTTCCTCATTCTGTTTCCCAGTGCCGGTTTGATGTTCCTGCAGTTTTCGCTGTAAAATAGTTTTGGAGCTAGTATCTCCCCATATATATGTATGTACTGCATTTATCAAGTAATAAGAAACTTTGTGTTCCCAACAAGCTATGTGATGTACGGCTTTCACACACACATATCTCTCAGACCTGAGCATGTGGAGACACGATCGTTCAAATAACACAAGCAGAATTATTGGCATGAGAAACACTTACTCTGCTTTTTCAGTTGGTTTCCCATTGCCGGTTTGATGAACTTGCAATTTTCAGTGTAAACCGGATTTGCAGCTTGAACCTCCCCATATATATAATTATGTAGTGCAGTTTCCAAATGAAAAGTAACTTTGTGTTCCCAACAAGCTAGGTGAAGGTAGGCTTTCACACACACTTATCTCTCAGAAATTTGCATATGAAGAGATGTTCGTTCAACTAGCACAAAGGGAAAAGTTTGCAGGGGAAAAATTTTCTGTGCTTTCTCAGTCTGTTTCCTATTACCCGTTTGAACATCATGAAGTTTTCTCTGTAAAACCGTATTGGAGATAGTACCACACTTCTATATGTATGCAGTGCAGTTTCCAAGTGAAAAGAAACTTTGTCTTACCAACAAGCTATCTGAAGTACAGCTTTCACACACACTTATTTCTCAGAACTGAGCATGTGGAGAAAAGTTCGATCAACTAGCCAAAGGGAAAGGGTTGCAGAAGAAATAAATACTCTGCATTCTCAGTCATTTTCCCACTGCCGGTTTGAAGTTCCTGCAGTTTTCACTGTAAAATTGAGTTGGAGCCTTTACCTCACCATTTATATGTATGTCGTGCAGTTTCCAAGTGAAAAGAAACTTTGTGTTCCCAACAAGCTAAGTGAAGTTCCGATTTCACACACATTTATCTCTCAGAAATGAGCATGTGAAGAGTCGTTCGTTCAACAAGCACAAACGGAACGGGTTGCAGGTGAAACACTTGCTCGAAGTTCTCAGTCCACTTCCAAGTGCCAGTTTGAATTTCCTGCAGTTTTCACTGTTAATCCGTGTTGGAGCTAGTACCTCCACATATATATGTATGTAGTGTAGTTTCCAACTGAAAAGAAACTTTGTGTTCCAAATAGCTTGGGGAAGGTCTGCTTTCACACACACTTATCTCTCATAACTGAGCATGTGGGGAGAAGTTTTTTCAACTAGCACAAAGGGAATAAAATGCAGGAGAAAAACATACTCAGGTTTCGCAGTCTATTTCCCAGTGCCGGTTTGAAGTTCCTGCAGTTTTTAAGGTAAAACCGATTTGGAAAATGTACCTCACCATATATATGTATTTAGTGCAGTTTCCAAATGAAAAGGAACTTTGTGTTCCCAAAAAGCTTGGTGAAGGACGGCTTTCAATCACACTTATATTAGAGAACTGACCATTTGGAGAGATGTTCATTCAACTGGCACAACGGAACGGGTTGCAGGAAACACACATACACTGATTTCTCAGTTTCCTTCCAAGTGCCAGTTTGAAGTTCCAGCAGATTTCACTGTAAATCCGTGTTGGAGATAATACTTCCACTTATATATGTGTCTAGTGAGAATTCAAACTGAAAAGAAGCTTTCTGTTCCCAACGAGCTAGGTGAAGGATGGCTTTCACACACACGTATCTATCAGAAATGAGCACGTGTAGAGACGTTCGTTCAAGTAGCACAAATGGAATGGGTTGCAGAAAAAACACAGAATCTTCTTCCTCATTCTGTTTCCCAGTGCCGGTTTGATGTTCCTGCAGTTTTCGCTGTAATATAGTTTTGGAGCTAGGATCTCCCCATATATATGTATGGACTGCATATACCAAGTAATAAGAAACTTTGTTTTCCGAACCAGCTATGTGAAGGAAGGCTTTCACACACACATATCTCTCAGAAATGAGCATGTGGAGTGACGTTCGTTCAAATAACACAAGCGGAACTGGTTGCAGGAGAAACAATTACTCTGCTTTCTCAGTTGGTTTCCCAGTGCCGGTTTGATGTTCTTGCAGTTTTCACTGTAAAACCGATTTTGGAGCTTGAACCTCCCCATATATATTTATGTAGTGCAGTTTCCAAATGAGAAGATACTTTGTGTTCCCAACAAGCTAGATTAAGGACGGCTTTCACACACATTTATCTCTCAGAAATTAGCATGTGAAGAGACGTTCGTTCTACTAGCACAAAGGGAACGGGTTGCACAAGAAACACTTACTCTGCTTTCTCAGCCGATTTCCCTGTGCCGGTTTGAAGTTCCAGATGTTTTCAGTGTAAATCTGAATGGAGTTATTATCTCCCCATATATATGTATGTAGTGCAGTTAACAACTGAATAGTAACTTTCTGTTCCCAACAAGCTAGGTGAAGGACGGCTTTCACACACACTTATCTCTCAGAAATGAGCATTCTGTGAGATGTTCGTTCAACTAGCATAAAGGAAAAGGGTTGCAGGAGAAACACATTCTCTTCTTTCTCAGTCTGTTTACTAGAACCAATTTGAATATCCTGCAGTTTTCTATGTAAAACCGAATTGGAGCTAGTACCTCACCTTCTATGTGTATGTAGTGCAGTTTCCAACTGAAAAGAAACTTTGTCTTACCAACAAGCTAGGTGAATGTGGCTTTCACACACACTTATTTCTCACAACTGAGCATGTGGAGAAATGTTCAATCAAATAGCACAAAGGGAACGATTTGCAGAAGAAACACTTACTCTACATTCTCAGAGATTTTCCCAGTTCCAGATTGAATTTCCTGCAGTTTTCACAGTAAAACCGAGTTGGAGTTGTTACTTCACCATATGTATGTATGTAGTGCAGTATCCAAATGAGAAGAAATTTTGTGTTCCCAACAAGCTACGTGAAGGACTGCTTTCAAACATAATTATATCTCAGAAATTAGCATGCGGAAAGACGTTTGTTCAACTAGCACAAAGGGAACGTGTTGCACAAATAACCCATACACTGCTTTCTCATTCTGTTTTCCAGTGCCGGTAAGAATTTCCTGCAGTTTGCATTGTACAACCATGTTTGAGCTAGTATTTCCCCATATATATGTATGTAGTGCACTTACCAACTGAAAAGAAACTTTGTGTTCCCAACAAGCTATATGAACGGCGTCTTTCACACACACTTATCTCTCATATCTGATCATGTGGAGAGACGTTCGTTCAAATAACAAAAACGGAATGATTTGCAGAAGAAACAATTACTCTGCTTTCTCGGTATGTTTCCCAATGCCGGTTTGATGTTCCTGCAGATTTTGCTGTAAAACCGATTTTGAGCTTGCACCTCCCCATATATATATGTATTGCAGTTTCCAAATGGAAAGAAACTTTCTGTTTCCAAAAAGCTAGGCGAAGGACGGCTTTCACACACACTTAGCTCTCATAACAGAGCATGTGGAAAGATGTTCGTTCAACTAGCACAATGGGAACAGGTTTTAAGTGAAACACTTATTCTGGTTTCTCAGTCTGTTTCCCAGTGCCGATTTGAAGCACCTGCAGTTTTCACTGTAAAACTCAGTTGGAGCTAATTTCTCCCCATATATATGTATGTAGTGCAGTTCCCAACTGGATAGTAACTTTGTGTTCCCACAAACTAGGTGATGGACAGCTTTCAAACACACTTATTTCTCAGAAATGAGCATTTGGAGAGATGTTCGTTCAACTAGCTTAAAGGAAATGGGTTGCAGGGGAAACACTTTCTCTGCTATCTCACTCTGTTTCTTAGTGCCGTTTTGACTATCTTGCAGTTTTCACTCTAAAACCGATTTGGAGCTAGTACCTCCCCTTATATATGTATGTAGTGCTTTATCCAAGTGAAAAGAACTTTGTCTTACCAACAAGCTAGGCGAAGGACCGCTTTCACACACACTTATGTCTCAGAACTGAGCATGTGGAGAGACGATCGATCAACTAGCACAAAGGGAAATGGCGGCAGATGAAACACTTTCTCTGCATTCTCAGTCATTTTCCCAGTGCCGGTTTGAAGTTCCTGCAGTTATCACTGTAAAATCGAGTTGGAACTTGTACCTCAATATATATATGTATGTAGTGCAGTTTCCAAATGAAAAGAATCTTTGTGTTCCCAACAAGATAATTGAAGTTCGGATTTCACACACACTTTTCTCTCAGAAATGAGTATGTGGAGAGTCGTTCTTTCAACTAGAACAAACGCAACTTGTTGCAGGTGAAACACTTACTCTGCTTTCTCAGGTTCCTTCCATGTGCCGGTTTGTAGTTCCTGCAGTTTTCATTGTAAGTCAGTGTTGGAGCTAGTACCTACACATATATATGTGTGTAGTGTAGTTTCCAACTAAAAAGAAACTTTGTGTTTCAAAAAAGCTAGGATTAGAACGGCTTTCACACACATCATATATCATAACTGAGCATGTGGAGAGACGTTCGTTCAAATAACAAAAACGAAATGATTTGCAGAACAAACAATTTCTCAGCTTTCTCAGTCTGTTTCCAAGTGCCGGTTTGAAGTTCCTGCAAATTTCACTGTAAATCCGTGTTGGAGCTATTACCTCCACATATATATGTATGTAGTGTATTTTCCAACTGAAAAGAAACTTTCTGTTCACAATAAGCTAGGTGAAGGACGGCTTTCACACACATTTATCTCTCAGAACTGTGCATGTGGAGAGACGTTCGTTCAACTGCTCAGAGGGAACGGGTTGCATAATAAAAACTTACCCTGATTTCTCATTCTGATTCACAGTGCCGGTTAGAAGTTCCTGCATTTTTCACAGTAAAACCAGTTTGGAGATTGAACCTTACCATATATATGTATTAAGTGCAGTTCCCAAATGAAAAGAAACTTTGTGATCCCAACAAGGTAAATGAAGGACGGCTTTCACACACACTTATCTCTGAGAACTGAGCATGTGCAGAGAATTTCGTTCAACTAGCACAAATGGAATGGCTTGCAGAAAATACACATACTCTTCTTTCTCATTCTGTTTCCCAGTGCCGGTTTGATGTTCCTGCAAATTTTCACTGTAAAACCATGTTGGAACTAGTATCTCCCCATATATATGTATGTACAGCATTTATCAAGTAATAACAAACATTGTGTTCCCAACAAGCTATGTGAAGTACGGCTTTCACACACACATATCTCTCAGACCTGAGCATGTGGAGACACGATCGTTCAAATAACACAAGCAGAACTGGTGGCAGGAGAAACACTTACTCTGCTTTCTCAGTTGGTTTCCCATTGCCGGTTTGATGATCTTGCAATTTTCAGTGTAAAACTGATTTACAGCTTGAACCTCCCCATATATAGTTATGTAGTGCAGTTTCCAAATGAAAAGTAACTATGTGTTCCCAACGAGCTAGTTGAAAGAAGGCTTTCACACAGACTTATCTCTCCGAAATTAGCATGTGAAGAGATGTTCGTTCAACTAGCACAAAGGGAACAGTTTGCAGGGGAAAAATTTTCTGTGCTTTCTCAGTCTGTTTCCTAGTACCGGTTTGAACATCATGAAGTTTTCTCTGTAAAACCGTATTGGAGATAGTACCACACTTCTATATGTATGAAGTGCACTTTCCAAGTGAAAAGAAACTTTGACTTACCAACAAGCTAGCTGAAGGACAGCTTTCACACACACTTATCTATCAGAACTGAGCATGTGGAGAAAAGTTCGATCAACTAGCCAAAGGGAAATGGTTGCAGAAGAAATAATTACTCTGCATTCTCAGTCATTTTCCCACTGCCGGTTTGAAGTTCCTGCAGTTTTCACTGTAAAATTGAGTTGGAGCCTTTACCTCACCATTTATATGTATGTCGTGCAGTTTCCAAGTGAAAAGAAACTTTGTGTTCCCAACAAGCTAAGTGAAGTTCCGATTTCACACACATTTATCTCTCAGAAATGAGCATGTGAAGAGTCGTTCGTTCAACAAGCACAAACGGAACGGGTTGCAGGTGAAACACTTGCTCAAAATTCTCAGTCTACTTCCAAGTGCCGGTTTGAATTTCCTGCATTTTTCACTATTAATCCTTGTTGGAGCTAGTACCTCCACATATATATGTATGTAGTGTAGTTTCCAACTGAAAAGAAACTTTGTGTTCCAAATAGCTTGGGGAAGATCTGCTTTCACACACACTTATCTCTCATAAATGAGCATGTGGAGAGAAGATTTTCAACTAGCACAAAGGGAACAAGATGCAGGAGAAAAACTTACTCAGGTTTCGCAGTCTATTTCCCAGTGCCGGTTTGAAGTTCCTGCAGTTTTTAAGGTAAAACCGATTTGGAGAATGTACCTCACCATATATATGTATTTAGTGCAGTTTCCAAATGAAAAGAAACTTTGTGTTCCCAAAAAGCTAGGTGAAGGACGGCTTTCAATCACACTTATATCAGCGAACTGAGCATTTGGAGAGATGTTCATTCAACTGGCACAACGGAACGGGTTGCAGGAAACACACATACACTGATTTCTCAGTCTCCTTCCAAGTGCCAGTTTGAAGTTCCTGCAGATTTCACTGTAAATCCGTGTTGGAGATAATACTTCCACTTATATATGTGTCTAGTGAAAATTCAAACTGAAAAGAAGCTTTCTGTTCCCAACGAGCTAGGTGAAGGATGGCTTTCACACACACGTATCTCTCAGAACTGAGCACGTGGAGAGACGTTCGTTCAACTAGCACAAATGGAATGGGTTGCAGAAAAAACACAGAATCTTCTTCCTCATTCTGTTTCCCAGTGCCGGTTTGATGTTCCTGCAGTTTTCGCTGTAAAATAGATTTGGAGCTAGTATCTCCCCATATATATGTATGTACTGCATTTATCAAGTAATAAGAAACTTTGTGTTCCCAACAAGCTATGTGATGTACGGCTTTCACACACACATATCTCTCAGACCTGAGCATGTGGAGACACGATCGTTCAAATAACACAAGCAGAATTATTGGCATGAGAAACATTTACTCTGCTTTTTCAGTTGGTTTCCCATTGCCAGTTTGATGAACTTGCAATTTTCAGTGTAAACCCGATTTGCAGCTTGAAACTCCCCATATGTATAATTATGTAGTGCAGTTTTCAAATGAAAAGTAACTTTGTTTTCCCAACAAGCTAGGTGAAGGAAGGCTTTCACACACACTTATCTCTCAGAAATTAGCATGTGAAGAGATGTTCGTTCAACTAGCACAAAGGGAACAGTTTGCAGGGGAAAATTTTTCTGTGCTTTCTTAGTCTGTTTCCAATTACCGGTTTGAACATCATGAAGTTTTCTCTGTAAAACCGAATTGGAGATAGTACCACACTTCTATATGTATGCAGTGCAGTTTCCAAGTGAAAAGAAACTTTGTCTTACCAACAAGCTAGCTGAAGTACAGCTTTCACACACACTTATTTCTCAGAACTGAGCATGTGGGGATAAGTTCGATCAACTAGCCAAAGGGAAAGTGTTGCAGAGGAAATAATTACTCTGCATTATCAGTCATTTTCCCACTGCCGTTTTGAAGTTCCTGCAGTTTTCATTGTAAAATCGAGTTGGAGCCTTTACCTCAACATTTATATATATGTCGTGCAGTTTCCAATTGAACAGAAATTTTGTGTTCACAAGAAGCTAAGTGAAGATCCGAATTCACACACATTTATCTCTCAGAAATGAGCATGAGAAGAGTCGTTCGTTCAACAAGCACAAACGGAACGGGTTGCAGGTGAAACACTTGCTCGAATTTCTCAGTCTACTTCCAAGTGCCAGTTTGAATTTCCTGCAGTTTTCACTGTTAATCCGTGTTGGAGCTAGTACCTCCACATATATATATATGTAGTGTAGTTTCCAACTGAAAAGAAACTTTGTGTTCCAAATAGCTTGGGGAAGGTCTGCTTTCACACACACTTATCTCTCATAATTGAGCATGTGGAGAGAAGTTTTTTCAACTAGCACAAAGGGAATAAAATGCAGGAGAAAAACTTTCTCAGGTTTCACAGTCTATTTCCCAGTGCCGGTTTGAAGTTCCTGCAGTTTTTAAGGTAAATCCGATTTGGAGAATGTACCTCACCATATATATGTATTTAGTGCAGTTTCCAAATGAAAAGGAACTTTGTGTTCCCAAAAAGCTAGGTGAAGGACGGCTTTCAATCACACTTATATTGGAGAACTGAGCATTTGGAGAGATGTTCATTCAACTGGCACAATCGGAACGGGTTGCAGGAAACACACATACACTGATTTCTCAGTCTCCTTCCAAGTTCCAGTTTGAAGTTCCTGCAGATTTTACTGTAAATCCGTGTTGGAGATAATACTTCCACTTATATATGTGTCTAGTGAGAATTCAAACTGAAAAGAAGCTTTCTGCTCCCAACGAGCTAGGTGAAGGATGGCTTTCACACACACATATCTATCAGAAATGAGCACGTGGAGAGACGTTCGTTCAACTAGAACAAATGGAATGGGTTGCAGAAAAAACACAGAATCTTCTTCCTCATTCTGTTTCCCAGTGCCGGTTTGATGTTCCTGCAGTTTTCGCTGTAATATAGTTTTGGAGCTAGGATCTCCCCATATATATGTATGGACTGCATTTACCAAGTAATAAGAAACTTTGTTTTCTGAACCAGCTATGTGAAGTACGGCTTTCACACACACATATCTCTCAGAAATGAGCATTTGGAGAGACGTTCGTTCAAATAACACAAGCGGAACTGGTTGCAGGAGAAACAATTACTCTGCTTTCTCAGTTGGTTTCCCAGTGCCGGTATGATGTTCTTGCAGTTTTCACTGTAAAACCGATTTTGGAGCTTGAACCTCCCCATATATATTTATGTAGTGCAGTTTCCAAATGAGAAGATACTTTGTGTTCCCAACAAGCTAGATTAAGGACGGCTTTCACACACATTTATCTCTCAGAAATTAGCATGTGAAGAGACGTTCGTTCTACTAGCACAAAGGGAACGGGTTGCACAAGAAACACTTACTCTGCTTTCTCAGCCGATTTCCCTGTGCCGGTTTGAAGTTCCAGATGTTTTCAGTGTAAATCTGAATGGAGTTATTATCTCCCCATATATATGTATGTAGTGCAGTTACCAACTGAATAGTAACTTTCTGTTCCCAACAAGCTAGGTGAAGGACGGCTTTCACACACACTTATCTCTCAGAAATGAGCATTCTGTGAGATGTTCGTTCAACTAGCATAAAGGAAAAGGGTTGCAGGAGAAACACTTTCTCTTCTTTCTCAGTCTGTGTACTAGTATAAATTTGAATATCCTGCAGTTTTCTATGTAAAAACGAATTGGAGCTAGTACCTCACCTTCTATGTGTATGTAGTGCAGTTTCCAAGTGAAAAGAAACTTTGTCTTACCAACAAGCTAGGTGAATGCGGCTTTCACACACACTTATTTCTCAGAACTGAGCATGTGGAGAAACGTTCGATCAAATAGCACAAAGGGAACGATTTGCAGAAGAAACACTTACTCTACATTCTCAGTCATTTTCCCAGTTCCGGATTGAATTTCCTGCAGTTTTCACAGTAAAACCGAGTTGGAGTTTTTACTTCACCATACGTATGTATGTAGTGCAGTATCCAAATGAGAAGATATTTTGTGTTCAGAACAAGCTAGGTGAAGGACTGCTTTCAAACACAGTTATATCTCAGAAATTAGCATGCGGAAAGACGTTTGTTCAACTAGCACAAAGGGAACGGGTTGCACAAGTAACCCATACACTGCTTTCTCATTCTGTTTTCCAGTGCCGGTTAGAATTTCCTGCAGTTTGCACTGTACAACCATGTATGAGCTAGTAATTCCCCATATATATGTATGTAGTGCAGTTACCAACTGAAAAGAAACTTTGTGTTCATAACAAGCTATATGAACAGCGTCTTTCACACACACTTATCTCTCATATCTGATCATGTGGAGAGACGTTCGTTCAAATAACAAAAACGGAATGATTTGCAGAAGAAACAATTACTCTGGTTTCTCGGTTTGTTTCCCAATGCCGGTTTGATGTTCCTGCAGATTTTGCTGTAAAACCGATTTTGAGCTTGTACCTCCCCATATATATATGTATTGCAGATTACAAATGGAAAGAAACTTTCTGTTTCCAAAAAGCTAGGCGAAGGACGGCTTTCACACACACTTATGTCTCAGAACTGAGCATGTGGAGAGACGATCGATCAACTAGCACAAAGGGAAATGGCGGCAGATGAAACAATTTCTCTGCATTCTCAGTCATTTTCCCAGTGCCGGTTTGAAGTTCCTGCAGTTTTCACAGTAAAATCGAGTTTGAACTTGTTCCTCAATATATATATGTATGTAGTGCAGTTTCCAAATGAAAAGAATCTTTGTGTTCCCAACAAGATAATTGAAGTTCTGATTTCACACACAATTTTCTCTCAGAAATGAGTATGTGGAGAGTCGTTCTTTCAACTAGAACAAACGCAACTTGTTGCAGGTGAAACACTTACTCTGCTTTCTCAGGTTCCTTCCATGTGGCGGTTTGTAGTTCCTGCAGTTTTCATTGTAAGTCAGTGTTGGAGCTAGTACCTACACATATATATGTGTGTAGTGTAGTTTCCAACTAAAAAGAAACTTTGTGTTTCAAAAAAGCTAGGAGAAGAACGGCTTTCACACACATCATATATCATAACTGAGCATGTGGAGAGACGTTCGTTCAAATAACAAAAACGAAATGATTTGCAGAACAAACAATTTCTCAGCTTTCTCAGTCTGTTTCCAAGTGCCGGTTTGAAGTTCCTGCAAATTTCACTGTAAATCCGTGTTGGAGCTATTACCTCCACATATATATGTATGTAGTGTATTTTCCAACTGAAAAGAAACTTTCTGTTCACAATAAGCTAGGTGAAGGACGGCTTTCACACACATTTATCTCTCAGAACTGTGCATGTGGAGAGACGTTCGTTCAACTGCTCAGAGATAACGGGTTGCATAATAAACACATACCCTGATTTCTCATTCTGATTCACAGTGCCGGTTAGAAGTTCCTGCATTTTTCACAGTAAAACCAGTTTGCAGATTGAACCTTACCATATATATGTATTAAGTGCAGTTCCCAAATGAAAAGAAACTTTGTGATCCCAACAAGGTAAATGAAGGACGGCTTTCACACACACTTATCTCTGAGAACTGAGCATGTGCAGAGAATTTCGTTCAACTAGCACAAATGGAATGGCTTGCAGAAAATACACATACTCTTCTTTCTCATTCTGTTTCCCAGTGCCGGTTTGATGTTCCTGCAAATTTTCACTGTAAAACCATGTTGGAACTAGTATCTCCCCATATATATGTATGTACTGCATTTATCAAGTAATAACAAACATTATGTTCCCAACAAGCTATGTGAAGTACGGCTTTCACACACACATATCTCTCAGACCTGAGCATGTGGAGACACGATCGTTCAAATAACACAAGCAGAACTGGTGGCAGGAGAAACACTTACTCTGCTTTCTCAGTTGGTTTCCCATTGCCGGTTTGATGATCTTGCAATTTTCAGTGTAAAACTGATTTTCAGCTTGAACCTCCCCATATATATTTATGTAGTGCAGTTTCCAAATGAAAAGTAACTATGTGTTCCCAACGAGCTAGTTGAAAGAAGGCTTTCACACAGACTTATCTCTCCGAAATTAGCATGTGAAGAGATGTTCGTTCAACTAGCACAATGGGAAAAGTTTGCAGGGGAAAAATTTTCTGTGCTTTCTCACTCTGTTTCCTAGTACCGGTTTGAACATCATGAAGTTTTCTCTGTAAAATCTTATTGGAGATAGTACCACACATCTATATGTATGAAGTGCACTTTCCAAGTGAAAAGAAACTTTGACTTACCAACAAGCTAGCTGAAGGACAGCTTTCACACACACTTATCTATCAGAACTGAGCATGTGGAGAAAAGTTCGATCAACTAGCCAAAGGGAAAGGGTTGCAGAAGAAATAATTACTCTGCATTCTCAGTCATTTTCCCACTGCCGGTTTGAAGTTCCTGCAGTTTTCACTGTAAAATTGAGTTGGAGCCTTTACCTCACCATTTATATGTATGTCGTGCAGTTTCCAAGTGAAAAGAAACTTTGTGTTCCCAACAAGTTAAGTGAAGTTCCGATTTCACACACATTTATCTCTCAGAAATGAGCATGTGAAGAGTCGTTCGTTCAACAAGCACAAACGGAACGGGTTGCAGGTGAAACACTTGCTCAAAATTCTCAGTCTACTTCCAAGTGCCGGTTTGAATTTCCTGCAGTTTTCACTATTAATCCTTGTTGGAGCTAGTACCTCCACATATATATGTATGTAGTGTAGTTTCCAACTGAAAAGAAACTTTGTGTTCCAAATAGCTTGGGGAAGGTCTGCTTTCACACACAATTGTCTCTCATAACTGAGCATGTGGAGAGAAGATTTTCCACTAGCACAAAGGGAACAAGATGCAGGAGAAAAACTTACTCAGGTTTCGCAGTCTATTTCCCAGTGCTGGTTTGAAGTTCCTGCAGTTTCTAAGGTAAAACCGATTTGGAGAATGTACCTCACCATGTATATGTATTTAGTGCAGTTTCCAAATGAAAAGAAACTTTGTGTTCCCAAAAAGCTAGGTGAAGGACGGCTTTCAATCACACTTATATCAGCGAACTGAGGATTTGGAGATATGTTCATTCAACTGGCACAACGGAACGGGTTGCAGGAAACACACATACACTGATTTCTCAGTCCCCTTCCAAGTGCCAGTTTGAAGTTCCTGCAGATTTCACTGTAAATCCGTGTTGGAGATAATACTTCCAGTTTTATATGTGTCTAGTGAAAATTCAAACTGAAAAGAAGCTTTCTGTTCCCAACGAGATAGGTGAAGGATGGCTTTCACACACACGTATCTATCAGAAATGAGCACGTGGAGAGACGTTCGTTCAACTAGCACAAATGGAATGGTTTGCAGAAAAATCACAGAATCTTCTTCCTCATTCTGTTTCCCAGTGCCGGTTTGATGTTCCTGCAGTTTTCCCTGTAATATAGTTTTGGAGCTAGGATCTCCCCATATATATGTATGGACTGCATTTACCAAGTAATAAGAAACTTTGTTTTCCGAACCAGCTATGTGAAGGACGGCTTTCACACACACATATCTCTCAGAAATGAGCATTTGTAGAGACGTTCGTTCAAATAACACAAGCGGAACTGGTTGCAGGAGAAACAATTACTCTGCTTTCTCAGTTGGTTTCCTAGTGCCGGTTTGATGTTCTTGCAGTTTTCACTGTAAAACCGATTTTGGAGCTTGAACCTCCCCATATATATTTATGTAGTGCAGTTTCCAAATGAGAAGATACTTTGTGTTCCCAACAAGCTAGATTAAGGACGGCTTTCACACACATTTATCTCTCAGAAATTAGCATGTGAAGAGACGTTCGTTCTACTAGCACAAAGGAACGGGTTGCACAAGAAACACTTACTCTGCTTTCTCAGCCCATTTCCCTGTGCCGGTTTGAAGTTCCAGATGTTTTCAGTGTAAATCTGAATGGAGTTATTATCTCCCCATATATATGTATGTAGTGCAGTTACCAACTGAATAGTAACTTTCTGTTCCCAACAAGCTAGGTGAAGGACGGCTTTCACACACACTTGTCTCTCAGAAATGAGCATTCTGTGAGATGTTCGTTCAACTAGCATAAAGGAAAAGGGTTGCAGGATAAACACATTCTCTTCTTTCTCAGTCTGTGTACTAGTATAAATTTGAATATCCTGCAGTTTTCTATGTAAAACCGAATTGGAGCTAGTACCTCACCTTCTATGTGTATGTAGTGCAGTTTCCAAGTGAAAAGAAACTTTGTCTTACCAACAAGCTAGGTGAATGCGGCTTTCACACACACTTATTTCTCAGAACTGAGCATGTGGAGAAACGTTCGATCAAATAGCACAAAGGGAACGATTTGCAGAAGAAACACTTACTCTACATTCTCAGTCATTTTCCCAGTTCCGGATTGAATTTCCTGCAGTTTTCACAGTAAAACCGAGTTGGAGTTTTTACTTCACCATACGTATGTATGTAGTGCAGTATCCAAATGAGAAGAAATTTTGTGTTCAGAACAAGCTAGGTGAAGGACTGCTTTCAAACACAATTATATCTCAGAAATTAGCATGCGGAAAGACGTTTGTTCAACTAGCACAAAGGGAACGGGTTGCACATGTAACCCATACACTGCTTTCTCATTCTGTTTTCCAGTGCCGGTTAGAACTTCCTGCAGTTTGCACTGTACAACCATGTATGAGCTAGTAATTCCCCATATATATGTATGTAGTGCAGTTACCAACTGAAAAGAAACTTTGTGTTCATAACAAGCTATATGAACGGCGTCTTTCACACACACTTATCTCTCATATCTGATCATGTGGAGAGACGTTCGTTCAAATAACAAAAACGGAATGATTTGCAGAAGAAACAATTACTCTGCTTTCTCAGTTTGTTTCCCAATGCCGGTTTGATGTTCCTGCAGATTTTGCTGTAAAACCGATTTTGAGCTTGTACCTCCCCATATATATATGTATTGCAGTTTCCAAATGGAAAGAAACTTTCTGTTTCCAAAAAGCTAGGCGAAGGACGGCTTTCACACACACTTAGCTCTCATAACAGAGCATGTGGAGAGATGTTCGTTCAACTAGCGCAAAGGGAACAGGTTTCAAGTGAAACACTTATTCTGGTTTCTCAGTCTGTTTCCCAGTGCCGATTTGAAGCACCTGCAGTTTTCACTGTAAAACTCATTTGGAGCTAATTTCTCCCCATATATATGTATGTAGTGCAGTTCCCAACTGGATAGTAACTTTGTGTTCCCACAAGCTAGGTGATGGACAGCTTTCAAACACACTTATTTCTCTGAAATGAGCATTTGGAGAGATGTTCGTTCAACTAGCTTAAAGGAAATGGGTTGCAGGGGAAACACTTTCTCTGCTATCTCAGTCTGTTTCTTAGTGCCGTTTTGACTATCTTGCAGTTTTCACTGTAAAACCGATTTGGAGCTAGTACCTCCCCTTATATATGTATGTAGTGCTTTATCCAAGTGAAAAGAACTTTGTCTTACCAACAAGCTAGGTGAAGGACCGCTTTCACACACACTTATGTCTCAGAACTGAGCATGTGGAGAGACGATCGATCAACTAGCACAAAGGGAAATGGCGGCAGATGAAACACTTTCTCTGCATTCTCAGTCATTTTCCCAGTGCCGGTTTGAAGTTCCTGCAGTTTTCACAGTAAAATCGATTTGGAACTTGTACCTCAATATATATATGTATGTAGTGCAGTTTCCAAATGAAAAGAATCTTTGTGTTCCCAACAAGATAATTGAAGTTCTGATTTCACACACACTTTTCTCTCAGAAATGAGTATGTGGAGAGTCGTTCTTTCAACTAGAACAAACGCAACTTGTTGCAGGTGAAACACTTACTCTGCTTTCTCAGGTTCCTTCCATGTGCCGGTTTGTAGTTCCTGCAGTTTTCATTGTAAGTCAGTGTTGGAGCTAGTACCTACACATATATGTGTGTAGTGTAGTTTCCAACTAAAAAGAAACTTTGTGTTTCAAAAAAGCTAGGAGAAGAACGGCTTTCACACACATCATATATCATAACTGAGCATGTGGAGAGACGTTCGTTCAAATAACAAAAACGAAATGATTTGCAGAACAAACAATTTCTCAGCTTTCTCAGTCTGTTTCCAAGTGCCGGTTTGAAGTTCCTGCAAATTTCACTGTAAATCCGTGTTGGAGCTATTACCTCCACATATATATGTATGTAGTGTATTTTCCAACTGAAAAGAAACTTTCTGTTCACAATAAGCTAGGTGAAGGACGGCTTTCACACACATTTATCTCTCAGAACTGTGCATGTGGAGAGACGTTCGTTCAACTGCTCAGAGGGAACGGGTTGCATAATAAACACATACCCTGATTTCTCATTCTGATTCACAGTGCCGGTTAGAAGTTCCTGCATTTTTCACAGTAAAACCAGTTTGCAGATTGAACCTTACCATATATATGTATTAAGTGCAGTTCCCAAATGAAAAGAAACTTTGTGATCCCAACAAGGTAAATGAAGGACGGCTTTCACACACACTTATCTCTGAGAACTGAGCATGTGCAGAGAATTTCGTTCAACTAGCACAAATGGAATGGCTTGCAGAAAATACACATACTCTTCTTTCTCATTCTGTTTCCCAGTGCCGGTTTGATGTTCCTGCAAATTTTCACTGTAAAACCATGTTGGAACTAGTATCTCCCCATATATATGTATGTACTGCATTTATCAAGTTATAACAAACATTATGTTCCCAACAAGCTATGTGAAGTACGGCTTTCACACACACATATCTCTCAGACCTGAGCATGTGGAGACACGATCGTTCAAATAACACAAGCAGAACTGGTGGCAGGAGAAACACTTACTCTGCTTTCTCAGTTGGTTTCCCATTGCCGGTTTGATGATCTTGCAATTTTCAGTGTAAAACTGATTTACAGCTTGAACCTCCCCATATATATTTATGTAGTGCAGTTTCCAAATGAAAAGTAACTATGTGTTCCCAACGAGCTAGTTGAAAGAAGTCTTTCACACAGACTTATCTCTCCGAAATTAGCATGTGAAGAGATGTTCGTTCAACTAGCACAAAGGGAACAGTTTGCAGGGGAAAAATTTTCTGTGCTTTCTCAGTCTGTTTCCTAGTACCGGTTTGAACATCATGAAGTTTTCTCTGTAAAACCGTATTGGAGATAGTACCACACTTCTATATGTATGAATTGCACTTTCCAAGTGAAAAGAAACTTTGGCTTACCAACAAGCTAGCTGAAGGACAGCTTTCACACACACTTATCTATCAGAACTGAGCATGTGGAGAAACGTTCGATCAACTAGCCAAAGGGAAAGGGTTGCAGAAGAAATAATTACTCTGCATTCTCAGTCATTTTCCCACTGCCGGTTTGAAGTTCCTGCAGTTTTCACTGTAAAATTGTGTTGGAGCCTTTACCTCACCATTTATATGTATGTCGTGCAGTTTCCAAGTGAAAAGAAACTTTGTGTTCCCAACAAGCTAAGTGAAGTTCCGATTTCACACACATTTATCTCTCAGAAATGAGCATGTGAAGAGTCGTTCGTTCAACAAGCACAAACGGAACGGGTTGCAGGTGAAACACTTGCTCAAAATTCTCAGTCTACTTCCAAGTGCCGGTTTGAATTTCCTGCAGTTTTCACTATTAATCCTTGTTGGAGCTAGTACCTCCACATATATATGTATGTAGTGTAGTTTCCAACTGAAAAGAAACTTTGTGTTCCATATACCTTGGGGAAGGTCTGCTTTAACACACACTTGTCTCTCATAACTGAGCATGTGGAGAGAAGATTTTCAACTAGCACAAACGGAACAAGATGCAGGAGAAAAACTTACTCAGGTTTCGCAGTCTATTTCCCAGTGTCCGTTTGAAGTTCCTGCAGTTTTTAAGGTAAAACCGATTTGGAGAATGTACCTCACCATGTATATGTATTTAGTGCAGTTTCCAAATGAAAAGAAACTTTGTCTTCCCAAAAAGCTAGGTGAAGGACGGCTTTCCATCACACTTATATCAGCGAACTGAGCATTTGGAGAGATGTTCATTCAACTGGCACAACGGAACGGGTTGCAGGAAACACACATACACTGATTTCTCAGTCCCCTTCCAAGTGCCAGTTTGAAGTTCCTGCAGATTTCACTGTAAATCCGTGTTGGAGATAATACTTCCACTTATATATGTGTCTAGTGAAAATTCAAACTGAAAAGAAGCTTTCTGTTCCCAACGAGCTAGGTGAAGGATGGCTTTCACACACACGTATCTCCCAGAACTGAAGCCGTGGAGAGACGTTTGATCAACTAGCCAAAGTGAAAGGGTTGCAGAAGAAATAATTACTCTGCATTCTCAGTCATTTTCCCAGTGCCGTTTTGAAATTCCTGCAGTTTTCACTGAAAAATCGAGTTGGAGCCTTTACCTCAACATTTATATGTATGTCGTGCAGTTTCCAAGTGAAAAGAAACTTTGTGTTCCCAACAAGCTAAGTGAAGTTCCGATTTCACACACATTTATCTCTCAGAAATGAGCATGTGAAGAGTCGTTCGTTCAACAAGCACAAACGGAACGGGTTGCAGGTGAAACACTTGCTCAAAATTCTCAGTCTACTTCCAAGTGCCGGTTTGAATTTCCTGCAGTTTTCACTATTAATCCTTGTTGGAGCTAGTACCTCCACATATATATGTATGTAGTGTAGTTTCCAACTGAAAAGAAACTTTGTGTTCCATATACCTTGGGGAAGGTCTGCTTTAACACACACTTGTCTCTCATAACTGAGCATGTGGAGAGAAGATTTTCAACTAGCACAAACAGAACAAGATGCAGGAGAAAAACTTACTCAGGTTTCGCAGTCTATTTCCCAGTGTCCGTTTGAAGTTCCTGCAGTTTTTAAGGTAAAACCGATTTGGAGAATGTACCTCACCATGTATATGTATTTAGTGCAGTTTCCAAATGAAAATAAACTTTGTCTTCCCAAAAAGCTAGGTGAAGGACGGCTTTCCATCACACTTATATCAGCGAACTGAGCATTTGGAGAGATGTTCATTCAACTGGCACAACGGAACGGGTTGCAGGAAACACACATACACTGATTTCTCAGTCCCCTTCCAAGTGCCAGTTTGAAGTTCCTGCAGATTTCACTGTAAATCCGTGTTGGAGATAATACTTCCACTTATATATGTGTCTAGTGAAAATTCAAACTGAAAAGAAGCTTTCTGTTCCCAACGAGCTAGGTGAAGGATGGCTTTCACACACACGTATCTCCCAGAACTGAAGCCGTGGAGAGACGTTTGATCAACTAGCCAAAGTGAAAGGGTTGCAGAAGAAATAATTACTCTGCATTCTCAGTCATTTTCCCAGTGCCGTTTTGAAATTCCTGCAGTTTTCACTGAAAAATCGAGTTGGAGCCTTTACCTCAACATTTATATGTATGTCGTGCAGTTTCCAAGTGAAAAGAAACTTTGTGTTCCCAACAAGCTAAGTGAAGTTCCGATTTCACACACATTTATCTCTCAGAAATGAGCATGTGAAGAGTCGTTCGGTCAAAAAGCACAAACGGAACGGGTTGCAGGTGAAACACTTGCTCAAAATTCTCAGTCTACTTCCAAGTGCCGATTTGAATTTCCTGCAGTTTTCACTGTTAATCCGTGTTGGAGCTAGTACCTCCACATATATATGTATGTAGTGTATTTTCCAACTGAAAAGAAACTTTGTGTTCCAAATAGCTTGGGGAAGGTCTGCTTTCACACACACTTATCTCTCATAACTGAGCATGTGGAGAGAAGTTTTTTCAACTAGCACAAAGGGAATAAAATGCAGGAGAAAAAATTACTCAGGTTTCGCAGTCTATTTCCCAGTGCCGGTTTGAAGTTCCTGCAGTTTTTAAGGTAAATCCGATTTGGAGAATGTACCTCACCATATATATGTATTTAGTGCAGTTTCCAAATGAAAAGGAACTTTGTGTTCCCAAAAAGCTAGGTGAAGGACGGCTTTCAATCACACTTATATTAGAGAACTGAGCATTTGGAGAGATGTTCTTTCAACAGGCACAATCGGAACGGGTTGCAGGAAACACACATACACTGATTTCTCAGTCTCCTTCCAAGTTCCAGTTTGAAGTTCCTGCAGATTTCACTATAAATCCGTGTTGGAGATATTACTTCCACTTATATATGTGTCTAGTGAGAATTTAAACTGAAAAGAAGCTTTCTGTTCCCAACGAGCTAGGTGAAGGACGGCTTTCACACACACTTATCTATCAGAAATGAGCATGTGGAGAAACGTTCGATCAACTAGCCAAAGGGAAAGAGTTGCAGAAGAAATAATTACTCTGCATTCTCAGTCATTTTCCCAGTGCCGTTTTGAATTTCCTGCAGTTTTCACTGAAAAATCGAGTTGGAGCCTTTACCTCAACATTTATATGTATGTTGTGCAGTTTCCAAGTGAAAAGAAACTTTGTGTTCCCAACAAGCTAAGTGAAGTTCCGATTTCACACACATTTATCTCTCAGAAATGAGCATGTGAAGAGCCGTTCTTTCAACAAGCCCAAACGGAACGGATTGCAGGTGAAACACTTGCTCGAAATTCTCAGACTACTTCCAAGTGCCAGTTTGAATTTCCTGCAGTTTTCACTGTTAATCCGTGTTGGAGCTAGTACCTCCACATATATATGTATGTAGTGTAAATTCCAACTGAAAAGAAACTTTGTGTTCCAAATAGCTTGGGGAAGATCTGCTTTCACACACACTTATCTCTCATAACTGAGCATGTGGTGAGAAGTTTTTTCAACTAGCACAAAGGGAATAAAATGCAGGAGAAAAAATTACTCAGGTTTCGCAGTCTATTTCCCAGTGCCGGTTTGAAGTTCCTGCAGTTTTTAAGGTAAATCCGATTTGGAGAATGTACCTCACCATATATAAGTATTTAGTGCAGTTTCCAAATGAAAAGGAACTTTGTGTTCCCAAAAAGCTAGGTGAAGGACGGCTTTCAATCACACTTATATTAGAGAACTGAGCATTTGGAGAGATGTTCTTTCAACTGGCACAATCGGAACGGGTTGCAGGAAACACACATACACTGATTTCTCAGTCTCCTTCCAAGTGCCAGTTTGAAGTTCCTGCAGATTTCACTATAAATCCGTGTTGGAGATATTACTTCCACTTATATATGTGTCTAGTGAGAATTCAAACTGAAAAGAAGCTTTCTGTTCCCAACGAGCTAGGTGAAGGATGGCTTTCACACACACGTATCTATCAGAAATGAGCACGTGGAGAGACGTACTTTCAACTAGCACAGATGGAATGGGTTGCAGAAAAAACACAGAATCTTCTTCCTCATTCTGTTTCCCAGTGCCGGTTTGATGTTCTTGCAGTTTTCGCTGTAATATAGTTTTGGAGCTAGGATCTCCCCATATATATGTATGGACTGCATTTACCAAGTAATAAGAAACTTTGTTTTCCCAACCAGCTATGTGAAGGACGGCTTTCACAAACACATATCTCTCAGAAATGAGCATTTGGAGAGACGTTCGTTCAAATAACACAAGCGGAACTGATTGCAGGAGAAACAATTACTCTGCTTTCTCAGTTGGTTTCCCACTGCCGGTTTGATGTTCTTGCAGTTTTCACTGTAAAACCGATTTTGGAGCTTGAACCTCCCCATATATATTTATGTAGTGCAGTTTCCAAATGAGAAGATACTTTGTGTTCCCAACAAGCTAGATTAAGGACGGCTTTCACACACATTTATCTCTCAGAAATTAGCATGTGAAGAGACGTTCGTTCTACTAGCACAAAGGGAACGGGTTGCACAAGAAACACTTACTCTGCTTTCTCAGCCCATTTCCCTGTGCCGGTTTGAAGTTCCAGATGTTTTCAGAGTAAATCTGAATGGAGTTATTATCTCCCCATATATATGTATGTAGTGCAGTTACCAACTGAATAGTAACTTTCTGTTCCCAACAAGCTAGGTGAAGGACGGCTTTCACACACACTTATCTCTCAGAAATGAGCATTCTGTGAGATGTTCGTTCCACTAGCATAAAGGAAAAGGGTTGCAGGATAAACACATTCTCTTCTTTCTCAGTCTGTGTACTAGTATAAATTTGAATATCCTGCAGTTTTCTATGTAAAACCGAATTGGAGCTAGTACCTCACCTTCTATGTGTATGTAGTGCAGTTTCCAAGTGAAAAGAAACTTTGTCTTACCAACAAGCTAGGTGAATGCGGCTTTCACACACACTTATTTCTCAGAACTGAGCATGTGGAGAAACGTTCGATCAAATAGCACAAAGGGAACGATTTGCAGAAGAAACACTTACTCTACATTCTCAGTCATTTTCCCAGGTCCGGATTGAATTTCCTGCAGTTTTCACAGTAAAACCGAGTTGGAGTTGTTACTTCATCATATGTATGTATGTAGTGCAGTATCCAAATGAGAAGAAATTTTATGTTCAGAACAAGCTAGGTGAAGGACTGCTTTCAAACACAATTATATCTCAGAAATTAGCATGCGGAAAGACGTTTGTTCAACTAGCACAAAGGGAACGGGTTGCACAAGTAACCCATACACTGCTTTCTCATTCTGTTTTCCAGTGCCGGTTAGAATTTCCTGCAGTTTGCACTGTACAACAATGTTTGAGCTAGTATTCCCCATATATATGTAAGTAGTGCAGTTACCAACTGAAAAGAAACTTTGTGTTCCCAACAAGCTATATGAACGGCGTCTTTCACACACACTTATCTCTCATATCTGATCATGTGGAGAGACGTTCGTTCAAATAACAAAAACGGAATGATTTGCAGAAGAAACAATTACTCTGCTTTCTCGGTTTGTTTCCCAATGCCGGTTTGATGTTCCTGCAGATTTTGCTGTAAAACCGATTTTGAGCTTGTACCTCCCCATATATATATGTATTGCAGTTTCCAAATGGAAAGAAACTTTCTGTTTCCAAAAAGCTAGGCGAAGGACGGCTTTCACACACACTTAGCTCTCATAACAGAGCATGTGGAGAGATGTTCGTTCAACTAGCACAAAGGGAACAGGTTTCAAGTGAAACACTTATTCTGGTTTCTCAGTCTGTTTCCCAGTGCCGATTTGAAGCACCTGCAGTTTTCACTGTAAAACTCAGTTGGAGCTAATTTCTCCCCATATATATGTATGTAGTGCAGTTCCCAACTGGATAGTAACTTTGTGTTCCCACAAGCTAGGTGATGGACAGCTTTCAAACACACTTATTTCTCAGAAATGAGCATTTGGAGAGATGTTCGTTCAACTAGCTTAAAGGAAATGGGTTGCAGGGGAAACACTTTCTCTGCTATCTCAGTCTGTTTCTTAGTGCCGTTTTGACTATCTTGCAGTTTTCACTGTAAAACCGATTTGGAGCTAGTACCTCCCCTTATATATGTATGTAGTGCTTTATCCAAGTGAATAAACTTTGTCTTACCAACAAGCTAGGTGAAGGCCCGCTTTCACACACACTTATGTCTCAGAACTGAGCATGTGGAAAGACGATCGATCAACTAGCACAAAGGGAAATGGCGGCAGATGAAACAATTACTCTGCATTCTCAGTCATTTTCCCAGTGCCGGTTTGAAGTTCCTTCAGTTTTCACTGTAAAATCGAGTTGGAACTTGTACCTCAATATATATATGTATGTAGTGCAGTTTCCAAATGAAAAGAATCTTTGTGTTCCCAACAAGATAATTGAAGTTCGGATTTCACACACACTTTTCTCTCAGAAATGAGTATGTGGAGAGTCGTTCTTTCAACTAGAACAAACGCAACTTGTTGCAGGTGAAACACTTACTCTGCTTTCTCAGGTTCCTTCCATGTGCCGGTTTGTAGTTCCTGCAGTTTTCATTGTAAGTCAGTGTTGGAGCTAGTACCTACACATATATATGTGTGTAGTGTAGTTTCCAACTAAAAAGAAACTTTGTGTTTCAAAAAAGCTAAGTGAAGTAAAGCTTTCACACACATCATATATCATAACTGAGCATGTGGAGAGACATTCGTTCAAATAACAAACACGAAATGATTTGCAGAACAAACAATTTCTCAGCTTTCTCAGTCTGTTTCCAAGTGCCGGTTTGAAGTTCCTGCAAATTTCATTGTAAATCCGTGTTGGAGCTATTACCTCCACATATATATGTATGTAGTGTATTTTCCAACTGAAAAGAAACTTTCTGTTCACAATAAGCTATGTGAAAGACGGCTTTCACACACATTTATCTCTCAGAACTGAGCATGTGGAGAGACGTTCGTTCAACTGCTCAGAGGGAACGGGTTGCATAATAAACACATACCCTGATTTCTCATTCTGATTCACAGTGCCGGTTAGAAGTTCCTGCATTTTTTACAGTAAAACCAGTTTGGAGATTGAACCTTACCATATATATGTATTAAGTGCAGTTCCCAAATGAAAAGAAACTTTGTGATCCCAACAAGGTAAATGAAGGACGGCTTTCACACACACTTATCTCTGAGAACTGAGCATGTGCAGAGAATTTCGTTCAACTAGCACAAATGGAATGGCTTGCAGAAAATACACATACTCTTCTTTCTCATTCTGTTTCCCAGTGCCGGTTTGATGTTCCTGCAAATTTTCACTGTAAAACCATGTTGGAACTAGTATCTCCCCATATATATGTATGTACTGCATTTATCAAGTAATAAGAAACATTGTGTTCCCAACAAGCTATGTGAAGTACGGCTTTCACACACACAGATCTCTCAGACCTGAGCATGTGGAGACACGATCGTTCAAATAACACAAGCAGAACTGGTGGCAGGAGAAACACTTACTCTGCTTTCTCAGTTGGTTTCCCATTGCCAGTTTGATGATCTTGCAATTTTCAGTGTAAAACCGATTTACAGCTTGAACCTCCCCATATATAGTTATGTAGTGCAGTTTCCAAATGAAAAGTAACTATGTGTTCCCAACGAGCTAGTTGAAAGAAGGCTTTCACACAGACTTATCTCTCCGAAATTAGCATGTGAAGAGATGTTCGTTCAACTAGCACAAAGGGAACAGTTTGCAGGGGAAAAATTTTCTGTGCTTTCTCAGTCTGTTTCCTAGTACCGGTTTGAACATCATGAAATTTTCTCTGTAAAACCGTATTGGAGATAGTACCACACTTCTATATGTATGAAGTGCACTTTCCAAGTGAAAAGAAACTTTGACTTACCAACAAGCTAGGTGAAGGACAGCTTTCACACACACTTATCTATCAGAACTGAGCATGTGGAGAAACGTTCGATCAACTAGCCAAAGGGAAAGGGTTGCAGAAGAAATAATTACTCTGCATTCTCAGTCATTTTCCCACTGCCGGTTTGAAGTTCCTGCAGTTTTCACTGTAAAATTGAGTTGGAGCCTTTACCTCACCATTTATATGTATGTCGTGCAGTTTCCAAGTGAAAAGAAACTTTGTGTTCCCAACAAGCTAAGTGAAGTTCCGATTTCACACACATTTATCTCTCAGAAATGAGCATGTGAAGAGTCGTTCGTTCAACAAGCACAAACGGAACGGGTTGCAGGTGAAACACTTGCTCAAAATTCTCAGTCTACTTCCAAGTGCCGATTTGAATTTCCTGCAGTTTTCACTATTAATCGGTGTTGGATCTAGTACCTCCACATATATATGTATGTAGTGTAGTTTCCAACTGAAAAGAATCTTTGTGTTCCAAATAGCTTGGGGAAGGTCTGCTTTCACACACACTTGTCTCTCATAACTGAGCATGTGGAGAGAAGATTTTCAACTAGCACAAAGGGAACAAGATGCAGGAGAAAAACTTACTCATGTTTCGCAGTCTATTTCCCAGTGTCCGTTTGAAGTTCCTGCAGTTTTTAAGGTAAAACCGATTTGGAGAATGTACCTCACCATGTATATGTATTTAGTGCAGTTTGCAAATGAAAAGAAACTTTGTGTTCCCAAAAAGCTAGGTGAAGGACGGCTTTCAATCACACTTATATCAGAGTCCTGAGCATTTAGAGAGATGTTCATTCAACTGGCACAATCGGGACGGGTTGCAGAAACACACATACACTGATTTCTCAGTCTCCTTCCAAGTGCCAGTTTGAAGTTCCTGCAGATTTCACTGTAAATCCGTGTTGGAGATAATACTTCCACTTATATATGTGTCTAGTGAAAATTGAAACTGAAAAGAAGCTTTCTGTTCCCAACGAGCTATGTTAAGGATGGCTTTCACACACACGTATCTCTCAGAACTGAGCACGTGGAGAGACGTTCGTTCAACTAGCACAAATGGAATGGGTTGCAGAAAAATCACAGAATCTTCTTCCTCATTCTGTTTCCCAGTGCCGGTTTGATGTTCCTGCAGTTTTCGCTGTAATATAGATTTGGAGCTAGGGTCTCCCCATATATATGTATGGACTGCATTTACCAAGTAATAAGAAACTTTCTTTTCCGAACCAGCTATGTGAAGGACGGCTTTCACACACACATATCTCTCAGAAATGAGCATTTGTAGAGACGTTCGTTCAAATAACACAAGCGGAACTGGTTGCAGGAGAAACAATTACTCTGCTTTCTCAGTTGGTTTCCTAGTGCCGGTTTGATGTTCTTGCAGTTTTCACTGTAAAACCGATTTTGGAGCTTGAACCTCCCCAAATATATTTATGTAGTGCAGTTTCCAAATGAGAAGATACTTTGTGTTCCCAACAAGCTAGATTAAGGACGGCTTTCACATACATTTATCTCTCAGAAATTAGCATGTGAAGAGACGTTCGTTCTACTAGCACAAAGGGAACGGTTTGCACAAGAAACACTTACTCTGCTTTTTCAGCCCGTTTCCCTGTGCCGGTTTGAAGTTCCAGATATTTTCATGGTAAATCTGAATGGAGTTTTTATCTCCCCATATATACGTATGTAGTGCAGTTACCAACTGAAAAGTAACTTTCTGTTCCCAACAAGCTAGGTGAAGGACGGCTTTCACACACACTTATCTCTCAGAAATGAGCATTCAGTGAGATGTTCGTTCAACTAGCATAAAGGAAAAGGGTTGCAGGATAAACACATTCTCTTCTTTCTCAGTCTGTGTACTAGTATAAATTTGAATATCCTGCAGTTTTCTCTGTAAAACCGAATTGGAGCTAGTACCTCACCTTCTATGTGTATGTAGTGCAGTTTCCAAGTGAAAAGAAACTTTGTCTTACCAACAAGCTAGGTGAATGCGGCTTTCACACACACTCATTTCTCAGAAATGAGCATGTGGAGAAATGTTCGATCAAATAGCACAAAGGGAACGATTTGCAGAAGAAACACTTACTCTACATTCTCAGTCATTTTCCCAGTTCCGGATTGAATTTCCTGCATTTTTCACAGTAAAACCGAGTTGGAGTTGTTACTTCACCATATGTATATATGTAGTGCAGTATCCAAATGAGAAGAAATTTTGTGTTCAGAACAAGCTAGGTGAAGGACTGCTTTCAAAAACAATTATATCTCAGAAATTAGCATGCGGAAAGACGTTTGTTCAACTAGCACAAAGGGAACGGGTTGCACAAGTAACCCATACACTGCTTTCTCATTCTGTTTTCCAGTGCCGGTTAGAATTTCCTGCAGTTTGCACTGTACAACCATGTTTGAGCTAGTATTTCCCCATATATATGTATGTAGTGCAGTTACCAACTGAAAAGAAACTTTGTGTTCATAACAAGCTATATGAACGGCGTCTTTCACACACACTTATCTCTCATATCTGATCATGTGGAGAGACGTTCGTTCAAATAACAAAAACGGAATGATTTGCAGAAGAAACAATTACTCTGCTTTCTCAGTTTGTTTCCCAATGCCGGTTTGATGTTCCTGCAGATTTTGCTGTAAAACCGATTTTGAGCTTGTACCTCCCCATATATATATGTATTGCAGTTTCCAAATGGAAAGAAACTTTCTGTTTCCAAAAAGCTAGGCGAAGGACGGCTTTCACACACACTTAGCTCTCATAACAGAGCATGTGGAGAGATGTTCGTTCAACTAGCACAAAGGGAACAGGTTTCAAGTGAAACACTTATTCTGGTTTCTCAGTCTGTTTCCCAGTGCCGATTTGAAGCACCTGCAGTTTTCACTGTAAAACCCAGTTGGAGCTAATTTCTCCCCATATATATGTATGTAGTGCAGTTCCCAACTGGATAGTAGCTTTGTGTTCCCACAAGCTAGGTGATGGACAGCTTTCAAACACACTTATTTCTCAGAAATGAGCATTTGGAGAGATGTTCGTTCAACTAGCTTAAAGGAAATGGGTTGCAGGGGAAACACTTTCTCTGCTATCTCAGTCTGTTTCTTAGTGCCGTTTTGACTATCTTGCAGTTTTCACTGTAAAACCGATTTGGAGCAAGTACCTCCCCTTATATATGTATGTAGTGCTTTATCCAAGTGAAAAAACTTTGTCTTACCAACAAGCTAGGCGAAGGACCGCTTTCACACACACTTATGTCTCAGAACTGAGCATGTGGAAAGACGATCGATCAACTAGCACAAAGGGA
The DNA here is from genome assembly GCF_009834535.1 of Camelus ferus. NCBI lineage: Eukaryota > Metazoa > Chordata > Mammalia > Artiodactyla > Camelidae > Camelus > Camelus ferus. The sequence goes on from NC_045704.1 coordinate 2,046,492, forward strand.
AATGGCGGCAGATGAAACAATTTCTCTGCATTCTCAGTCATTTTCCCAGTGCCGGTTTGAAGTTCCTTCAGTTTTCACTGTAAAATCGAGTTGGAACTTGTACCTCAATATATATATGTATGTAGTGCAGTTTCCAAATGAAAAGAATCTTTGTGTTCCCAACAAGATAATTGAAGTTCGGATTTCACACACACTTTTCTCTCAGAAATGAGTATGTGGAGAGTCGTTCTTTCAACTAGAACAAACGCAACTTGTTGCAGGTGAAACACTTACTCTGCTTTCTCAGGTTCCTTCCATGTGCCGGTTTGTAGTTCCTGCAGTTTTCATTGTAAGTCAGTGTTGGAGCTAGTACCTACACATATATATGTGTGTAGTGTAGATTCCAACTAAAAAGAAACTTTGTGTTTCATAAAAGCTAGGTGAAGAAAAGCTTTCACACACATCATATATCATAACTGAGCATGTGGAGAGACGTTCGTTCAAATAACAAACACGAAATGATTTGCAGAACAAACAATTTCTCAGCTTTCTCAGTCTGTTTCCAAGTGCCGGTTTGAAGTTCCTGCAAATTTCATTGTAAATCCGTTTTGGAGCTATTACCTCCACATATATATGTATGTAGTGTATTTTCCAACTGAAAAGAAACTTTCTGTTCACAATAAGCTATGTGAAGGACGGCTTTCACACACATTTATCTCTCAGAACTGAGCATGTGGAGAGACGTTCGTTCAACTGCTCAGAGGGAACGGGTTGCATAATAAACACATACCCTGATTTCTCATTCTGATTCACAGTGCCGGTTAGAAGTTCCTGCATTTTTTACAGTAAAACCAGTTTGGAGATTGAACCTTACCATATATATGTATTAAGTGCAGTTCCCAAATGAAAAGAAACTTTGTGATCCCAACAAGGTAAATGAAGGACGGCTTTCACACACACTTATCTCTGAGAACTGAGCATGTGCAGAGAATTTCGTTCAACTAGCACAAATGGAATGGCTTGCAGAAAATACACATACTCTTCTTTCTCATTCTGTTTCCCAGTGCCGGTTTGATGTTCCTGCAAATTTTCACTGTAAAACCATGTTGGAACTAGTATCTCCCCATATATATGTATGTACTGCATTTATCAAGTAATAAGAAACATTGTGTTCCCAACAAGCTATGTGAAGTACGGCTTTCACACACACAGATCTCTCAGACCTGAGCATGTGGAGACACGATCGTTCAAATAACACAAGCAGAACTGGTGGCAGGAGAAACACTTACTCTGCTTTCTCAGTTGGTTTCCCATTGCCAGTTTGATGATCTTGCAATTTTCAGTGTAAAACCGATTTACAGCTTGAACCTCCCCATATATAGTTATGTAGTGCAGTTTCCAAATGAAAAGTAACTATGTGTTCCCAACGAGCTAGTTGAAAGAAGGCTTTCACACAGACTTATCTCTCCGAAATTAGCATGTGAAGAGATGTTCGTTCAACTAGCACAAAGGGAACAGTTTGCAGGGGAAAAATTTTCTGTGCTTTCTCAGTCTGTTTCCTAGTACCGGTTTGAACATCATGAAATTTTCTCTGTAAAACCGTATTGGAGATAGTACCACACTTCTATATGTATGAAGTGCACTTTCCAAGTGAAAAGAAACTTTGACTTACCAACAAGCTAGGTGAAGGACAGCTTTCACACACACTTATCTATCAGAACTGAGCATGTGGAGAAACGTTCGATCAACTAGCCAAAGGGAAAGGGTTGCAGAAGAAATAATTACTCTGCATTCTCAGTCATTTTCCCACTGCCGGTTTGAAGTTCCTGCAGTTTTCACTGTAAAATTGAGTTGGAGCCTTTACCTCACCATTTATATGTATGTCGTGCAGTTTCCAAGTGAAAAGAAACTTTGTGTTCCCAACAAGCTAAGTGAAGTTCCGATTTCACACACATTTATCTCTCAGAAATGAGCATGTGAAGAGTCGTTCGTTCAACAAGCACAAACGGAACGGGTTGCAGGTGAAACACTTGCTCAAAATTCTCAGTCTACTTCCAAGTGCCGATTTGAATTTCCTGCAGTTTTCACTATTAATCGGTGTTGGATCTAGTACCTCCACATATATATGTATGTAGTGTAGTTTCCAACTGAAAAGAATCTTTGTGTTCCAAATAGCTTGGGGAAGGTCTGCTTTCACACACACTTGTCTCTCATAACTGAGCATGTGGAGAGAAGTTTTTCAACTAGCACAAAGGGAACAAGATGCAGGAGAAAACTTACTCAGGTTTCGCAGTCTATTTCCCAGTGCCGGTTTTAAGTTCCTGCAGTTTCTAAGGTAAAACCGATTTGGAGAATGTACCTCACCATGTATATGTATTTAGTGCAGTTTGCAAATGAAAAGAAACTTTGTGTTCCCAAAAAGCTAGGTGAAGGACGGCTTTCAATCACACTTATATCAGAGTCCTGAGCATTTAGAGAGATGTTCATTCAACTGGCACAATCGGGACGGGTTGCAGAAACACACATACACTGATTTCTCAGTCTCCTTCCAAGTGCCAGTTTGAAGTTCCTGCAGATTTCACTGTAAATCCGTGTTGGAGATAATACTTCCACTTATATATGTGTCTAGTGAAAATTGAAACTGAAAAGAAGCTTTCTGTTCCCAACGAGCTAAGTTAAGAATGGCTTTCACACACACGTATCTCTCAGAACTGAGCACGTGGAGAGACGTTCGTTCAACTAGCACAAATGGAATGGGTTGCAGAAAAATCACAGAATCTTCTTCCTCATTCTGTTTCCCAGTGCCGGTTTGATGTTCCTGCAGTTTTGGCTGTAATATAGTTTTGGAGCTAGGATCTCCCCATATATATGTATGGACTGCATTTACCAAGTAATAAGAAACTTTGTTTTCCCAACCAGCTATGTGAAGGACGGCTTTCACACACACATATCTCTCAGAAATGAGCATGTGGAGAGACGTTCGTTCAAATAACACAAGCGGAACTGGTTGCAGGAGAAACAATTACTCTGCTTTCTCAGTTGGTTTCCCAGTGCCGGTTTGATGTTCTTGCAGTTTTCACTGTAAAACCGATTTTGGAGCTTGAACCTCCCCAAATATATTTATGGAGTGCAGTTTCCAAATGAGAAGATACTTTGTGTTCCCAACAAGCTAGATTAAGGACGGCTTTCACACACATTTATCTCTCAGAAATTAGCATGTGAAGAGACGTTCGTTCTACTAGCACAAAGGGAACGGTTTGCACAAGAAACACTTACTCTGCTTTTTCAGCCCGTTTCCCTGTGCCGGTTTGAAGTTCCAGATATTTTCATGGTAAATCTGAATGGAGTTTTTATCTCCCCATATATACGTATGTAGTGCAGTTACCAACTGAAAAGTAACTTTCTGTTCCCAACAAGCTAGGTGTAGGACGGCTTTCAATCACACTTATCTCTCAGAAATGAGCATTCTGTGAGATGTTCGTTCAACTAGCATAAAGGAAAAGGGTTGCAGGAGAAACACATTCTCTTCTTAGTCTGTGTACTAGTACCGGTTTGAATATCCTGCAGTTTTCTCTGTAAAACCGAATTGGAGCTTCTACCTCACCTTCTATGTGTATGTAGTGCAGTTTCCAAGTGAAAAGAAACTTTGTCTTACCAACAAGCTAGGTGAATGCGGCTTTCACACACACTTATTTCTCAGAACTGAACATGTGGAGAAACGTTCGATCAAATAGCACAAAGGGAACGATTTGCAGAAGAAACACTTACTCTACATTCTCAGTCATTTTCCCAGTTCCGGATTGAATTTCCTGCAGTTTTCACAGTAAAACCGAGTTGGAGCTGGTAATTCACCATATGTATGAATGAATTGCAGTATACCAATGAGAAGAAATTTTGTGTTCCCAACAAGCTAGGTGAAGGACTACTTTCACACACAATTATCTCTCAGAAATTAGCTTGTGGAAAGACGTTTGTTCAACTAGCACCAAGGGAACGGGTTGCACAAGAAACCCATACACTGCTTTCTCATTCTGTTTTCCAGTGCCGGTTAGAATTTCCTGCAGTTTGCACTGTACAACCATGTTTGAGCTAGTATTTCCCCATATATATGTATGTAGTGCAGTTACCAACTGAAAAGAAACTTTGTGTTCATAACAAGCTATATGAAATGCGTCTTTCACACACACTTATCTCTCATAACTGATCATGTGGAGAGACGTTCGTTCAAATAACAAAAACGGAATGATTTGCAGAAGAAACAATTACTCTGCTTTCTCAGTTTGTTTCCCAATGCCGGTTTGATGTTCCTGCAGATTTTGCTGTAAAACCGATTTTGAGCTTGTACCTCCCCATATATATATGTATTGCAGTTTCCAAATGGAAAGAAACTTTCTGTTTCCAAAAAGCTAGGCGAAGGACGGCTTTCACACACACTTAGCTCTCATAACAGAGCATGTGGAGAGATGTTCGTTCAACTAGCACAAAGGGAACAGGTTTCAAGTGAAACACTTATTCTGGTTTCTCAGTCTGTTTCCCAGTGCCGATTTGAAGCACCTGCAGTTTTCACTGTAAAACTCAGTTGGAGCTAATTTCTCCCCATATATATGTATGTAGTGCAGTTCCCAACTGGATAGTAGCTTTGTGTTCCCACAAGCTAGGTGATGGACAGCTTTCAAACACACTTATTTCTCAGAAATGAGCATTTGGAGAGATGTTCGTTCAACTAGCTTAAAGGAAATGGGTTGCAGGGGAAACACTTTCTCTGCTATTTCAGTCTGTTTCTTAGTGCCGTTTTGACTATCTTGCAGTTTTCACTGTAAAACCGATTTGGAGCAAGTACCTCCCCTTATATATGTATGTAGTGCTTTATCCAAGTGAAAAAACTTTGTCTTACCAACAAGCTAGGCGAAGGACCGCTTTCACACACACTTATGTCTCAGAACTGAGCATGTGGAAAGACGATCGATCAACTAGCACAAAGGGAAATGGCGGCAGATGAAACAATTTCTCTGCATTCTCAGTCATTTTCCCAGTGCCGGTTTGAAGTTCCTGCAGTTTTCACTGTAAAATCGAGTTGGAACTTGTACCTCAATATATATATATGTATGTAGTGCAGTTTCCAAATGAAAAGAATCTTTGTGTTCCCAACAAGATAATTGAAGTTCGGATTTCACACACACTTTTCTCTCAGAAATGAGTATGTGGAGAGTCGTTCTTTCAACTAGAACAAACGCAACTTGTTGCAGGTGAAACACTTACTCTGCTTTCTCAGGTTCTTTCCATGTGCCGGTTTGTAGTTCCTGCAGTTTTCATTGTAAGTCAGTGTTGGAGCTAGTACCTACACATATATATGTGTGTAGTGTAGTTTCCAACTAAAAAGAAACTTTGTGTTTCATAAAAGCTAGGTGAAGAAAAGCTTTCACACACATCATATATCATAACTGAGCATGTGGAGAGAAGTTCGTTCAAATAACAAACACGAAATGATTTGCAGAACAAACAATTTCTCAGCTTTCTCAGTCTGTTTCCAAGTGCCGGTTTGAAGTTCCTGCAAATTTCATTGTAAATCCGTGTTGGAGCTATTACCTCCACATATATATGTATGTAGTGTATTTTCCAACTGAAAAGAAACTTTCTGTTCACAATAAGCTATGTGAAGGACGGCTTTCACACACATTTATCTCTCAGAACTGAGCATGTGGAGAGACGTTCGTTCAACTGCTCAGAGGGAACGGGTTGCATAATAAACACATACCCTGATTTCTCATTCTGATTCACAGTGCCGGTTAGAAGTTCCTGCATTTTTTACAGTAAAACCAGTTTGGAGATTGAACCTTACCATATATATGTATTAAGTGCAGTTCCCAAATGAAAAGAAACTTTGTGATCCCAACAAGGTAAATGAAGGACGGCTTTCACACACACTTATCTCTGAGAACTGAGCATGTGCAGAGAATTTCGTTCAACTAGCACAAATGGAATGGCTTGCAGAAAATACACATACTCTTCTTTCTCATTCTGTTTCCCAGTGCCGGTTTGATGTTCCTGCAAATTTTCACTGTAAAACCATGTTGGAACTAGTATCTCCCCATATATATGTATGTACTGCATTTATCAAGTAATAAGAAACATTGTGTTCCCAACAAGCTATGTGAAGTACGGCTTTCACACACACAGATCTCTCAGACCTGAGCATGTGGAGACACGATCGTTCAAATAACACAAGCAGAACTGGTGGCAGGAGAAACACTTACTCTGCTTTCTCAGTTGGTTTCCCATTGCCAGTTTGATGATCTTGCAATTTTCAGTGTAAAACCGATTTACAGCTTGAACCTCCCCATATATAGTTATGTAGTGCAGTTTCCAAATGAAAAGTAACTATGTGTTCCCAACGAGCTAGTTGAAAGAAGGCTTTCACACAGACTTATCTCTCCGAAATTAGCATGTGAAGAGATGTTCGTTCAACTAGCACAAAGGGAACAGTTTGCAGGGGAAAAATTTTCTGTGCTTTCTCAGTCTGTTTCCTAGTACCGGTTTGAACATCATGAAGTTTTCTCTGTAAAACCGTATTGGAGATAGTACCACAATTCTATATGTATGAAGTGCACTTTCCAAGTGAAAAGAAACTTTGACTTACCAACAAGCTAGGTGAAGGACAGCTTTCACACACACTTATCTATCAGAACTGAGCATGTGGAGAAACGTTCGATCAACTAGCCAAAGGGAAAGGGTTGCAGAAGAAATAATTACTCTGCATTCTCAGTCATTTTCCCACTGCCGGTTTGAAGTTCCTGCAGTTTTCACTGTAAAATTGAGTTGGAGCCTTTACCTCACCATTTATATGTATGTCGTGCAGTTTCCAAGTGAAAAGAAACTTTGTGTTCCCAACAAGCTAAGTGAAGTTCCGATTTCACACACATTTATCTCTCAGAAATGAGCATGTGAAGAGTCGTTCGTTCAACAAGCACAAACGGAACGGGTTGCAGGTGAAACACTTGCTCAAAATTCTCAGTCTACTTCCAAGTGCCGATTTGAATTTCCTGCAGTTTTCACTATTAATCCGTGTTGGAGCTAGTACCTCCACATATATATGTATGTAGTGTAGTTTCCAACTGAAAAGAATCTTTGTGTTCCAAATAGCTTGGGGAAGGTCTGCTTTCACACACACTTGTCTCTCATAACTGAGCATGTGGAGAGAAGTTTTTCAACTAGCACAAAGGGAACAAGATGCAGGAGAAAAACTTACTCAGGTTTCGCAGTCTATTTCCCAGTGCCGGTTTTAAGTTCCTGCAGTTTCTAAGGTAAAACCGATTTGGAGAATGTACCTCACCATGTATATGTATTTAGTGCAGTTTGCAAATGAAAAGAAACTTTGTGTTCCCAAAAAGCTAGGTGAAGGACGGCTTTCAATCACACTTATATCAGAGTCCTGAGCATTTAGAGAGATGTTCATTCAACTGGCACAATCGGGACGGGTTGCAGAAACACACATACACTGATTTCTCAGTCTCCTTCCAAGTGCCAGTTTGAAGTTCCTGCAGATTTCACTGTAAATCCGTGTTGGAGATAATACTTCCACTTATATATGTGTCTAGTGAAAATTGAAACTGAAAAGAAGCTTTCTGTTCCCAACGAGCTAAGTTAAGGATGGCTTTCACACACACGTATCTCTCAGAACTGAGCACGTGGAGAGACGTTCGTTCAACTAGCACAAATGGAATGGGTTGCAGAAAAATCACAGAATCTTCTTCCTCATTCTGTTTCCCAGTGCCGGTTTGATGTTCCTGCAGTTTTCGCTGTAATATAGTTTTGGAGCTAGGATCTCCCCATATATATGTATGGACTGCATTTACCAAGTAATAAGAAACTTTGTTTTCCCAACCAGCTATGTGAAGGACGGCTTTCACACACACATATCTCTCAGAAATGAGCATGTGGAGAGACGTTCGTTCAAATAACACAAGCGGAACTGGTTGCAGGAGAAACAATTACTCTGCTTTCTCAGTTGGTTTCCCAGTGCCGGTTTGATGTTCTTGCAGTTTTCACTGTAAAACCGATTTTGGAGCTTGAACCTCCCCAAATATATTTATGGAGTGCAGTTTCCAAATGAGAAGATACTTTGTGTTCCCAACAAGCTAGATTAAGGACGGCTTTCACACACATTTATCTCTCAGAAATTAGCATGTGAAGAGACGTTCGTTCTACTAGCACAAAGGGAACGGGTTGCACAAGAAACACTTACTCTGCTTTTTCAGCCCGTTTCCCTGTGCCGGTTTGAAGTTCCAGATATTTTCATGGTAAATCTGAATGGAGTTTTTATCTCCCCATATATACGTATGTAGTGCAGTTACCAACTGAAAAGTAACTTTCTGTTCCCAACAAGCTAGGTGTAGGACGGCTTTCAATCACACTTATCTCTCAGAAATGAGCATTCTGTGAGATGTTCGTTCAACTAGCATAAAGGAAAAGGGTTGCAGGAGAAACACATTCTCTTCTTAGTCTGTGTACTAGTACCGGTTTGAATATCCTGCAGTTTTCTCTGTAAAACCGAATTGGAGCTTCTACCTCACCTTCTATGTGTATGTAGTGCAGTTTCCAAGTGAAAAGAAACTTTGTCTTACCAACAAGCTAGGTGAATGCGGCTTTCACACACACTTATTTCTCAGAACTGAACATGTGGAGAAACGTTCGATCAAATAGCACAAAGGGAACGATTTGCAGAAGAAACACTTACTCTACATTCTCAGTCATTTTCCCAGTTCCGGATTGAATTTCCTGCAGTTTTCACAGTAAAACCGAGTTGGAGCTGGTAATTCACCTTATGTATGAATGAATTGCAGTATACCAATGAGAAGAAATTTTGTGTTCCCAACGAGCTAGGTGAAGGACTACTTTCACACACAATTATCTCTCAGAAATTAGCTTGCGGAAAGACGTTTGTTCAACTAGCACAAAGGGAACGGGTTGCACAAGAAACCCATACACTGCTTTCTCATTCTGTTTTCCAGTGCCGGTTAGAATTTCCTGCAGTTTGCACTGTACAACCATGTTTGAGCTAGTATTTCCCCATATATATGTATGTAGTGCAGTTACCAACTGAAAAGAAACTTTGTGTTCATAACAAGCTATATGAACGGCGTCTTTCACACACACTTATCTCTCATATCTGATCATGTGGAGAGACGTTCGTTCAAATAACAAAAACGGAATGATTTGCAGAAGAAACAATTACTCTGCTTTCTCAGTTTGTTTCCCAATGCCGGTTTGATGTTCCTGCAGATTTTGCTGTAAAACCGATTTTGAGCTTGTACCTCCCCATATATATATGTATTGCAGTTTCCAAATGGAAAGAAACTTTCTGTTTCCAAAAAGCTAGGCGAAGGACGGCTTTCACACACACTTAGCTCTCATAACAGAGCATGTGGAGAGATGTTCGTTCAACTAGCACAAAGGGAACAGGTTTCAAGTGAAACACTTATTCTGGTTTCTCAGTCTGTTTCCCAGTGCCGATTTGAAGCACCTGCAGTTTTCACTGTAAAACCCAGTTGGAGCTAATTTCTCCCCATATATATGTATGTAGTGCAGTTCCCAACTGGATAGTAGCTTTGTGTTCCCACAAGCTAGGTGATGGACAGCTTTCAAACACACTTATTTCTCAGAAATGAGCATTTGGAGAGATGTTCGTTCAACTAGCTTAAAGGAAATGGGTTGCAGGGGAAACACTTTCTCTGCTATCTCAGTCTGTTTCTTAGTGCCGTTTTGACTATCTTGCAGTTTTCACTGTAAAACCGATTTGGAGCAAGTACCTCCCCTTATATATGTATGTAGTGCTTTATCCAAGTGAAAAAAACTTTGTCTTACCAACAAGCTAGGCGAAGGACCGCTTTCACACACACTTATGTCTCAGAACTGAGCATGTGGAAAGACGATCGATCAACTAGCACAAAGGGAAATGGCGGCAGATGAAACAATTTCTCTGCATTCTCAGTCATTTTCCCAGTGCCGGTTTGAAGTTCCTGCAGTTTTCACTGTAAAATCGAGTTGGAACTTGTACCTCAATATATATATGTATGTAGTGCAGTTTCCAAATGAAAAGAATCTTTGTGTTCCCAACAAGATAATTGAAGTTCGGATTTCACACACACTTTTCTCTCAGAAATGAGTATGTGGAGAGTCGTTCTTTCAACTAGAACAAACGCAACTTGTTGCAGGTGAAACACTTACTCTGCTTTCTCAGGTTCCTTCCATGTGCCGGTTTGTAGTTCCTGCAGTTTTCATTGTAAGTCAGTGTTGGAGCTAGTACCTACACATATATATGTGTGTAGTGTAGATTCCAACTAAAAAGAAACTTTGTGTTTCATAAAAGCTAGGTGAAGAAAAGCTTTCACACACATCATATATCATAACTGAGCATGTGGAGAGACGTTCGTTCAAATAACAAACACGAAATGATTTGCAGAACAAACAATTTCTCAGCTTTCTCAGTCTGTTTCCAAGTGCCGGTTTGAAGTTCCTGCAAATTTCATTGTAAATCCGTGTTGGAGCTATTACCTCCACATATATATGTATGTAGTGTATTTTCCAACTGAAAAGAAACTTTCTGTTCACAATAAGCTATGTGAAGGACGGCTTTCACACACATTTATCTCTCAGAACTGAGCATGTGGAGAGACGTTCGTTCAACTGCTCAGAGGGAACGGGTTGCATAATAAACACATACCCTGATTTCTCATTCTGATTCACAGTGCCGGTTAGAAGTTCCTGCATTTTTTACAGTAAAACCAGTTTGGAGATTGAACCTTACCATATATATGTATTAAGTGCAGTTCCCAAATGAAAAGAAACTTTGTGATCCCAACAAGGTAAATGAAGGACGGCTTTCACACACACTTATCTCTGAGAACTGAGCATGTGCAGAGAATTTCGTTCAACTAGCACAAATGGAATGGCTTGCAGAAAATACACATACTCTTCTTTCTCATTCTGTTTCCCAGTGCCGGTTTGATGTTCCTGCAAATTTTCACTGTAAAACCATGTTGGAACTAGTATCTCCCCATATATATGTATGTACTGCATTTATCAAGTAATAAGAAACATTGTGTTCCCAACAAGCTATGTGAAGTACGGCTTTCACACACACAGATCTCTCAGACCTGAGCATGTGGAGACACGATCGTTCAAATAACACAAGCAGAACTGGTGGCAGGAGAAACACTTACTCTGCTTTCTCAGTTGGTTTCCCATTGCCAGTTTGATGATCTTGCAATTTTCAGTGTAAAACCGATTTACAGCTTGAACCTCCCCATATATAGTTATGTAGTGCAGTTTCCAAATGAAAAGTAACTATGTGTTCCCAACGAGCTAGTTGAAAGAAGGCTTTCACACAGACTTATCTCTCCGAAATTAGCATGTGAAGAGATGTTCGTTCAACTAGCACAAAGGGAACAGTTTGCAGGGGAAAAATTTTCTGTGCTTTCTCAGTCTGTTTCCTAGTACCGGTTTGAACATCATGAAGTTTTCTCTGTAAAACCGTATTGGAGATAGTACCACACTTCTATATGTATGAAGTGCACTTTCCAAGTGAAAAGAAACTTTGACTTACCAACAAGCTAGGTGAAGGACAGCTTTCACACACACTTATCTATCAGAACTGAGAATGTGGAGAAACGTTCGATCAACTAGCCAAAGTGAAAGGGTTGCAGAAGAAATAATTACTCTGCATTCTCAGTCATTTTCCCACTGCCGGTTTGAAGTTCCTGCAGTTTTCACTGTAAAATTGAGTTGGAGCATTTACCTCACCATTTATATGTATGTCGTGCAGTTTCCAAGTGAAAAGAAACTTTGTGTTCCCAACAAGCTAAGTGAAGTTCCGATTTCACACACATTTATCTCTCAGAAATGAGCATGTGAAGAGTCGTTCGTTCAACAAGCACAAACGGAACGGGTTGCAGGTGAAACACTTGCTCAAAATTCTCAGTCTACTTCCAAGTGCTGATTTGAATTTCCTGCAGTTTTCACTATTAATCGGTGTTGGATCTAGTACCTCCACATATATATGTATGTAGTGTAGTTTCCAACTGAAAAGAATCTTTGTGTTCCAAATAGCTTGGGGAAGGTCTGCTTTCACACACACTTGTCTCTCATAACTGAGCATGTGGAGAGAAGTTTTTCAACTAGCACAAAGGGAACAAGATGCAGGAGAAAAACTTACTCAGGTTTCGCAGTCTATTTCCCAGTGCCGGTTTTAAGTTCCTGCAGTTTCTAAGGTAAAACCGATTTGGAGAATGTACCTCACCATGTATATGTATTTAGTGCAGTTTGCAAATGAAAAGAAACTTTGTGTTCCCAAAAAGCTAGGTGAAGGACGGCTTTCAATCACACTTATATCAGAGTCCTGAGCATTTAGAGAGATGTTCATTCAACTGGCACAATCGGGACGGGTTGCAGAAACACACATACACTGATTTCTCAGTCTCCTTCCAAGTGCCAGTTTGAAGTTCCTGCAGATTTCACTGTAAATCCGTGTTGGAGATAATACTTCCACTTATATATGTGTCTAGTGAAAATTGAAACTGAAAAGAAGCTTTCTGTTCCCAACGAGCTATGTTAAGGATGGCTTTCACACACACGTATCTCTCAGAACTGAGCACGTGGAGAGACGTTCGTTCAACTAGCACAAATGGAATGGGTTGCAGAAAAATCACAGAATCTTCTTCCTCATTCTGTTTCCCAGTGCCGGTTTGATGTTCCTGCAGTTTTGGCTGTAATATAGTTTTGGAGCTAGGATCTCCCCATATATATGTATGGACTGCATTTACCAAGTAATAAGAAACTTTGTTTTCCCAACCAGCTATGTGAAGGACGGCTTTCACACACACATATCTCTCAGAAATGAGCATGTGGAGAGACGTTCGTTCAAATAACACAAGCGGAACTGGTTGCAGGAGAAACAATTACTCTGCTTTCTCAGTTGGTTTCCCAGTGCCGGTTTGATGTTCTTGCAGTTTTCACTGTAAAACCGATTTTGGAGCTTGAACCTCCCCAAATATATTTATGGAGTGCAGTTTCCAAATGAGAAGATACTTTGTGTTCCCAACAAGCTAGATTAAGGACGGCTTTCACACACATTTATCTCTCAGAAATTAGCATGTGAAGAGACGTTCGTTCTACTAGCACAAAGGGAACGGGTTGCACAAGAAACACTTACTCTGCTTTTTCAGCCCGTTTCCCTGTGCCGGTTTGAAGTTCCAGATATTTTCATGGTAAATCTGAATGGAGTTTTTATCTCCCCATATATACGTATGTAGTGCAGTTACCAACTGAAAAGTAACTTTCTGTTCCCAACAAGCTAGGTGTAGGACGGCTTTCAATCACACTTATCTCTCAGAAATGAGCATTCTGTGAGATGTTCGTTCAACTAGCATAAAGGAAAAGGGTTGCAGGAGAAACACATTCTCTTCTTAGTCTGTGTACTAGTACCGGTTTGAATATCCTGCAGTTTTCTCTGTAAAACCGAATTGGAGCTTCTACCTCACCTTCTATGTGTATGTAGTGCAGTTTCCAAGTGAAAAGAAACTTTGTCTTACCAACAAGCTAGGTGAATGCGGCTTTCACACACACTTATTTCTCAGAACTGAACATGTGGAGAAACGTTCGATCAAATAGCACAAAGGGAACGATTTGCAGAAGAAACACTTACTCTACATTCTCAGTCATTTTCCCAGTTCCGGATTGAATTTCCTGCAGTTTTCACAGTAAAACCGAGTTGGAGCTGGTAATTCACCTTATGTATGAATGAATTGCAGTATACCAATGAGAAGAAATTTTGTGTTCCCAACAAGCTAGGTGAAGGACTACTTTCACACACAATTATCTCTCAGAAATTAGCTTGTGGAAAGACGTTTGTTCAACTAGCACCAAGGGAACGGGTTGCACAAGAAACCCATATACTGCTTTCTCATTCTGTTTTCCAGTGCCGGTTAGAATTTCCTGCAGTTTGCACTGTACAACCATGTTTGAGCTAGTATTTCCCCATATATATGTATGTAGTGCAGTTACCAACTGAAAAGAAACTTTGTGTTCCCAACAAGCTATATGAACCGCGTCTTTCACACACACTTATCTCTCATATCTGATCATGTGGAGAGACGTTCGTTCAAATAACAAAAACGGAATGATTTGCAGAAGAAACAATTACTCTGCTTTCTCAGTTTGTTTCCCAATGCCGGTTTGATGTTCCTGCAGATTTCGCTGTAAAACCGATTTTGAGCTTGCACCTCCCCATATATATATATAGTGCAGTTTCCAAATGGAAAGAAACTTTCTGTTTCCAGAAATCTAGTTGAAGGACAACTTTCACGCACTCTTATCTCTCATAACAGAGCATGTGGAGAGACGTTCATTCAACTAGCAGAAAGAGAATAGGTTGCAAGTGAAACACTTATTCTGGTTTCTCAGGCTGTTTCCCAGTGCCGATTTGAAGCTCCTGCAGTTTTCACTGTAAAACTCATTTGGAGCTATTTTCTCCCCTTATATATGTATGTAGTGCAATTTCCAACTGGATAGTAACTTTGTGTTCCCACAAGCTAGGTGATGGACAGCTTTCAAACACACTTATTTCTCAGAAATGAGCATTTGGAGAGATGTGCGTTCAACTAGCTTAAAGGAAATGGGTTGCAGGGGAAACACTTTCTCTGCTATCTCAGTCTGTTTCTTAGTGCCGTTTTGACTATCTTGCAGTTTTTACTCTAAAACCGATTTGGAGCTGGTACCTCCCCTTATATATGTAGGTAGTGCCTTTTCCAAGTGAAAAGAACTTTGTCTTACCAACAAGCTAGGCGAAGGACGGCTTTCACACACACTTATGTCTCAGAACTGAGCATGTGAATAGACGATCGATCAACTAGCACAAAGGGAAATGGTGGCAGATGAAACACTTTCTCTGCATTCTCAGTAATTTTTCCCAGTGCCGGTTTGGAGATCCTGTAGTTTTCACTGTAAAATCGAGTTTGAGCTTGTACCTCCATATATATATTTATGTAGTGCAGTTTCCATGTGAAAAGAATCTTTGTGTTCCCAACAAGATAAGTAAAGTACGGATTTCACACACAATTTTCTCTCAGAAAAGAGTATGTGGAGAGTCGTTCTTTCAACTAGAACAAACGCAACTTGTTGCAGGTGAAACACTTACTCTGCTTTCTCAGGTTCCTTCCATGTGGCGGTTTGTAGTTCCTGCAGTTTTCATTGTAAGTCAGTGTTGGAGCTAGTACCTACACATATATATGTGTGTAGTGTAGTTTCCAACTAAAAAGAAACTTTGTGTTTCAAAAAAGCTAGGTGAAGAACGGCTTTCACACACATCATCTCTCATAACTGAGCATGTGGAGAGACGTTTGTTCAAATAACAAAAACGGAATGATTTGCAGAAGAAACAATTACCCTGATTTCTCACTCTGTTTCCAAGTGTCGGTTTGATGTTCCTGCAAATTTCACTGTAAATCAGTGTTGGAGCTAGTACCTCCACATATGTATGTACGTAGTGTATTTTTCAACTGAAAAGAAACTTTCTGTTCACAATAAGGTAGGTGAATAACGGATATAACACATATTTATCTCTCAGAACTGAGCATGTGGAGAGACGTTCGTTCAACTGCTCAGAGGGAACGGGTTGCATAATAAACACATACCCTGTTTTCTCACTCTGTTTCCCAGTGCCGGTTAGAAGTTCCTGCAGTTTTCAAGGTAAAACCAGTTTAGAGATTGTACCTTACCGTATATATGTATTAAGTGCAGTTTCCAAATGAAAAGAAACTTTGTGTTCCCAACAAGATAATTGAAGGACTGCTTTCACACACACTTATCTATGAGAACTGAGCATGTGCAGAGACTTTTGTTCAACTAGCAAAAATGGGATGGTTTGCCGAATATACACATACTCTTCTTTCTCATTCTGTTTCCCAGTGCCGGTTTGATGTTCCTGCAATTTTCATTGTAAAACCATGTTGGAGCTATTATCTCCCCATATATATGTTTGTACTGCATTTATCAAGTAATAAGAAACTTTGTGTTCCCAACAAGTTATGTGAAGTATGGCTTTCACACACACATAACTCTCAGACCTGAGCATGTGGAGAGACGATCGTTCAAATAACACAAGCAGAACTGGTGGCAGGAGAAACACTTCCTCTGCTTTCTCAGTTGGTTTCCCATTGCCGGTTTGATGATCTTGCAATTTACAGTGTAAAACCGGTTTGTAGCTTGAACCTCCCGATATATAGTTATGTAGTGCAATTTCCTAAAGAAAATAACTTTGTGTTCCCAACAAGCTAGGTGAAGGAAGGCTTTCACACACACTTATCTCTCAGAAATTAGCATGTGAAGAGATGTTCGTTCAACTAGCACAAAGGGAACAGTTTGCAGGGGAAAAATTTTCTGTGCTTTCTCAGTCTGTTTCCTAGTACCGGTTTGAACATCATGAAGTTTTCTCTGTAAAACCGTATTGGAGATAGTACCACAATTCTATATGTATGAAGTGCACTTTCCAAGTGAAAAGAAACTTTGACTTACCAACAAGCTAGGTGAAGGACAGCTTTCACACACACTTATCTATCAGAACTGAGCATGTGGAGAAACGTTCGATCAACTAGCCAAAGGGAAAGGGTTGCAGAAGAAATAATTACTCTGCATTCTCAGTCATTTTCCCAGTGCCGGTTTGAAGTGCCTGCAGTTTTCACAGTAAAATCGAGTTGGAGCCTTTACCTCACCATTTATATGTATGTCATGCAGTTTCCAAATGAAAAGAAAATTTGTTTTCCCAACAAGATAAGTGAAGTTCGGATTTCACACACACATTTCTCTCAGAAATGAGTATGTGGAGAGTCGTTCTTTCAACTAGCACAAACGGAACGGGTTGCAGGTGAAACACTTACTCTGATTTCTCAGTCTCCTTCCACGTGCCGGTTTGTAGTTCCTGCAGTTTTCATTTTAAATCAGTGTTGGAGCTAGTACCTACACATATATATGTGTGTAGTGTAGTTTCCAACTAAAAAGAAACTTTGTGTTTCAAAAAAGCTTGGTGAAAAACGGCTTTCACACACATTATCTCTCATAACTGAGCATGTGGGAGACGTTTGTTCACATAACAAAAACAGAATGATTTGCCAAAGAAACAATTACTCTGCTTTCTTAGTCTGTTTCCAAGTGTTTTTTTGAAGTTCCTGCAGTTTTCAATGAAAATCAGTGTTGGAACTAGTACCTCCACATATATATGTATGTAGTGTATTTTCCAACTAAAAAGAAACTTTGTGTTTCATAAAAGCTAGGTGAAGAACGGCATTCACACACACTTATCTCTCATAACTGAGCATGTGGTGAGACGTTTTTTCAGCTAGAACAAAGTAAACAGGATGCAGGTGTAACACATACTCTGGTTTCACAGTCGGTTTCCCAGTGGTGGTTTGAAGCTCCTGCAGTTTTCACTGCAAAACTGAGATGGAGCTAGTATCAACCATATATATGTATTTAGTGCAGTTTCCAAATGAAAACAAACTTTGTGTTCCCAACAAAGTAGTTGAAGTCCGACTTTCACACACTTATCACTCAGAATTTTGTTTGTGGACAGACTTTCATTCAACTAGCACAAACGGAACTGGTTGCAAGAGAAAAACTTACTCTGATTTCTCAGTCTCTTTCCAAGTGCCGTTTAAAGTTCCTTCAGTTTTCACAGTAAATCCGTGTTGGAGCTAGAACCTCCACATATATTTGTATGTAGTGAAGTTTCCAAATTAAAGGAAACTTTCTCTTCCCAACCACCAAGTTGAAGTACTCCTTTCACACACACTTCTCTCTCATAACTGAGCATGTGGAGAGATATTCGTTCAACTAGCACAAATGGAATGGGTTGCAGTGGAAAGACTTACTCTGCATCCTCATTCTTTTTAAAAGTGCCTGTTTGAATTTCCTGCATTTTTCACTGTTAATCCGTGTTGGATCTAGTACCTGCTCATATATATGTATATAGTGTATTTTCCCAATGAAAAGAGTCTTTGTGATCCCAAACAAGCTTCGTGAATGGTGGCTTTCACACACACTTATCTCTCAGAACTGAGCACGTTGAGAGACTTTCATTCAACTAGCACAAATGGAATGGGTTGCAGGAAAAACACTTTTTTTCTCAGTCTTATACCAAGTGCCAGTTTGAAGTTCCTGCAGATTTCAATGTAAAACCATGTTGGAGCTTGACCTCCCCATATATATGTACATTGTGCAGTTACAAAATGAAAAGGAACTTTGTGTTCCAAATAAGCTAGGTGAAGGCGGCTTTCACTCACAATTATCTCTCAAAAATGATCATTCGGTGAGATGTTCATTTAACTAGCACAAACGGAACGGGTTACAGGAGAAATATTTTGCTTTCTCAGTCTGTTTCCCATTGCCGGTTTGAAGTTCCTGCAGATTTCATTGTAAAACCGTTTTTGAGCTTGTACCTCCCCATATATATAAGTATTGCAGTTTCCAACTGAAAAGACACTTTGTGTTCCCAACAAGTTATTTGAAGCATGGCTTTCACACACACTTATTTCTCAGAACTGAACATGTGGAGAGACGTTCGTTCAACTAGCACATACGGAACGGTTTGCAGGAGAAATACTTACCCTGATTTCTCAGTCTCCTTCGAAGTGTCTGTTTGAAGTTAATGCAGTTTTCACTGTAAATCCGTGTTGGAAATAGTACCTCCATTTATAGATGTTTGTAGTGTATTTTACAAATGAAAGCAAAATTTGTGTTCCCAACAAGCTAGGTGAAGGGAGGAATTCACACACACTTATCTCTCATAACAGAGCATATGGAGAGACATTCGTTCAAGAAACACAAAAAGAACGGTTTGCAAGGGAAACACTTACTCTTTTTTCTCAGTGTGTTTCCCAGTGCTGGTTTGAAGCTCCTGCAGTTTTCACTGTAAAATTATGTTGGAGCTATTTCTCCCCATATATATGTATGTAATGCAGTATCAAACTGATAAGTAACATTGTGTTTCCAATAATCTAGGTGAAGTACGGCTTTCACACACATTTACCTCTCAGAAATGAGCATTCGGAGAGATGTTCGTTCAACTAGCATAAAGGAAAAGGGTTGCAGAAGAAACAATTTCCCTGCTTTCTCAGTCTATTTCCTAGTTCCGGTTTGAATATCTTGCAATTTTCTCTGTAAATCCGATTTGGAACAATTACCTCCCCTTATATATGAATGTACTGCAATTTACAAGTGAAAAGAAACTTTGTCTTACCAAATAGGCTAGGTAAAGGAAGGCTTACACACACAAAAATCTCTCATAACTGAGCATGTGGAGAGACGTTTTTTCAACTAGCACAAAGGTAAATGTTTGCAGGAGAAACACTTACACTGGTTTCTCATTCAATTTACCAGTGCATGTTTGAAGTTCCTGTGGTTTTCACTGTAAAACAGAGTTGAAGCTTGTACCTCCCCATATATATGTATGTAGTGCAGTTTCCACCTAAATAGTAACATTTTTTCCCAACAAGCTAGGTGAAGGTCGGCTTTCACACACACTTATCTCTCATAAATGAGCATGTTGAGAAAAGCATTTTCAACTACCACAAAGGGAAATGTTTGCAGGAGAAAACACTTACTGTAGTTTCTCAGTCTGTTTCCCAGTGCCGGTTTGAAGCTCCTGCAGTTTTCACTGTAAAACAGAGTTGGAGCTTGTACCTCCCCATATATATGTATGTAGTGCAGTTTCCACCTAAATAGTAACATTTTTTCCCAACAAGCTAGGTGAAGAACGGATTACACACACAATTATCTCTCTGAAATGAACATTCGGAGAAGTGTTCGTTTAACTAGCATAAAAAAAAGGATTGCAGGAGAAACATTATCTCTGCTTTCTCAGTCTGTTTCCTAGTACCGGTTTGAATATCCTGCAGTTTACACTGTAAATCCGATTTGGAGCTAGAACCTCCCCTTATATAAGTATGTAGGGCAGTTTCCAAGTGAAAAGAAACTTTTTCTTACCAAGAAGCAAATTGAAGTTCGGCTTTCACACACACTTATCTCTCATAACTGAGCATGTGGAGAAAAGTATTTTCAACTACCACAAAGGGAAATGTTTGCAGGAAAAAACACTTACTCTAGTTTCTCAGTCTGTTTCCCATTGCCAGTTTGAAGCTCCTGCAGTTTTCACTTTAAAACTAAGTTGGATCTTGTACCTCCCCATTAATATGTATGTTGTGCACTTTCCAAATGAAAAGAAACTTTGTGTTCACAACAAGCTAGGTGAAGGAAGGCTTTCACACATAATTACCTCTCAGAAATGAGCATGTGGAGAGACGTTCGTTCAACTAGCACAAAGGAAACTGGTTGCAGAAGAAACACATACAGTGATTTCTCATTCTATTCTCCAGTGCCGGTTTGAAGTTCCTGCAGTTTTCACTTTAAAATCGTGTTGGAGCAAGTATCTCTGCATATATATGTTTGTAGTGCCGTTACCAACTGAAAAAAAAATTTGTGTTCACAACAAGCTCTGTGAAGGGCGGCTTTCACACACACATTTCTCTCAAAATTGAGCATGTGGAAAGACGTTCCTTCATATAACACACGAGGAATGGGTTGCAGGAGAAACACTTACTCTGCTTCCTCAGTTTGTTTCCCATTACCGGTTTGATGTTCCTGCAGTTTTCACTGTAAAACCGATCTGGAGATTGAACCTCCCCATATTTATATATTTAGTGCAGTTTTCAAATGAAAAGAAATTTTTTGTACCCAAAAAACTAGGTGAAGTACGGCTTTCACACACAATTATCTCTCAAAAATGAGCATGTGAAGAGACGTTAGTTCAAGTAGCACAAAGGGAACGGGTTGTAGAAGAAACACTTACACTGATTTCTCAGTCTGTTTCCCAATGCCGGTTAGATGTTCCAGAAATTTTCACTGTAAAACTGAGTTGGAGCTATTATCTCCCCATATATATGGATGTAGTGCAGTTTCGAACTGAAAAGTAACTTTGTGTTCCCAACAAGCTAGGTGAAGGACGGTTTTCACACACTCTTTTCTCTCAGAAATGAGCATTCGGACAGATGTTCGTTCAACTAGCATAAAGGAAAAGTGTTCCAGGAGAAACACTTTCTCTGCTTTCTGAGTCTGTTTCCTAGTACCGGTTTGAATATCCTGCAGTTTTGTATTAAAAACCGATTTGGAGCTAGTACCTCACCTTACATATATATGTAGTGCAGTTTCCAAGTTAAAAGAAACTTTGTGTTCCCAACAAGCTAGGTGAAGGGGGGCTTTCACACACACTTATCACTCAGAAATGAGCATGTGGAGAGATGTTTGTTTAACTAGCACAAACGGAACGGGTTACAAGAGAAACAATTACTCTGCGTTTTCAGTCTTTTTCCAATTGCTGGTTTGAAGTTCCAGTAGTTATCAGTGTAAAATCGATTTGGACTTGTACCTCCCAATATATATGTATGTAGAGCAGTTTCCAACTTAAAAGAAACTTTGTGTTCACAACAAGCTAGTTGAAGGACGGCTTTCACACACAATTTTCTCTCAGAACTGAGCATGTGGGGAGATGTTCATTCATCTAGCACAAATGGAACGGGTGCAGGACAAACACTTACCCTGATTTCTCAGTCTGTTTTCCAGTGCCGGTTTGAAGTTTCTGCAGTTTTCACTGTAAAACCGTGTTGAGATTGTACCACACCATATATATGTATGTAGTGCAGTTTCCTAATGAAAAGAAAATTTGTGTTCCCAACAAGATAGGTGAAGGACGGCTTTCACACACACTTAACTCTCAGAAATGAGCATGTGGAGACACGTTCGTTAAACTAGCACAAAGGGAACGGGTTGCAGAAGAAACACTTATTCTGATTTCTAAGTCTCCATCCAAGTTCCGGTTTCAAGTTCCTGCAGGTTTCACTGTAAAACTGAGATGGAGCTTGTATCTCCCCATATAAATCCATTTAGTTCAGTTTCCAAATGAAAAGAATCTTTGTGTTCCCAACAAGCAATTTGAAGGAAGGTTTTCACATACACTATTTCTTAGAAATGAGCATGTGAAGAGATGTTCGTTCTACAAGCACAAAGGGAAAGGGTTGCACAAGAAACACTTACTCTGCTTTCTCAGCCCATTTCCCTGTGCCAATTTGAAGTTCCAGATATTTTCACTGTAAATCTGAATGGAGTTATTATCTACCCATATATATGTATGTAGTGCTGTTACCAACTGAAAAGAAACTTTGTGTTCCCAACAAGCTATATGAACGGCGTCTTTCACACACACTTATCTTTCATATCTGATCATGTGGAGAGACGTTCATTCAAATAACAAAAACGGAATGATTTGCAGAATAAACAATTACTCTGCTTTCTCAGTTTGTTTCCAAATGCCGGTTTGATTTTCCTGCAGATTTTGCTGTAAAACTTATTTTGAGCTTGCACCTCCCCATATATATATATATGTAGTGCAGTTTCCAAATAAAAAGAAACTTTCTGTTTCCAAAAAGCTAGGTGAAGAACGGCTTTCACACACACTTATCTCTCATAACAGAGCATGAGTAGAGACGTTCGTTCAACTAGCACAAAGAGAACAGGTTGCAAGTGAAACACTTATTCTGGTTTCTCAGTCTGTTTTCCAGTGCCGACTTGAAGCTCCTGCAATTTTCACTGTAAATCTCAGTTGGAGCTATTGTCTCCCCATATATATGTATGTAGTGCAGTTTCCAAGTGAAAAGTTTCTTTGTGTTCCCAACAAGATAAGTGAAGTACGGATTTCACACACAATTTTCTCTCAGAAATGAGTATGTGGAGAGTCGTTCTTTCAACTAGCACAAACGGAATTGTTGCAGGTGAAACACTTACTCTGCTTTCTCAGTCTCCTTCCACATGCCGGTTTGTAGTTCCTGCAGTTTTCATTGTAAATCAGTGTTGGAGCTAGTACCTACACATATATATGTTTGTAGTGTAGTTTCCAACCAAAAAGAAACTTTGTGTTTCAAAAAAGCTAGGTGAAGAACGGCTTTCACACACATTATCTCTCATAACTGAGCATGTGGGAGACGTTTGTTCACATAACAAAAACAGAATGATTTGCCAAAGAAACAATTACTCTGCTTTCTTAGTCTGTTTCCAAGTGCTGGTTTGAAGTTCCTGCAGTTTTCAGTGTAAATCAGTGTTGGAGCTAGTACCTCCACATATATATGTATGCAGTGTATTTTCCAACTGAAAAGAAACTTTGTGTTTCATAAAAGCTAGGTGAAGAACGGCATTCACACACACTTATCTCTCATAACTGAGCATGTGGTGAGACGTTTTTTCAGCTAGAACAAAGTAAACAGGATGCAGGTGTAACACATACTCTGGTTTCACAGTCGGTTTCCCAGTGGTGGTTTGAAGCTCCTGCAGTTTTCACTGCAAAACTGAGATGGAGCTAGTATCAACCATATATATGTATTTAGTGCAGTTTCCAAATGAAAACAAACTTTGTGTTCCCAACAAGGTAGTTGAAGTCCGACTTTCACACACTTATCACTCAGAATTTTGTTTGTGGACAGACTTTCATTCAACTAGCACAAACGGAACTGGTTGCAAGAGAAAAACTTACTCTGATTTCTCAGTCTCTTTCCAAGTGCCGTTTAAAGTTCCTTCAGTTTTCACAGTAAATCCGTGTTGGAGCTAGTACCTCCACATATATTTGTATGTAGTGAAGTTTCCAAATTAAAGGAAACTTTCTCTTCCCAACCACCAAGTTGAAGTACTCCTTTCACACACACTTATCTCTCATAACTGAGCATGTGGAGAGACGTTCGTTCAACTAGCACAAATGGAATGGGTTGCAGTGGAAAGACTTACTCTGCATCCTCATTCTTTTTAAAAGTGCCTGTTTGAATTTCCTGCATTTTTCACTGTTAATCCGTGTTGGATCTAGTACCTGCTCATATATATGTATATAGTGTATTTTCCCAATGAAAAGAGTCTTTGTGATCCCAAACAAGCTTCGTGAATGGTGGCTTTCACATACACTTATCTCTCAGAACTGAGCACGTTGGGAGACTTTCATTCAACTAGCACAAATGGAATGGGTTGCAGGAAAAACACTTTTTTTCTCAGTCTTATACCAAGTGCCAGTTTGAAGTTCCTGCAGATTTCACTGTAAAACCGTGTTGGAGCTTGACCTCCCCATATATATGTATATTGTGCAGTTACAAAATGAAAAGGAACTTTGTGTTCCAAATAAGCTAGGTGAAGGCGGCTTTCACTCACAATTATCTCTCAAAAATGAGCATTCGGCGAGATGTTCATTTAACTAGCACAAACGGAACGGGTTACAGGAGAAACATTTTGCTTTCTCAGTCTGTTTCCCATTGCCGGTTTGAAGTTCCTGCAGATTTCATTGTAAAACCGTTTTGGAGCTTGTACCTCCCCGTATATATATGTATTGCAGTTTCCAACTGAAAAGACACTTTTTGTTCCCAACAAGTTATTTGAAGCATGGCTTTCACACACACTTATTTCTCAGAACTGAACATGTGGAGAGACGTTCGTTCAACTAGCACAAACGGAACGGTTTGCAGGAGAAACACTTACCCTGATTTCTCAGTCTCCTTTGAAGTGTCTGTTTGAAGTTAAAGCAGTTTTCACTGTAAATCCGTGTTGGAACTAGTACCTCCACATATAGATGTTTGTAGTGTATTTTACAAATGAAAGCAAAATTTGTGTTCCCAACAAGCTAGGTGAAGGGAGGAATTCACACACACTTATCTCTCATAACAGAGCATATGGAGAGACATTCGTTCAAGAAACACAAAAAGAACGGGTTGCAAGGGAAACACTTACTCTTTTTCTCAGTGTGTTTCCCAGTGCTGGTTTGAAGCTCCTGCAGTTTTCACTGTAAAATTATGTTGGAGCTATTTCTCCCCATATATATGTATGTAGTGCAGTATCAAACTGATAAGTAACATTGGGTTTCCAATAATCTAGGTGAAGTACGGCTTTCACACACATTTACCTCTCAGAAATGAGCATTCGGAGAGATGTTCGTTCAACTAGCATAAAGGAAAAGGGTTGCAGAAGAAACAATTTCCCTGCTTTCTCAGTCTATTTCCTAGTTCCGGTTTGAATATCCTGCAATTTTCTCTGTAAATCCGATTTGGAACAATTACCTCCCCTTATATATGAATGTACTGCAATTTACAAGTGAAAAGAAACTTTGACTTACCAAATAAGCTAGGTAAAGGAAGGCTTTCACACACAAAAATCTCTCATAACTGAGCATGTGGAGAGACGTTTTTTCAACTAGCACAAAGGGAAAAGTTTGCAGGAGAAACACTTACACTGGTTTCTCATTCAATTTACCAGTGCAGGTTTGAAGTTCCTGCCGTTTTCACTGTAAAAGAGAGTTGAAGCTTGTACCTCCCCATATATATGTATGTAGTGCAGTTTCCACCTAAATAGTAACATTTTTTCCCAACAAGCTAGGTGAAGGTCGGCTTTCACACACACTTATCTCTCATAACTGAGCATGTTGAGAAAAGTATTTTCAACTACCACAAAGGGAAATGTTTGCAGGAGAAAACACTTACTGTAGTTTCTCAGTCTGTTTCCCAGTGCCGATTTGAAGCTCCTGCAGTTTTCACTGTAAAACAGAGTTGGAGCTTGTACCTCCCCATATATATGTATGTAGTGCAGTTTCCACCTAAATAGTAACATTTTTTCCCAACAAGCTAGGTGAAGAACGGATTACACACACAATTATCTCTCTGAAATGAACATTCGGAGAAGTGTTCGTTTAACTAGCATAAAAAAAAGGATTGCAGGAGAAACATTATCTCTGCTTTCTCAGTCTGTTTCCTAGTACCGGTTTGAATATCCTGCAGTTTACACTGTAAATCCGATTTGGAGCTAGAACCTCCCCTTATATAAGTATGTAGGGCAGTTTCCAAGTGAAAAGAAACTTTTTCTTACCAAGAAGCAAATTGAAGTTCGGCTTTCACACACACTTATCTCTCATAACTGAGCATGTGGAGAAAAGTATTTTCAACTACCACAAAGGGAAATGTTTGCAGGAAAAAACACTTACTCTAGTTTCTCAGTCTGTTTCCCATTGCCAGTTTGAAGCTCCTGCAGTTTTCACTTTAAAACTAAGTTGGATCTTGTACCTCCCCATTAATATGTATGTTGTGCACTTTCCAAATGAAAAGAAACTTTGTGTTCACAACAAGCTAGGTGAAGGAAGGCTTTCACACATAATTACCTCTCAGAAATGAGCATGTGGAGAGACGTTCGTTCAACTAGCACAAAGGAAACTGGTTGCAGAAGAAACACATACAGTGATTTCTCATTCTATTCTCCAGTGCCGGTTTGAAGTTCCTGCAGTTTTCACTTTAAAATCGTGTTGGAGCAAGTATCTCTGCATATATATGTTTGTAGTGCCGTTACCAACTGAAAAAAAAATTTGTGTTCACAACAAGCTCTGTGAAGGGTGGCTTTCACACACACATTTCTCTCAAAATTGAGCATGTGGAAAGACGTTCCTTCATATAACACACGAGGAATGGGTTGCAGGAGAAACACTTACTCTGCTTCCTCAGTTTGTTTCCCATTACCGGTTTGATGTTCCTGCAGTTTTCACTGTAAAACCGATCTGGAGATTGAACCTCCCCATATTTATATATTTAGTGCAGTTTTCAAATGAAAAGAAACTTTTTGTACCCAAAAAACTAGGTGAAGTACGGCTTTCACACACAATTATCTCTCAAAAATGAGCATGTGAAGAGACGTTAGTTCAAGTAGCACAAAGGGAACGGGTTGTAGAAGAAACACTTACACTGATTTCTCAGTCTGTTTCCCAATGCCGGTTAGATGTTCCAGAAATTTTCACTGTAAAACTGAGTTGGAGCTATTATCTCCCCATATATATGGATGTAGTGCAGTTTCGAACTGAAAAGTAACTTTGTGTTCCCAACAAGCTAGGTGAAGGACGGTTTTCACACACTCTTTTCTCTCAGAAATGAGCATTCGGACAGATGTTCGTTCAACTAGCATAAAGGAAAAGTGTTCCAGGAGAAACACTTTCTCTGCTTTCTGAGTCTGTTTCCTAGTACCGGTTTGAATATCCTGCAGTTTTGTATTAAAAACCGATTTGGAGCTAGTACCTCACCTTACATATATATGTAGTGCAGTTTCCAAGTTAAAAGAAACTTTGTGTTCCCAACAAGCTAGGTGAAGGGGGGCTTTCACACACACTTATCACTCAGAAATGAGCATGTGGAGAGATGTTTGTTTAACTAGCACAAACGGAACGGGTTACAAGAGAAACAATTACTCTGCGTTTTCAGTCTTTTTCCAATTGCTGGTTTGAAGTTCCAGTAGTTATCAGTGTAAAATCGATTTGGACTTGTACCTCCCAATATATATGTATGTAGAGCAGTTTCCAACTTAAAAGAAACTTTGTGTTCACAACAAGCTAGTTGAAGGACGGCTTTCACACACAATTTTCTCTCAGAACTGAGCATGTGGGGAGATGTTCATTCATCTAGCACAAATGGAACGGGTGCAGGACAAACACTTACCCTGATTTCTCAGTCTGTTTTCCAGTGCCGGTTTGAAGTTTCTGCAGTTTTCACTGTAAAACCGTGTTGAGATTGTACCACACCATATATATGTATGTAGTGCAGTTTCCTAATGAAAAGAAAATTTGTGTTCCCAACAAGATAGGTGAAGGACGGCTTTCACACACACTTAACTCTCAGAAATGAGCATGTGGAGACACGTTCGTTAAACTAGCACAAAGGGAACGGGTTGCAGAAGAAACACTTATTCTGATTTCTAAGTCTCCATCCAAGTTCCGGTTTCAAGTTCCTGCAGGTTTCACTGTAAAACTGAGATGGAGCTTGTATCTCCCCATACAAATGCATTTAGTTCAGTTTCCAAATGAAAAGAATCTTTGTGTTCCCAACAAGCAATTTGAAGGAAGGTTTTCACATACACTATTTCTTAGAAATGAGCATGTGGAAAGATGTTCGTTCAACTAGCCCAAAGGGAACGGTTTCAGGAAATAAATTTCTCTTGTTTCTCAGTCTGTTCCCAAGTGCCAGATTGAAGCTCCTGCAGTTTTCACTGTAAAACCTAATTGGAGCTTATATCTCCCCATAAATACGTAAGTAGTGCATTTTCCAACTGAAAAGAAATTTTTCATTCCCAACAAGCTAGTTGAAGGACAGCTAATACACACACATATCTCTCAGAACTGATCATGTGGAGATACGTTAGTTCAACTAGCACAAACGGAATGGGTTGCAGTAGAAAAATTTTTTCTGTTTTCTCAGTTTTCTTCCAAGTGCCGGTTTGAACTTCCTGCAGTTTTCACTGTAAATCCGTATTGGAGCTAGTACCTCCATATGTATACTTATGTAGTGCAGATTCCAAGTAAAGTAACGATGGATTCGCAAAAAGCTATGTGAATGGCAGCTTTAACACCCACTTATCTCTCATAACTGAGCATGTGTAGAGACCTTCATACAAATAGCACAAACAAAATGGGTTGGTGGAGAAACGTATACACTGATTTCTCAGTCTCCTTCCAATTGCCGGTTTGAAGTTCCTGCACTTTTCACTGTAAATCATTGTTAGAGTTAGTATCTCCATATATATATTTATGTAGTATAGTTTCCAAATGAAAAGAATATTTTTATTCCCTACAAGTTAGGTGAAGGATGGCTTTCACACAAATTTATCTCTCATAATTTAGCATGTGGAGAGACATTCGTTCAACTATCACAAAGGGAAAGCTTTGCAGGAAAAACACGTATTCTGGTTTCCCAGTATGTTTCACAGTGCTGGTTTGAAGCTCCTGCATTTTTCTCTGTAAAACAGAATTAGTGCTTGTTACTATCCATATATATGTAAGTAGTGCAGTTTCCAACTGAAAAGAAATTTTGGGTTTCCAACAAGCTAGTTGAAGGATGGCTTTCACACACACTTATCTCTCAGAACTGAGCATGTGGAGAGACGTTCATTCAACTAGCACAAGTTAACGTGTTGCTGGAGAAACAATTTCTCTGATTTCTCAGTCTCCTTCCTAGTGCCATTTTGAAGTTCCTGCAGTTTTCACTGTAAATACGTGTTGGAACTAGTACTTCAATATATATATGAATGTAGTGCAGTTTCCAAGAGAAAAGAATCTTTGTGTTCCCAACAAGCTAGGTGAAGGTCGGCTTTCACACACACTTAACTTCAGAACTGAGCGTGTGGAGAGACGTTCGTTCAACTATCACAAAAGGAACGGGTTGCTGTAGAAACAGTTTCTCTGATTTCTCAGTCTCCTTCCAAGTGCCGGTTTGAAGTTCCTGCAGTTTTCACTGTAAAAACATGTTGAAACTTGTACCTCACCAAATATTTGTATGTAGTGCAGTTCCCTAATGAAAGAAACTTTGTATTCCAAACTAGTTTTGTGATGGGCGAATTTCACACACACATATCTCTCAAAACTGAACATGTGGAGAGATGGTCGTTCAACTAGCCCAAAGGGAACGGGTTTCAGAAGAAACACTTACTCTTATTTCAGTCTGTTTCCAGTGCCGGTTTGAAGTTCCTGCAGTTTTCACTGTAAAACTTATTGGTATTTCTTCCACCCAATATATAAGTATGAATGGCTTTTTCCAAATTAAAAGTAACTTTGTGTTCCCAAGAAGCTATGTGAATTACTGCTTTCACACATAATTATATCTCAGAACTGAGAACGTGGAAAGACTTTTGTTCAACTAGCACAAATGAAACGGGTTGCAGGAGAAACAATTTCTCTGCTTTCTCAGTCTATTTCCTAGTGCCAGTATGAATCACCTGCAGTTTTCTCTGTAAAAGCGATTTGGAGCTAGTACCTTACTATATATATGTATGTAGTGCAGTTTGCAACTGAAAAGAAAATTTTTCTTACCAACATGCTAGGTGAAGGACGGCTTTCAAACACACGTATCTCTCATAACTGAGCATGTGTAGAGACGTACATTCAACTAGCACAAACGGAATATGTTGCTGGAGAAACAGTTTCTCCAATTTATCACTCTCATTCCAAGTGCCGGTTTGACGTTCCTGCAGTTTTCCCTGTAAATCCATGTTAGAGTTAGTACCTCCATATATATATTTATGTAGTGTAGTTTCCAAATGAATAGAATATATGTATTCCCTACAAGCTATGTGAAGAAAGGCTTCACACAAACTTATATCTCATAATTTAGCATGTGGAGAGATGTTCGTTCAAGTATCACAAAGGGAACGGTTTGCAGGAGAAACACGTATTCTGGTTTCCCAATATGTTTCCCAGTGCCGGTTTGAAGCTCCTGCATTTTTCACTGTAAAACAGAATTAGTGCTTGTATCTCCTCATATATACGTAAGTAGTGCAGTTTCCAACTGAAAAGAAATTTTGGGTTTCCAACAAGCTAGTTGAAGGGCAGCTTTCACACACACTTATCTCTCAGAACTGAGCATGTGGAGAGTCGTTCATTCAACTAGCACAAAGGAACGTGTTGCTGGAGAAACAATTACTCTGATTTCTCAGTCGCCTTAAAAGTGCCGGTTTCAAGTTCTTGCAGTTTTCACTCTAAATCAGTGTTGGAGCTAGTACCTCCATATATATATTAATGTAGTGTAGTTTCAAACTTAAAAGAATCTTTGTGTTCTCAACAAGCTAGTTGGAGGACGGCATTCACACAAACTTTTTTCTCGTAACTGAGCATGTGGAGAGACGTTCGATCGACAAGTACAAAGGAACGTGTTGCGGGATAATCACAAACTCTGGTATCTCAGTCTGTTTCCCAGTGCTTGTTTGAAGCTCCTGCTGCTTTAACTGTAAAACTGAGTTGCGGTTAGTATCTCCCCATATATATGTATATAGTGGAGTTTCAAACTGAAAAGAAACTTTGTGTTCCAAAAAGCTATGTGAAGTACGGCTACCACACACACTTATCTCTCAGAACTGAACATGTGGAGAGACAATCTTTCAACTAGCACAAATGGAACTGTTTGCAGAAGAAACACTTACTCTGCTTTCTCTGTCTGTTTCCAGTGCCGGTTTGAAGTTCCTGCAGTTTTCACTGTAAAACAGAGTTGGAGTTGTACCTCAGCATATATATGTTTGTAGTGAAGTTCCCTAATGAAAAGAAACTTTGTGTTCCAAACAAGCTCTGTGAAGGACGACTTTCACACACACATATCTCTCAGAACTGAACATGTGGAGAGACAATCTTTCAACTAGCACAAATGTAACTGTTTGCAGAAGAAACACTTACTCTTCTTTCTCTGACTGTTTCCAGTGCCGGTTTGAAGTTCCTGCAGTTTTCACTGTAAAACTTAGTTGGATCTT
Source organism: Camelus ferus (assembly GCF_009834535.1). Classification (NCBI taxonomy): domain Eukaryota; kingdom Metazoa; phylum Chordata; class Mammalia; order Artiodactyla; family Camelidae; genus Camelus; species Camelus ferus. Next base: position 2,077,851 of record NC_045704.1, read on the forward strand.
CTTCAACCCAATATATATGGATGAATGGCAGTTACCAAATTAAAAGAAACTTTGTGTTCCCTACAAGCTATGTGAAGGACTGCTTTCATACACACTTATTTCTCAGAACTGAGAATGTGGAAACACTTTCGTTCAATTAGCATCAAGGAAACGGGTTGCAGGAGAAACAATTCCTCTGCTTCCTCAGTCTAATTCCTAGTTCCAGTTTGAATATCATGCATTTTTCTGTGTAAAAGCGATTTGGAGCGAGTACCTCACAATAAATATATATGTAGTGCAGTTACCAACTGAAAAGAAAATTTGTCTTACCAACGAGCTAGGTGAAGCACGGCTTTCACACACACATAGCCCTCATAACTGAGCAGGTGGAGAGAATTTAGTTCAACTAGCACAAATGGAACGGTTTGTAGGAGAAACACTTACTCTGAATTCTCAGTCACCTACCAAGTGCCGGTTTTCTGTTCCTGCAGTTTTCACTGTAAATCCGTGTTGGAGATAGTATTTCAATATATATATATATGTATGTAGTGTAGATTCCAAGTGAAAATAAAATTTCTCTTACCAACATCTAGGTGAAGGACGGCTTTCACACACATATCTCTCAGGACTGATTATTTTGAGAGACTTTTGATCAACTAGCACAGAAGGACGAGTTGCAGAAGTAACACATACTCTGCTTTCTCAGTCATTTTCTCAGTGCCGGTTGGAAGTTCGTGCAGTTTTCACTGTAAAATCCAGTTGGAGATGGTGCTCCACATATATCTGTATGTAATGCATTTTCCAAGTGAAAAGAAAGTTTGTCTTACCAACATCTAGGTGAAGGATGGCTTTCATCCAAAATTATCTCTCATAACATAGCATGTTTAGAGACGTTCTTTCAACTAGTGCAAATGGAACGGGTTGCAGGTGAAACACTTACTCTGATTTCTCAGTCTGTTTCCAAGTGCCGGATTGAAGTTCCTACAAATTTCAATGTAAATCCGTGATGGAGATAGTACCTCCACATACATATGTATGTAGTGAATTTTCCAACTGAAAAGAAACTTTCTTTTCCCAGCAAGCTATGTGAAGGACGAATTTCACGCACAATTATCTCTCAGAAATGAGCACGTGGATAGACGTTCGTTCAACTACCACTAATGGAATGGGTTGCAGAAGAAACACCTACTCTGATTTCTCAGGCTGTTTCCAGTGCCGGTTTGAAGTTCCTGCAGTTTTCACTGTAAAACTTAGTTGGATCTTCTTCCACCCAATATATATGTATGAATGGCAGTTTCCAAATTAAAAGAAACTTTGTGTTCCAACAAGCTATGTGAAGGACTGCTTTCACACACACTTATCTCTCAGAACTGAGAATGAAGAAAGACTTTGTTTCAACTAGCATAAAGGAAACGGGTTGCAGGAGATACAATTTCTCTGCTTTCTATATATATTTCATAGTGCCAGTTTGAATATCCTGCAGTTTTCTCTGTAAAAGCGATTTGGAGCGAGTACCTCACAATATATATATATGTAGTGCAGTTTCCAACTGAAAAGAAAATTTGTCTTACCAACAAGCTAGGTGAAGGGCGGCTTTCACACACACTTATCTCTCAGAACTGAGCATGTGGAGAGACGTTCGTTCAGCTAGCACAAAGGGAACGGGTTGCAGGAGAAACACTTACTCTGCATTCTCAGTCTGTTTTCCAGTGCCGGTTTGAATTTCCTGCTCTTTTCACTGTAAAATCGTGTTGGAGATTACACCACACCATATATATATATGAAGTGCAGTTTCCTAATGAAAAGAAACTTTGTGTTCCCAACAAATAGGTGAAGGACGGCTTTCACACACACTTAACTCTCAGAAATGAGCATGTGGATACACGTTCGTTCAAATAGCACAAAGGAATCGGGTTACAGAAGAAACACTTACTCTGATTTCTCAGTCTCCATCCAAGTTCCGGTTTCAAGTTCCTGCATGTTTCACTGTAAAACTGAGTTGGAGCTTGTATCTCCAGATATAAATGTATTTAGTTCAGTTCCCAAATGAAAAGAATCTTTGTGTTCCCAACAAGCAAGGTGAAGGTAGGTTTTCACATACACTTATCTCTCAGAAATGAGCATGTGGAAAGATGTTCGTTCAACTAGCACAAAGGGAATGGTTGCAGGAGATAAATTTCTCTTGTTTCCCAGTCTGTTCCCCAGTGCCGATTGAAGCTCCTGCAGTTTTCACTGTAAAACCGAATTGGAGCTTTTATCTCCCCATAAATACATAAGAAGTGCAGTTTCCAACTGAACAGGAATTTGCGTTCCCAACAAGCTAGTTGAAAGACGGCTTACACACACACTTATCTCTCAGAACTGATCATTTGGAGAGATGTTAGTTCAACTAGCACAATCGGAATGGGTTGGAGTAGAAAAAATTATTCTGATTTCTCAGTCTCCTTCCAAGTGCCGGTTTGAAGTTCCTGCAACTTTCACTGTAAATCCGTGTTGGTGCTAGTACCTCCATATATATATGTATGTAGTGCAGTTTCCAAGTAAAAGTAACTTTTTATTCCCAAAAAGCTAGGTGAAGGGCGGCTTTCACACACACTTATCTCTCATAACTGAGCATGTGTAGAAACCTTCATACAACTAGCACAAATGGAATGGGTTGCTGGAGAAACAGTTACTCTGATTTCTCAGTCTCCTTCGAAGTGCCGGTTTGAAGTTCCTGCAGTTATCACTGTAAATCCTTATTAGAGCTAGTATCTCCATATATATATTTATTTAGTGTAGTTTCCAAATGAAAAGAATCTTTGTATTCCCTACAAGTTAGGTGAAGAATGGGTTTCACACAAATTGTCTCTCATAATTTAGCACGTGGAGAGATGTTGGTTCAACTATCACAAAAGGAAAGGTTTGCAGGGGAAACACGTACTCTGTTTTCCCAGTATGTTTCCCAGTGCCGGTTGGAAGCTCCTGCATTTTTCACTATAAAACATAATTGATGCATTTATCTCCCCATATATACGTATGTAGTGCTGTTTACAACTGAAAAAAATTTTGGGTTTCCAACAAGCTAGTTGAAGGATGGCTTTCACACACACATATCTCTCAGAACTGAGCATGTGGAGAGACGTTCATTCAACTAGCACAAATGAACGTGTTCCTGGAGAAATAATTTCTCTGATTTCTCAGTCTCCTTCAAAGTGCCGGTTGGAAGTTCCTGCAGTTTTCACTGTAAATCCGTGTTTGAGCTAGTACTTCAATACATATATGTATGTAGTGCAATTTCCAAGAGAAAAGTATGTTTTTGTTCCCAACAAGCTAGGTGAAGGACGGCTTTCACAAACACTTATCTTCAGAAATGAGCATGTGGAGAGACGTTCGTACAACTAGCACAAACGGAATGGGTTGCTGGAGAAACAGTTTCTCTGATTTCTCATTCTCCTTCCAAGTGCCGGTTTGATGTTCCGGCAGTTTTCACTGTAAATTCGTGTTGGAGCTAGTACCACCATATATATATTTAAGTAGTGTAGTTTCAAACTTAAAAGAATCTTTGTGTTCTCAACAAGATGTTTGAAGTCCGGCTTTCACACAAACTTATCTCGTATAACTGAGCATTTGGAGAGACGTTCAATAAACAAGCACAAAGGAACATGTTGCGGGAGAATCACTTACTCTGGTATCTTAGTCTGCTTCCCAGTGCTTGTTTGAAGCTCCTGCTCTTTTCACTGTAAAACTGTGTTGGAGATAATATCTCAAAATATATATGTATACAGTGGAGTTTCAAACTGAAAAGAAACTTTGTTTTCCCAAAAAACTATGTGAAGTACGGCTATCACACACACTTAACCCTCAGAACTGAGCATGTGGAGAGACGTTCGTTCAGCTAGCACAAGTGGAACAGGTAGCAGGATAAACACTTACTCTGCTTTCTCAGTCTGTTTTCCAGTGCCAGTTTCAAGTTTCTGCTGTTTTCACTGTAAATACTTGTTGAAACTTGTACCTCACCAAATATATATATGTAGTGCAATTCCCTAATGAAAAGAAACTTTGTGTTCCCAACATGCTATGTGAAGGGCGGCTTTCAAACACACAAAACTCTCAGAACTGAGCATGTGGAGAGACGTACGTTCAAATAACACAAGCAGTACTGGTTGCAGGAGAAACACTTACTCTGCTTTCTCATTCTGTTTCCCAGTGCCGGTTAGAAGTTCCGGCAGTTTTCACAGTAAAACCAATTTTGAGATTGTACCTCACCATTTATATGTATTTAGTGCAGTTTCCAGATGAAAAGAAATTTTGTGTTCCCAAAAAGATAGGTGAAATACGGCTTTCACACACACTTATCTCTGAGATATGAGCATGTGGAGAGACATTCGTTCAACTAGCACAAAAGGAATGGGATGCATAAAAAACAAATACTCTTCTTTCTCATTCTGTTTCCCAGTTCCGGTTTGATGTTCCTGCAATTTTCACTGTAAAACCGTGTTGGAGATAGTATCACCCCATATATATGTATGTACTGCATTTATCAACTAATAAGGAAATTTGTGTTCCCAACAAGCTATGTGAAGTACGGCTTTCACACACACATATCTCTCAGAACTGAGCAACTGGGGAGATGTTCGTTCAAATAACAAAAGAGGACCTTTTTGCAGGATAAACACATACTCAGCTTTCTCAGTTGGTTTCCCATTGCCGGTTTGATATTCCTGCAGTTTTCACAGTAAGACTGATTTGGAGCTTAAACCTCCCCATATATATTTATGTAGTGCAGTTTCCAAATGAAAAGAAACTTTGTGTTTCCAACAAGCTATGTGAACTGCGGCTTTCACCCACACACATCTCTCATAACTGAGCATGTGAAGAGACATTCATTCATGTAGAAAAAAGGAACGGATTGAAGGAGAAACACTAAATCTGTTTTCTCAGTATATTTCCCAGAGCTGGTTTGAAACTCCTGCAGTTTTCACTGTAAAACTGATTTGGGGATAGTATCTCCCCATTTATATGCATGTAGTGAAGTATCCAAATGAAAAGAAACTTTGTGTTCACAACAAGCTAGGTGAAGGAAGGCTTTCACACATAGTTACCTCTCAGAAATGAGCATGTGGAGAGACGTTCTTTCAACTAGCACAAAGGAAACTGGTTGCAGAAGAAACATATACAGTGATTTCTCATTCTGTTCTCCAGTGCCGGTTTGAAGTTCCTGCAGTTTTCACTTTAAAATCGTGTTGGAGCTAGTATCTCCGCATATATATATTTGTAGTGCCGTTACCAACTGAAAAAAAATTTGTGTTCACAACAAGCTCTGTGAAGGACGTCTTTCACACACACATATATCTCAAAATTGAGCATATGGAGATACGTTCGTTCGTATAACACAACAGGAATGGGTTGCAGGAGAAAAACTTACTCTGCTTCCTCAGTTTGTTTCCCATTACCGTTTTGATGTTCTTGCAGTTTTCACTGTAAAACCGATCTGGAGCTTGAACCTCCCCATATTTATATATATAGTGCAGTTTTCAAATTAAAAGAAACTTTGTGTACCCAAAAACATAGGTGAAGAACGGCTTTCACACACAATTATCTCTCAAAAATGAGCATGAGAAGAGACGTTATTTCAACAAGCACAAAGGGAACGGGTTGTAGAAGAAACACTTACACTGCTTTCTCAGTCTGTTTCCCAATGCCGGTTTGATGTTCCAGCAATTTTCAATGTAAAACTGAGTTGGAGCTAGTATCTCCCCATATATATGGATGTAGTGCAGTTTCGAACTGAAAAGTAACTTTGTGTTCCCAACAAGCTAGGTGAAGGACGGCTTTCACACACACTTTCCTCTCAGAAATGAGCATTCGGACAGATGTTCGTTCAACTAGCATAAAGGAAAAGTTTTGCAGGAGAAACACTTTCTCTGCTTTCTGAGTCTGTTTCCAAGTACCGGTTTGAATATCCTGCAGTATTCTATTAAAAACCGATTTGGAGCTAGTACCTCACCGTATATATGTATGTAGTGCAGTTTCCAAGTTAAAAGAAACTTTGTGTTCCCAACAAGCTAGGTGAAGGGGGGCTTTCAAATACATTTATTTCTCAGAAATGAGCATGTGGAAAGACATTCGTTCAACTATCACAAAGGGAACGTTTTGCAGGATAAACACGTTGTCTGGTTTCCCAGTATGTTTCACAGTGGCGGTTTGAAGCTCCTGCATTGTTCTCTGTAAAACAGAATTAGTGCTTCTATCTCCCCATATATACGTAAGTAGTACAGTTTCCAACTGAAAAGAAATTTTGGGTTTCCAACAAGCTATTTGAAGGACGGCTTTCACACACACTTATATCTCAGATCTGAGCATGTGGAGAGACGTTCATTCAACTAGCACAAGGGAACGTGTTGCTGGAGAAACAATTTCTCTGATTTCTCAGTCTCCTTCCTAGTGCCGGTTTGAAGTTCCTGCAGTTTTCACTGTAAATATGTGTTGGAACTAGTACTTCACTATATATATGAATGTAGTGCAGTTTCCAAGAGAAAAGAATCTTTGTGTTCCCAACAAGCTTGGTGAAGGATGGCTTTCACACATATTTAACTTCAGAACTGAGCATTTGGAGAGACGTTCGTTCAATATCACAAACGGAACGGGTTGTTGGAGAAACAGTTTCTCTGATTTCTCAGTCTCCTTCTAAGTGCCGGTTTGAAGTTCCTGCAGTTTTCACTGTAAAAACTTGTTGAAACTTGTACCTCACCAAATATGTGTATGTAGTGCAGTTCCCTAATGAAAAGAAACTTTGTGTTCCAAACTGGTTTTGTGAAGGACATATTTCACACACACATATCTCTCAAAACTGAACATGTGGAGAGACGGTCGTTCAAATAGCCCAAAGGGAACGGGTTGCAGAAGAAACACTTACTCTGATTTCTCAGTCTGTTTCCAGTGCTGGTTTGAAGTTCCTGCAGTTTTCACTGTAAAACTTAGTTGGATCTTCTTCCACCCAATATATAAGTATGAATGGCTGTTTCCAAATTAAAAGAAACTTTGTATTCCCAACAAGCTATGTGAAGGACTGCTTTCACACACACTTATCTCTCAGAAGTGAGAATGTGGAAAGACTTTCGTTCAACTAGCATAAAGGAAACAGGTTGCAGGGAAACAATTTCTCTGCTTTCTCACTATATTTCCTAGTGCCAGTTTGAATATCCTGAAATTTTCTCTGTAAAAGCAGTTTGGATCGATTACCTCACAAAATATATATATGTAGTGCAGTTCCCAAATTAAAAGAAAATTTGTCTTACCAACAAGCTTGGTGAAGCACGGCTTTCACACACAGTTATCTCATATAACTGAGCAGGTGGAGAGAATTTCGTTCAACTAGCACAAACGGAACAGTTTGTAGGAGAAACACTTACTCTGAATTCTCAGTCTTCTTCCAAGTGCCGGTTTGCTGTTCCTGTAGTTTTCACTTTAAATCCGTGTTGGAGTTAGTACTTCAATATATTTATGTATGTAGTGTAGTTTCCAAGTGAAAAGAATATTTGTCTTGCCAACATTAGGTGAAGGACGGCTTTCACACACACATCTCTCTCAGAACTGATCATGTTGAGAGACTTTCGATCTACTAGCACACAAGGACGAGTTGCAGAAGTAACACATACTCTGCTTTCTCAGACATTTTGTCAGTGCCGGTTGGAAGTTCGTGCAATTTTCACTGTAAAATCCAGTTGGAGATGGTGCTCCACATATATATGTATGTAATGCATTTTCCAAATGAAAAGAAGTTTGTCTTAACAACATCTTGTTGAAGGATGTCTTTCACACATACTTATCTCTCATAACAGAGCTTGTGGAGAGACGTTCGTTCAACTAGAGCAAATGGAACGGGTTGCAGGTGAAACACTTACTCTGATTTCTCAGTCTTTTTCCAAGTGCCAGTTTGAACTTCCTGATGTTTTCAAAGTAAATCCGTGCTGGAGCTAATACCTCCACATATATATTTATGAAGTGTAGTTTCCAAATCAAAATAAACTTTCTGTTACCAAAAAGCTAGCAGAAGGCGGCTTTCACACTCAATTTTCTGTCATAACAGAGCATGTGGAGAGACGTTCATTCAACTAGCAAAAAAGGAACGTGTTGCAGGTGAAACACTTACTCTGATTTCTCAGTCTGTTTCCAAGTGCCGGTTTGAAGTTCCTGCAAATTTCACTGTAAATCCGTGATGTAGCTAGTACCTCCACATATATATGTATGTAGTGAATTTTACAACTGAAAAGAAACTCTGTTCCCTACAAGCTGGGTGAAGGACGGATTTCATGCACACTTATCTCTCAGAACAGAGCATGTGGAGAGACGTTCGTTCAACTACCACAAATGGAATGGGTTGCAGAAAAAACACATACTCTGCTTTCTCATTCTTTTTCCCATTGCCGGTTTGATGTTCCTGCAGTTTTCACTGTAAAACCGTGTTGGAACTAGTATCTCCCCATATATATGTATGTAGTTCAGTTACCAACTAAAAAGAAACTTTGTGTTCCCAACAAGCAATGTGAAGGGCGGCTTTCACACACACATATCTCTCAGAACTGAGCATGTGGAGAGAAGTTCATTCAAATAACACAAGCAGTACTGGATGCAGGAGAAACACTTACTCTGCTTTCTCAGTCCGTTTCCCAGTGCCAGTGAGAAGTTCCAGCAGTATTCACTGTAAAAATGTGTTGGAGCTATAATCTCCCCATATATATGTATGTAGTGCAGTTTCCAAATGAAAAGAAACTTTGTATTCCCAACAAGCTATTTGAAGGACGGCTTTCACACACACTTATCCCTCAGAAATGAGCATGTGGTGAGACGTTCATTCAACTACCACAAAGGGAACGGGTTGCAGAAAAACACATACTCTGCTTTCTCTGTGTGTTTCCCAGTGCCGGTGTGAAGTTCCAGCAGTTTTCACTGTAAATCCTTGTTGGAGCTATTACCTACACGTATATATTTATGCAGTGTAGTTTCCAAATGAAAAGAAATTTTTTTTTCCCAACAAGCATGGTGAAGGGCGGCATTCACACACACTTTTCTCTCAGACCTGAGCATGTGGAGAGAGGTTCTTTCAACTAGTAGAAAAGTAATGGTTGAAGGAAAAACAATTACTCTGGTTTCTCAGTCTGTTTCCCAGTGCCGGTTTGAAGCTCCGGTAGTTTTCACTGTAAAACTGAGTTTGAGCTTTTATCTCCCCATATATATATATGTATTGCAGTTTCCAACTGGAGAGTACATTTTTTGTTCCCTCAAGCTATGTGATGGACGGCTTTCACACACACTTATCTCTCAGAATTGAGCATGCGGAGAGACGTTCGTTCAACTACCACATGGGAACTGGTTGCAGAAGAAACACTTACTCTGTTTTCTCAGTGTGTTTCCCAGGGCCGGTTTGACGTTCCAGCATTTTTCACTGTAAATCCCTGTTGGAGCTTCTACCTCCACATATATATGAATGTAGTGTAGTTTCCAAATTAAAAGAAACTTTCTGTTACCAAAAAGCTAGTTGAAGGACGGCTTTCACACACACTTATCTCTTATAACAGTGCATGTTGAGGGATGTTCTTTCAACTAGTGCAAATGGAACAGGTTGCAGGTGAAACACTTACTCTGGTTTCTCAGTATTTTTCCCAGTGCCGGTTTGAAGCTCCAGCAGTTTTCACTGTAAAACTCAGTTGGTATTAGTATCTCCCCATATATATGTGTGTAGTTCAGTTTCTAACTGGAGAGAAACTTTGTGTTCCCACAAGCTAAGTGATGGACGGCTTTCACACACACTTATCTCTCAGAAATGAGCATTTGTAGAGTTGTTCATTCATATATATGTATGTAGTGTAGGTTCCAAGTGAAAAGAAATTTTATCTTACCAACATCTAGGTGAAGGACTGCTTTCACACACACATACCTCTCAGAACTGATCATGTTGAGAGACTTTCGATCAACTAGGACAGAAGGATGAGTTGCAGAATAAACACATACTGTGCTTTCTCAGTCATTTCTCAGTGCCGGATGGAAGTTCCTGCAATTTTCACTGTAAAATCTAGTTGGAGATTGTGCTCCACATATATATGTATGTAATGCATTTTCCAAGTGAAAAGAAAGTTTTTATTACCAACATCTAGGTGAAGGACGGCTTTCACACAAAATTATCTCTCATAACTGTGCATTTGGAGAGACGTTTGATCATCAAGCAGAAAGGAACGTGTTGCGGGAGAATCACTTACTGTTGTATCTCAGTCTGTTTCCCAGTGCTTGTTTGAAGCTCCTGCTGTTTTCAGTGTAAAAGTGTGTTGGAGATAGTATCTACCCATATATATGTATATAGTGGAGTTTCAAACTGTAAATAAACTTTGTGTTCCCAAAAAGCTATGTGAAGTACAGCTATCACACACACTTAACCCTCAGAACTGAGCATGTGGAGAGACGTTCGTTCAGCAAGCACAAAGGGAACGGATTGCAGTATAAACACATACTCTGCTTTCTCAATCTGTTTCCCAGTGCCGGTTTGAAGTTCCTGCTGTTTTCACTGTAAAACCGAGTTGGAGCTTGTACCTCAGCATATATATGTTTGTAGTGCAATTCCCTAATGAAAAGAAATTTTGTGTTCCAAACAAGCTCTGTGAAGGACGACTTTCACACACACATATCTCTCAGAACTGGAAATGTGGAGAGACAGTCTTTCAAATAGCACAAACCGTACGGTTTGCAGGACAATACCTTACTCTTCTTTCTCAGTATTTTACCAGTGCCGGTTTGAAGTTCCTGCAGTTTTCACTGTAAAAATTTGTTGGAGCTTGTACCACACCAAATATATGTATGAAGTGCAGTTACCTAATATAAAGAAATTTTGTGTTCCAAATTAGTTTTGTGAAGGACAACTTTCACACACAAATATTTCTCAAAAGTGAACATGTGGAGAGACGGTCGTTCAACTAGCACAAAGGGAACTTGTTGCAGAAGAAACACATACTCTGATTTCTCAGGCTGTTTCCAGTGCCGGTTTGAAGTTCCTGCAGTTTTCACTGTAAAACTTATTGGATCTTCTTCCACCCAATATATACGTATGAAGGGCATTTTCCAAATTAGAAGAAACTTTGTGTTCATAACAAGCTATGTGAAGGACTGCTTTCACACACACTTATCTCTCAAAACTGAGAATATGGAAAGACTTTGGATCAACTAGCATAAAGGGAATGGTCTGAGGGAAAAACAATTTCTCTGCTTTCTCAGTCTATTTCCTAGTGCCAGTTTGAATATCCTGCAGTTTTCTGTGTAAAAGCGATTTGGAGCGAGTACCTCACAATATATATATATGTAGTGCAGTTTCCAACTGAAAAGAAAATTTGTCTTACCAACAAGCTAGGTGAAGGACGGCTTTCACACACACTTATCTCTCATAAATGAGCAGATGGAGAGAAGTTCGTTCAACTAGCACAAACGGAACGGTTTGAAGGAGAAACACTTACTCTGAATTCTCAGTCTGTTTCCAAGTGCAGGATTGAAGTTCCTACAAATTTCAATGTAAATCCGTGATGGAACTAGTACCTCCAAATATATATGTATGTAGTGAATTTTCCACCTGAAAAGAAACTTTCAGTTCCCAACAAGTTAGGTGAAGGACGGATTTCATGCACAATTATCTCTCAGAAATGAGCACGAGGATAGACATTCATTTAACTACCACAAATGGAATGGGTTGCAGAAGAAACACCTACTCTGATTTCTCAGGCTCTTTCCAGTGCCGGGTTGAATTTCCTGCTGTTTTCACTGTAAAACCGTGTTGGAGATTTTACCTCACCATATATATGTATGTAGTGCAGTTTCCTAATGAAAAGAAACTTTGTATTCCCAACAAGATAGGTGAAGGACGGCTTTCACACACACTTAAATCTCAGAAATGAGCATGTGGAGACACGTTCGTTTAACTAGCACAAAGGGAACGGGTTGCAGAAGAAACACTTACTCTGATTTCTCAGTCTCCATCCAAGCTCCAGTTTCAAGTTCCTGCAAGTTTCACTGTAAAAGTGAGTTGGAGCTTGCATCTCCCCAAATAAATGTATTTAGTTCAGTTTCCAAATGAAAAGAATCTTTGTGTTCCCAGCAAGCAAGGTGAAGGAAGCTTTTCACATATACTTATCTCTCAGAAATGAGCATGTGGAAAGACGTTCGTTCAACTATCACAAAGGGAACGGTTGTAGGAGATAAATTTCTCTGGTTTCCCAGTCTGTTCCCCAGTGCCGGATTGAAGCTCCTGCAGTTTTCACTGTAAAACTGAATTGGAGCTTGTATCTCCCCATAAATATGTAAGTAGTGCAGTTTCCAACTGAAGAGAAATTTTGCATTCCCAACAAGCTAGTTGAAGGACGGCTTACACACACACTTATCTCTCAGAACTGATCATGTGGAGAGACGTTAGTTCAACTAGCACAAACGGAACGGGTTGCTGAAGAAACACTTTCTCTGATTTCTCAGTCTCCTTCCAAGTGCCGGTTTGAAGTTCCTGAAGTTTTCACTGTAAATCCGTGTTGGAGCTAGTACCTCCATATATATATTTAAGTAGTATAGTTTCAAACTTAAAAAAAAACTTTGTGTACTCAACAAGATATTTGAAGTAAGGCTTTCACACAAACTTATTTCTCATAAATGAGCATGTGGAGAGATGTTCGATTAACAATCACAAAGGAACGTGTTGCGGGAGAATCACTTTCTCTGGTATCTCAGACTTTTTCCCAGTGCTTGTATGAAGCTCCTGCTGTTTTCACTGTAAAACTGAGTTGGAACTAGTATCTCCCCATATATATGTACATAGTGGAGTATCAAACTGAAAAGAAACATTGTGTTCAAAAAATCTATGTGAAGTATGGTTATCACACACAATTATCTCTCAGAGCTGAGCATGTGGAGAGACGTTCGTTCAGCTAGCACAAAGGGAAGGGGTTGCAGGACAAACACTTACTCTGCTTTCTCAGTCTGTTTTCCAGTGCCAGTTTCAAGTTCCTGCTGTTTCCACTGTAAAACCGTGTTGGAGATTGTACCACACCATATATATATATGTAGTGCAGTTTCATAATGAAAAGAAACTTTGTTTTCCAACAAGCTTTGTGAAGGACTACTTTCACAGACACTTAACTCTCAGAAATGAGAATGTGGAAGGACTTTCGTTCAACTAGCACAAAGGAAACGGGTTGCAGGATAAACAATTTCTCAGCTTTCTCAGTATATTTCCTTGTGCCTGTTTGAATATCCTGCAGTTTTCTCTGTAAATCCGATTTGGTGCTAGTACCTCACAATATATATGTATGTAGTGCAGTTTCCATGTGAATAGAATGTTTGTCTTACCAACAAGCTAGGTGAAGGACGGCTTTCACACACAATTATCTCTCATAACTGAGCAGGTGGAGAGAAGTTCGTTCAACTAGCACAAACGGAACGGTTTGTAGGAGAAACACTTACTCTGAATTCTCAGTCTCTTTCCAAGTGCCGGTTTGCTGTTCCTGCAGTTTTCACTGTAAATCCGTGTTGGAACTAGTTCCCTCACATATATATGTATGTAATGTAGATTCCATGTGAAAAGAAAGTTTGTCTTACCAACATCTAGGTGAAGGACGGCTTTCACACACACTTAGATCTCTGATCTGATCATGTAGGGAGACTTTCGATCAACTAGCACAGAAAAACGTGTTGCAGAAGAAACACATACGTTGCTTTCTCAGTTATTTTCTCAGTGCCGGATGGAAGTTCCTGCAATTTTCAATGTAAAATCAAGTTGGATCTTGTGCTCCACATATATATGTATGTAATGCATTTTCCAAGTGAAAACAAAGTTTGTCTTACCAACATATAGGTGAAGGACGGCTTTCAAACACACATAACTCTCATAACTGAGCATGTGTAGAGACATTCGTTCAACTAGCAGAAAGGGAACTGTTTGCAGGAGAAAAAATAACACTGCTATCTTAGTTTGTTTCCCAGTGCCGGTTTGAAGCTCGTGCATATTTCACAGTAAAACCTTGTTGGAGCTTGTACCTCACCATATATTTGTATGTATTGCTGTTTTTAATGAAAAGAAACATTGTGTAACCAACCAGCTATGTGAAGAATGGCATTGACACACACATATCCCTCAGAATTGAGCATGTGCAGAGACGTTTGTTCAACTAGCAAAAAGGGAACGGTTTGCAGGAGAAACAGTTACTCTGGTTTCTCAGTCTCCTTCCAAATGCCGGTTGGAACTTCCTGCAGTTTTAACTGTAAATCCGTGTTGGAGCTAGTACCTCCACATATATATGAATGTAGTGTTGTTTCCAACTGAATAGAAATATTGTGTTCCCAACAACCTACATGAAGGACGGATTTCACACACACATATCACTCATAACTGAGCATGTGGAGAGATGTTCATTGAACTAGCACAAAGGGAACAGTTTGCACGTGAAACACATACTCCGGTTTCTCAGTCTGTTTCCCAGTGGCGGTTTGAAGCTCCTGCAGTTTTCACTGTAATATATTTTTGGAGCTAATATCTCCCCAAATATATGTATGTAGTGCAGTTTCCAAATGAAAAGAAGCTTTGTGTTCCCATCAAGTTAGTTGAAGAACTGCTTTCACACACACTTATCTCTCAGAACTGACCATGTGGAGAGATGTTCATTGAACTGACACAAAGGGAACAGATTGCAGGGGAAACATACACTGCTTTCTCAGTCTGTTTCCAAGTGCCGGTTTGAAGATCCTGCAGTTTTCACTGTAAAACAGTGTTGGAGCTTGTAATTCCCTGTATATATTTATATACTGCAGTTTCCTAATGAAAAGAAACTTTGTGTTCCCAACAAGCTATGTGAAGGACTGCTTTCACACACACTTTTCTCTCAGAACTGAGAATGTGGAGAGACGTTCATTCAACTTGCACAAACGGAACGGGTTGCCTGAGAAACAGTTACTCTGATTTCTCAGTCTCCTTCCAAGTGCTGGTTTGAAGTTCCTGCATTTTTCACTGTAAATCCGTGTTGGAGCAAGTACCTTCATATATATATTAATATAGTGTAGTTTCAAACTTAAAAGAATCTTTGTGTTCTCAACAAGCTATTTGAAGGACGGCTTTCACACCAACAAATCTCTCATAACTGAGCATGTGGAGAGACTTTCGATCAACAAGCACAAAAGAACGTGTTGCGAGATTATCTCTTACTCTGGTATCTCTGTCTGTTTCTCAGTGCTTGTTTGAAGCTCCTGCAGTTTTCATTGTAAAACTGAGTTGGAGGCATTATCTCCCCATATATATGTATATATTGGAGTTTCAAACTGCAAAGAAACTTTGTGTTCCCAACAAGTTATGTGATGGAAAGCTTTCACACACACTTATCCCTCAGAACTGAGAATGTGGAGAGAATTTCGTTCAACTAACACAAAGGAAACGGGTTGCAGGAGAAACAATTTCTGTGGTTTCTCAGTCTATTTCCTAGTGCCAGTTTGAATATCCTGCAGTTTTCTCTGTAAAAGCGATTTGGGGCTCGTATCTCACAATAAATATGTATGTAGTGCAGTTTCCAACTGAAAAGAAAAATGTCTTACAAACAAGCTATGTGAAGGACAGCTTTCACACACACATATCTCTCAAAACTGAATATGTGGAGAGACGGTCGATTAACTAGCACAAAGGAAACTGTTCGCAGGAGAAAGATATTCTTTGCTTTCTGTGTCTGTTTCCAAGTGCCGGTTTGAATATCCTGCAGTTTTCTGTGTAAAACAGATTTGGTGCTAGTACCTCACCATGCATATGTATGTAGTACATTTTCCAACTGAAAAGAAACTTTCTGTTACCAACAAGCTAGCTGAAGGACGGCTTTCACTCACAGTTAACTCTGATAAGTGAGCATGTGCCGAGACGTTCTTTCAACTAGCACAAATGGAACGGTTTGCAGGAGAAACACTTACTGTGGTTTCTCAGTCTCCTTATAAGTGCCAGTTGGTACTTCCTGCAGTTTTAACTGTAAATCCGTGTTGGAGCTAGTACCTACAGGTATATATATATATGTACTGTTCTTTAAAACTGAATAGAAACATTGTGTTCCCAACAACCTATGTGAAGTACGGATTTCACACACACTTATCTCACAGAACTGAGAATGTGGTATGACTTTCGTTCCACTAGCACAAAGGAAATGGGTTGAAGGAGAAACAATTGCTCTGCTTTCTCAGACTATTTCCTAGTGCCAGTTTGAATATCTTGCAGTTTTCTCTGTAAAAGGGATTTGGAGCTAGTACCTCACAATAAATATGTATATAGTGCAGTTTTCAACTGAATAGAAAA
Organism: Camelus ferus; assembly: GCF_009834535.1. Classification (NCBI taxonomy): domain Eukaryota; kingdom Metazoa; phylum Chordata; class Mammalia; order Artiodactyla; family Camelidae; genus Camelus; species Camelus ferus. The sequence continues at coordinate 2,094,154 of NC_045704.1, forward strand.
TTTGTCTTACCAACAAGCTAGGTGAAGGATGGCTTTCACACACACTTATCTCTCATAACAGAGCAGGTGGAGAGAAGTTCATTCAACTAGCACAAACGGAATGGTTTTTAGGAGAAACAATTACTCTGCTTTCTCAGTATGTTTCACAGTGGTGGTTTGAATTTCCTGCAGTTTTCACTGTAAAACTGAGTTGGAGGTATTATCTCCACATATAAATCTATGTATTGCAGTTTCCAAATGAAAAAAAACTTTGTGTTTAAAACAAGCTAGTTGAAGGACGGCTTTCACACACACTTATCTCTCAGAACTGAGCATATGAAGAGACGTTCGTTCAGCTATCAGAAAGAATCGGGTTGCAGTAGAAACACTTACACTGCTTTCTTAGGTACCTTTTAAAGTGCCAGTTTGATACTCCTGAAGTTTTCAATGTAAATCCGATTTGGAATTTGTACCTAACCATATATTTCTATTTAGTGCAGTTTCCAAATGAAAAGAAACTTTGTGTTCCCAACAAGCTAGGTGAAGGACACCATTCACACACACTTATATTTCTGAAAAGAGCATATGGAGAGACGTTCGTTCAACTAGCACAGAGTGAAAGTGTTGCAGGGGAAATATTTACTCTGGTATCATAGTCTGTTTCCCAGTGCCGGTTTGAAGCTCCTGCAATTTTCACTGTAAATCAGAGTTGGAGCATGTACTTCACCAAATATATGTAAGTATTGCAGTTTCCAAATGAAAGAAACTGTGTTCCCAACAAAGTAGGTGAAGGTGGCTTTCAAACACACTTATCTCTCAGAACTGAGCATGTGGAGAGACGTTCGTTCAACTAGCATAAACGGAACATTTTGCAGAAGAAACAATTATTCTGCTTTCTCAGTCTGTTTCCAAGTTCCGGTTTGATGTTCCTTCAGTTTTCACTGTAAAACCGAATTGGAGCTTGTTCCTAACCATATATATGTAGGTAGGGCAGTTTCCAATTAAAAAGGAACTTTGTGTTCCAAACCTTCTATATGAAGTACGGCTTTAACACACAATTGTCTCTCAGAACGGAGCATGTTGAGAGACGTTCGTTCAACTAGCACAAAGGAAATGGGTTTCAGGGAAAAAAATTACTCTGATTTCTCAGTCTCTTTCCCAGTGCCGGTTTGAAGCTCCTACAATTTTCATTGTAAACCCGAGGTAGAGGTAGTATCTCCACATATATATGTGTGTAGTGCAGATCCCAATTATAAAGAAACATTGTGTTCCCAACAAACTAGTTGAAGTACGGATTTGACCCATAATTATCTCTCAGAATTTAGCATGTGGAGAGACGATCGTTCAACTAGCAGAAAGGGAACAGTTTGCCGGAGAAACACCTACTCTGCTTTCTCATTCAGTTTCCAAGTGCCAGTATGAAGTTCCGACATTTTTCAATGTAAAAAAGCTTTGGAGCTTGTACGTCCCAATATATATATGTATGCAGCGCAGATTCCAAATGAAAAGAAACTTTGTGTACCAAACAAGCTAGTTGAAGGACGGCTTTCACACACACTTAAATCTCAGACCTGAGCATGTGGAGAGATTTTCGTTCAGCTAGCTCAAATTAAAAGGGTTGCAGGGGAAAAAGTTACTCTGCATTCTCAGTCTCTTTCCAAGTTCCAGTTTGATGTTCCTGCAGTTTTCACAGTAAAACCGTGTTGGAGCTTGTTCCTAACCTATATATATGTAGGTATGGCAGTTTCCAATTAAAAAGAATCATTGTGTTCCCAACCTTCTATGTGAAGGACGGCTTTAACACAAAAATGTCTCTCAGAACTGAGCATGTGGAGAGACGTTCGTTCAACTACCACAAAGGAAACAGGTTGCAAGGGTAACAATTACTCTGCTTCCTCAGTCTGTTACCCAGTGCCGGTTTGAAGCTCCTGCAGTGTTCACTGTAAAACCGAGTTTGTGCTAGTATCTCCCCATATATTTTTATGTAGTGCATTTTCCAAATGAAAAGAAATTTTGTGTGTAAAACAAGCTAGTTGAAAGACGGCTTTCACACACACTTATCTCTCAGAACTGAGCATATGAAGAGACGTTCGTTCAGCTATCAGAAACAATCCGGTTGCAGTGGAAACATTTACACTGCTTTCTCAGGCTCCTTTTAAAGTGCTGGTTTGATACGCCTGAAGATTTCAATATAAATACGTTTTGGAATTTGTACCTAACCATATATTTGAATGTAGTGCAGTTCCAAATGAAAAGAATCTTTGTGTTCCCAACAAGCTACGTGAAGGACTCCATTCACACACACTTATATTTCTGAAAAGAGCATATGGAGAGACGTTCGTTCAACTAGCACAGAGTGAAAGTGTTGCAGGGGAAACATTTACTCTGGTTTCACAGTCTGTTTCCCAGTGCCGATTAGAAGCTTCTGCAATTTTCACTTTAAGTCAGAGTTGGAGCATGTACTTCACCAAATATATGTAAGTATTGCAGTTTCCAAATGAAAGAAACTGTGTTCCCAACAAAGTAGGTGAAGGTGGCTTTCAAACACACTTATCTCTCAGAACTGAGCATGTGGAGAGACGTTCGTTCAACTAGCATAAACGGAACATTTTGCAGAAGAAACAATTACTCTTCTTTCTCAGTCTGTTTCCAAGTTCCGGTTTGATGTTCCTTCAGTTTTCACTGTAAACCGAATTGGAGATTGTTCCTAACCATATATATGTAGGTAGGGCAGTTTCCAATAAAAAAGGAACTTTGTGTTCCCAACCTTCTATATGAAGTACGGCTTTAACACACAATTGTCTCTCAGAACGGAGCATGTTGAGAGACGTTCGTTCAACTAGCACAAAGGAAATGGGTTTCAGGGAAAAAAATTACTCTGATTTCTCAGTCTCCTTCCCAGTGCCGGTTTGAAGCTCCTACAATTTTCATTGTAAACCCGAGTTAGAGGTAGTATCTCCACATATATATGTGTGTAGTGCAGATCCCAATTATAAAGAAACTTTGTGTTCCCAACAAACTAGTTGAAGTACGGATTTGACCCATAATTATCTCTCAGAATTTAGCATGTGGAGAGACGATCGTTCAACTAGCAGAAAGGGAACAGTTTGCCGGAGAAACACCTACTCTGCTTTCTCATTCAGTTTCCAAGTGCCAGTATGAAGTTCCGACATTTTTCAATGTAAAAAAGCTTTGGAGCTTGTACGTCCCAATATATATATGTATGCAGCACAGATTCCAAATGAAAAGAAACTTTGTGTACCAAACAAGCTAGTTGAAGGACGGCTTTCACACACACTTAAATCTCAGACCTGAGCATGTGGAGAGATTTTCGTTCAGCTTGCACAAATTAAATGGGTTGCAGGGGAAACAATTACTCTGCTTTCTCAGTCTCTTTTCAAGTTCCAGTTTGATGTTCCTGCAGTTTTCACAGTAAAACCGTTTTGGAGCTTGTTCCTACTCTATATATATGTAGGTATTGCAGTTTCCAATTAAAAAGAATCATTGTGTTCCCAACCTTCTATGTGAAGGACGGCTTTAACACAAAATTGTCTCTCAGAACTGAGCATGTGGAGAGACGTTCGTTCAACTACCACAAAGGAAACGGGTTGCAGGAGTAACACTTACTCTTCTTCTCAGTCTGTTACCCAGTGCCGGTTTGAAGCTCCTGCAGTGTTCACTGTAAAAGCGAGTTAGAGGTAGTATCTCCACATATAAATGTATGTTGTGCAGTTCCAAAATGAAAAGAATCTTTATGTTCCCAACAAGCTAGGTGAAGGAAGGCATTCACACACACTTATCTCTCAGAACTGAGCATTTGGAAGATGTTCGTTCAACTAGAAAAAGCGGAACTGGTTGCAGGATAAACAATTACTCTGATTTATCAGGCTCCTTCCAATTGCCAGCTAGAGATTCCTGCAGTTTTCACTGTAAAACCGTGTTGGAGCTAGTACATCCACATATAAATTTATGTTTTGTAGTTTCCAAATTAAAAGAAACTTTGTGTTCCCAGCAAGCTAGGTGAAGGACTCCATTAACACACACTTATATTTCTGAACTGAGCCTGAGAAGAGGCGTTCATTCAACTAGCACAAATTGAACGTGTTTCAGGGGAAACATTTACTATGGTATCACAGTCTGTTTCCCAGTGCCGGTTTGAAGCTCCTGAAATTTTCACTGTAAAACAGAGTTGGAGCTACTTTTTCCTTATAAATAGATATGTAGTGCAGTTTAAAACTGAAAAAAAACTTTGTGTTCCCAACAAAATTGTTGAAGCACTGCTTTCAATAACACATATCTCTCAAAACTGAGCATGTGTAGAGACGTTCGTTCAACTAGCACAAATTGAACTGGATGCATGAGAAACACTTATTCTGCTTTCTAGTCTGTTTCCAATTTCCGGTTTGAAGCTCCTGCAATTTTCACTATAAAACCGAGTAGGAGCTAGTATCTAAGCAGATATACGTATGTAGTGCATTTAACAAATGAAAAGGAAATTTGTGTTCCCAAAATCTCTTTGAAGTTCGGCTTTCACACACACTAATCTCTCAGAACTGAGCATGTGGTGAGACGTTCGTTCAACTAGAACAAAACGAACGGGTTGCAGGAAAAACACTTACTCTGCTTTCTCACTGTTTTTCCATTTGTCGGTTTGAAATACCTGCAGTTTTCACTGTACAACAGTGTTGGAGCTAGTATCTCCGCATATATATGAAGGTAATGAAGTTTCCAACTGAAAAGAAAGTTTGTGTTCCCAACAAGCTATTTGAAGGGCGGCTTTCACACACACTTAACTCTCAGATCTGAGCATGTGGAGAGACGTTCGTTCAACTAGCACAAAGGGAACGGTTTGCAGAAGAAACACTTACTCTGCTTTTTCACTCTGTTTCCTAGTGCCAGTTTGAAGATCCTGCAGTTTCACTGTAAAACAGATTTGGAGCTAGTACCTCCCCATATATATGTATGTAGGGTAGTTATCAATTTAAAAGAAACTTTTGTTACCAACAAGTTAGTTGAACGATCGCTTTCTCTCATAATTTACTCTCAGAAATGAGCATGAGGACAGACGTTCATTCAAATAGCACAAAGAGACCAGGTTGCACGGGAAACCTTACTCTGCTTTCTCAGTCTGTTTCCCAGTGCCTGTTTTCAGTTCCTGCACTTTTCACTGTAAAACCGAGTTGGAGCTTGTATCTCCCCATATGTATTTATGTAATGCAATTTCTCACTGGAAAGAATATTTGACTTCCTATCAAGCTAATTGAAGTACGGCTTTCACACACAATTATCTCTCAGAACATAGCATGTGGTGAGACGTTCGTTCAACTTGCACAAAGGGAACGGGTTGCAGGATAAACACTTACTCTGATTTCTCAGGCTCCTTCCAACTGCCAGTTAGAAGTACTTGCAGTTTTCACAGTAAAACCGTGTTGGAGCTACGACCTCCACATATATATGTATGTAGTGTAGCTTCCAAATGAAAAGAAACTTTTTGATCCCAACAAGCTATGTGAAGGACGGCATTCACACACACTTATTTCTCAGAACTGAGCATGTGGGGAGACGTTTGTTCAACAAGTACAAAGGGAAATGTTTGGAGAAGAAACACTTACTCTAATTTCTCAGTCTGTTTCCCAGTGCCGGTTTGAAGTTCTTGCAGATTTCACTGTAGTTCAGATTTGGAGCTAGTATCTGCCCATATATATGTATGTAGTGCAGTTTCCAAGTGAAAAGAACCTTTTTGTTCCCAACAATTATGTTTATGATGGCTTTAACACACACTTAACTTTCAGAACTGAGCATGTGGAGAGACGTTCTTTCAAATATCCCAAAGGGAACGGGTTGCAGGAGAAACTCTTACTCTGCTTTCCCAGTGTGTTTCCCATTGCCGGTTTGAAGTTCCTCCTTTTTTCACTGTAAAAAAGATTTGAAGCTTGTACGTCCCCATATAAATGTATGCAGTGCAGATTCCAAATGAAAAGAACTTTGTGTTCCCAACAAACTTGTTGAAGGACGGCTTTCACACACAATTAACTCTGAAAACTGTGCAAGTGGAGAGACGTTCGTTCAACTAGAACAAATGGAACGAGTTGGAAGAGAAACGCTTCCTCTGATTTCTCAGACACCTTTAAAAGTGCCGGTTTGAAGTTCCTGCAGTTTTCAATGTAAATCACTGTTGGAGCTATTACAACCACATATATATGTATGTAGTGCAGTTTCCAACTTAAAAGAAACATTGTGTTCCCAACAAACTATTTGAAGTGTGGATTTGATCCATAATTATCTCTTAGAATTTAGCATGTGTAGAGACGATCGTTCAACTAAAAGAAAGGGAACAGTTTGCCGGATAAACACTGATTCTGCTTTCTCCTTCTGTTTCCAAGTGCCGGTTTGAAGTTCCGACATTTTTCAATGTAAAAAAGTTTGGAGCTTGTACGTCCCAATATATATAAGTATGCAGTGCAGATTCCAAATGAAAAGAAACTTTGTGTTGCAAACAATCTAGTTGAAGGACGGCTTTCACACAAACTTAAGTCACAGATCTGAGCATGGAGAGAGATATTCATTCATCTATCACAAATTAAATGGGTTGCAGGTGTAACAATTGCTCTGCTTTCTCATTCCCTTTCCAAGTTCCAGTTTGATGTTCCTGCAGTTTTCACAGTAAAACCGTGTTGGAGCTTGTTCCTACCCTATATATATGTAGGTATTGCAGTTCCCAATTAAAAAGAATCTTTGTGTTCCCAACCTTCTATGTGAAGGACGGCTTTAACACAAAAATATCGCTCAGAACTGAGCATGTGGAGAGACGTTCGTTCAACTACCACAAAGGAAACGGTTTGCAGGGGTAACAATTACTCTGCTTTCTCAGTCTATTACCCAGTGCCTGTTTGAAGCTCCTGCAATTTTCACTGTAAATCAGAATTGGAGCATGTACTTCACCATATATGTGTAAGTATTGCAGTTTCCAAATGAAAGAAATTGTGTTCCCAACAAAGTAGGAGAAGGTGGCTTTCAAACTCACTTAACTCTCAGAACTGAGCATGTGGAGAGACGTTCGTTCAACTAGCATAAACGGAACATTTTGCAGAAGAAACAAATACTCTTCTTCCTCAGTCTGTTTCAAAGTTCCGGTTTGATGTTCCTTCAGTTTTCACTGTAAAACCGAATTGGAGCTTGTTCCTAACCGTATATATGTAGGTAGGGCAGTTTCCAATTAAAAAGGAACTTTGTGTTCCCAACCTTCTATATGAAGTAAGGCTTTAACCCACAATACTCTCTCAGAACTGAGCATGTGGAGAGACGATCGTTCAACTAGCAGAAAGGGAACAGTTTGCCGGAGAAACACCTACTCTGCTTTCTCATTCAGTTTCCAAGTGCCAGTATGAAGTTCCGAAATTTTTCAATGTAAAAAAGCTTTGGAGCTTGTACGTCCCAATATATATATGTATGCAGCACAGATTCCAAATGAAAAGAAACTTTGTGTACCAAACAAGCTAGTTGAAGGACGGCTTTCACACACAATTAAATCTCAGAACTGAGCATGTGGAGAGATTTTCATTCAGCTAGCACAAATTAAATGGGTTGCAGGGGAAACAATTGCTCTGCTTTCTCATTCCCTTTCCAAGTTCCAGTTTGATGTTCCTACAGTTTTCACAGTAAAACCGTGTTGGAGCTTGTTCCTACCCTATATATATGTAGGTATTGCAGTTTCTAATTAAAAAGAATCATTGTGTTCCCAACCTTCTATGTGAAGGACGGCTTTAACACACAATTGTCTCTGAGAACGGAGCATGTTGAGAGACGTTCGTTCAACTAGCACAAAGGAAATGGGTTTCAGGGAACAAAATTACTCTGATTTCTCAGTCTCTTTCCCAGTGCCGGTTTGAAGCTCCTACAATTTTCATTGTAAACCCGAGTTAGAGGTAGTATCTCCACATATATATGTGTGTAGTGCAGATACCAATTATAAAGAAACTTTGTGTTCCCAACAAACTAGTTGAAGTACGGATTTGACCCATAATTATCTCTCAGAATTTAGCATGTGGAGAGACGATCGTTCAACTAGCAGAAAGGGAACAGTTTGCCGGAGAAACACCTACTGTGCTTTCTCATTCAGTTTCCAAGTGCCAGTATGAAGTTCCGACATTTTTCAATGTAAAAAATCCTTGGAGCTTGTACGTCCAAATATATATATGTATGCAGCACAGATTCCAAATGAAAAGAAACTTTGTGTACCAAACAAGCTAGTTGAAGGACGGCTTTCATACACACTTAACTCTCAGATCTGAGCATGTGGAGAGATTTTCGTTCAGCTAGCACAAATTAAATGGGTTGCAGGGCAACAATTACTCTGCTTTGTCAGTCTCTTTCCAAGTTCCAGTTTGATGTTCCTGCAGTTTTCACAGTAAAACCGTGTTGGAGCTTGTTCCTACCCTATATATATGTAGGTATTTCAGTTCCAATTAAAAAGAATCATTGTGTTCCCAACCTTCTATGTGAAGGACGGCTTTAACACAAAATTGTCTCTCAGAACTGAGCATGTGGAGAGACGTTCGTTCAACTACCACAAAGGAAACGGGTTGAAGGTGTAACACTTACTCTCCTTCTCAGTCTCTTTCCCAGTGCTGGTTTGAAGCTCCTGCAGTGTTCACTGTAAAAGCGAGTTAGAGATAGTATCTCCACATATATATGTATGTAGTGCAGTTCCCAAATGAAAAGTATCTTTATGTTCCCAACAAGCTAGGTGAAGGAAGGCATTCACACACATTTATCTCTCAGAACTGAGAATTTGGGAGATGTTCATTCAACTAGAAAAAGCGGAACTGTATGCAGGATAAACCATTACTCTGATTTATCAGGCTCCTTCCAATTGCCAGCTAGAAGTTCCTGCAGTTTTCACTGTAAAACCGTGTTGGAGCTAGTACATCCACATATAAATTTATGTTTTGTATTTTCCAAATTAAAAGAAACTTTGTGTTCCCAACAAGCTAGTTGAAGGACTCCATTAACACCCACTTATATTTCTGAACTGAGCCTGAGAATAGGCGTTCATTCAACTAGCACAAATTGAACGTGTTTCAGGGGAAACATTTACAATGGTATCACAGTCTGTTTCCCAGTGCCGGTTTGAAGCTCCTGCAATTTTCACTGTAAAACAGAGTTGGAGCTACTTTTTCCTTATAAATAGGTATGTAGTGCAGTTTAAAACTGAAAAAAAACTTTGTGTTCCCAACAAAATTGTTGAAGCACTGCTTTCACTACCACATATCTCTCAGAACTGAGCATGTGTAGAGACGTTCGTTCAACTAGCAAAAATTGAACTGGCTGCATGAGAAACACTTACTCTGCTTTCTAGTCTGTTTCCAATTTCCGGTTTGAAGCTCCTGCAATTTTCACTATCAACCCGATTTGGAGATAGTATCTAAAAATATATACGTATGTAGTGCATTTTCCAACTGAAAAGGAACTTTGTGTTCCCAAAATCTCGTTGAAGTTCGGCTTTCACACACACTAATCTCTCAGAACTGAACATGTGGTGAGACGTTCGTTCAACTAGCACAAAAGGAACGGGTTGCAGGAAAAACACTTACTCTGCTTTCTCACTGTCTTTCCATTTGTCGGTTTGAAGTACCTGCAGTTTTCACTGTACAACAGTGTTGGAGCTAGTATCTCCGCATATATATGAAGGTAGTGAAGTTTCCAACTGAAAAGAAAGTTTGTGTTCCCAACAAGCTATTTGAAGGGCGGCTTTCACACACACTTAACTCTCAGATCTGAGCATGTGGAGAGACGTTCGTTCAACTAGCACAAAGGGAACGGTTTGCAGAAGAAACACTTACTCTGCTTTTTCACTCTGTTTCCTAGTGCCGGTTTGAAGATCCTGCATTTTCACTGTAAAACAGATTTGGAGCTAGTACCTCCCCATATATATGTATGTAGGGTAGTTATCAATTTAAAAGAAACTTTTGTTACCAACAAGTTAGTTGAACGATCGCTTTCTCTCATAATTTACTCTCAGAAATGAGCATGAGGACAGACGTTCATTCAAATAGCACAAAGAGACCAGGTTGCACGGGAAACCTTACTCTGCTTTCTCAGTCTGTTTCCCAGTGCCTGTTTTCAGTTCCTGCACTTTTCACTGTAAAACCGAGTTGGAGCTTGTATCTCCCCATATGTATTTATGTAATGCAATTTCTCACTGGAAAGAATATTTGACCTCCTTACAAGCTAATTGAAGTACGGCTTTCACACACAATTATCTCTCAGAACATAGCATGTGGTGAGACGTTCGTTCAACTTGCACAAAGGGAACGGGTTGCAGGATAAACACTTACTCTGATTTCTCAGGCTCCTTCCAACTGCCAGTTAGAAGTACTTGCAGTTTTCACAGTAAAACCGTGTTGGAGCTACGACCTCCACATATATATGTATGTAGTGTAGCTTCCAAATGAAAAGAAACTTTTTGATCCCAACAAGCTATGTGAAGGACGGCATTCACACACACTTATTTCTCAGAACTGAGCATGTGGGGAGACGTTTGTTCAACAAGTACAAAGGGAAATGTTTGGAGAAGAAACACTTACTCTAATTTCTCAGTCTGTTTCCCAGTGCCGGTTTGAAGTTCTTGCAGATTTCACTGTAGTTCAGATTTGGAGCTAGTATCTGCCCATATATATGTATGTAGTGCAGTTTCCAAGTGAAAAGAACCTTTTTGTTCCCAACAATTATGTTTATGATGGCTTTAACACACACTTAACTCTCAGAACTGAGCATGTGAAGAGACGTTCTTTCAGATATCCCAAAGGGAACGGGTTGCAGGAGAAACTCTTACTCTGCTTTCCCAGTGTGTTTCCCATTGCCGGTTTGAAGTTCCTGCTTTTTTCACTGTAAAAAAGTTTTGAAGCTTGTACGTCCCCATATAAATGTATGCAGTGCAGATTCCAAATGAAAAGAACTTTGTGTTCCCAACAAACTTGTTGAAGGACGGCTTTCACACACAATTAACTCTGAAAACTGTGCAAGTGGAGAGACGTTCGTTCAACTAGCACAAATTGAATGAGTTGGAAGAGAAACGCTTCCTCTGATTTCTCAGACACCTTTAAAGGTGCCGGTTTGAAGTTCCTGCAGTTTTCAATGTAAATCACTGTTGGAGCTCTTACAACCACATATATATGTATGTAGTGTATTTTCCAACTGAAAAGAAACATTGTGTTCCCAACAAACTATTTGAAGTGCGGATTTGATCCATAATTATCTCTTAGAATTTAGCATGTGTAGAGATGATCCTTCAACTAAAAGAAAGGGAACAGTTTGCCAGAGAAACACTGATTCTGCTTTCTCATTCTGTTTCCAAGTGCCGGTTTGAAGTTCCGACATTTTTCAATGTAAAAAAGCTTTGGAGCTTGCACGTCCCAATATATATATATATGCAACGCAGATTCCAAATGAAAAGAAACTTTGTGTACCAAACAAGCTAGTTGAAGGACGGCTTTCACACACACTTAACTCTCAGATCTGAGCATGTGGAGAGATTTTCATTCAGCTAGCACAAATTAAATGGGTTGCAGGGGAAACAATTGCTCTGCTTTCTCATTCCCTTTCCAAGTTCCAGTTTGATGTTCCTGCAGTTTTCACAGTAAAACCGTCTTGGAGCTTGTTCCTACCCTATATATATGTAGGTATTGCAGTTTCCAATTAAAAAGAATCGTTGTGTTCCCAACCTTCTATGTGAAGGACGGCTTTAACACAAAAATGTCTCTCAGAACTGAGCATGTGGAGAGACGTTCGTTCAACTACCACAAAGGAAACAGGTTGCAATCGTAACAATTACTCTGCTTCCTCAGTCTGTTACCCAGTGCCGGTTTGAAGCTCCTGCAGTGTTCACTGTAAAACCGAGTTTGTGCTAGTATCTCCCCATATATTTTTATGTAGTGCATTTTCCAAATGAAAAGAAACTTTGTGTTTAAAACAAGCTAGTTGAAGGACGGCTTTCACACACACATATATCTCAGAAATGAGCATATGAAGAGACGTTCGTTCAGCTATCAGAAACAATCCGGTTGCAGTGGAAACACTTACACTGCTTTCTCAGGCTCCTTTTAAAGTGCTGGTTTGATACTCCTGAAGTTTTCAATATAAATACGTTTTGGAATTTGTACCTAACCATATAATTTTATGTATTGCAGTTTCCAAATGAAAAGAAACTTTGTGTTCCCAACAAGCTAGGTGAAGTACTCCATTCACACACAATTATATTTCTGAAAAGAGCATATGGAGAGACGTTCGTTCAACTAGCACAGAGTGAAAGTGTTGCAGGGGAAACATTTACTCTGGTTTCACAGTCTGTTTCCCAGTGCCGATTTGAAGCTCCTGCAATTTTCACTGTAAATCAGAGTTGGAGCATGTACTTCACCAAATATATGTAAGTATTGCAGTTTCCAAATGAAAAAAACTGTGTTCCCAACAAAGTAGGTGAAGGTGGCTTTCAAACACACTTATCTCTCAGAACTGAGCATGTGGAGAGACGTTCGTTCAACTAGCATAAACGGAACATTTTGCAGAAGAAACAATTACTCTTCTTTCTCAGTCTGTTTCCAAGTTCCGGTTTGATGTTCCTTCAGTTTTCACTGTAAAACCGAATTGGAGATTGTCCCTAACCATATATATGTAGGTAGGGCAGTTTCCAATAAAAAAGGAACTTTGTGTTCCCAAACTTCTATATGAAGTACGGCTTTAACACACAATTGTCTCTCAGAACGGAGCATGTTGAGAGACGTTCGTTCAACTAGCACAAAGGAAATGGGTTTCAGGGAAAAAAATTACTCTGATTTCTCAGTCTCCTTCCCAGTGCCGGTTTGAAGCTCCTACAATTTTCATTGTAAACCCGAGTTAGAGGTAGTATCTCCACATATATATGTGTGTAGTGCAGATCCCAATTATAAAGAAATATTGTGTTCCCAACAAACTACTTGAAGTACGGATTTGACCCATAATTATCTCTCAGAATTTAGCATGTGGAGAGACGATCGTTCAACTAGCAGAAAGGGAACAGTTTGCCGGAGAAACACCTACTCTGCTTTCTCATTCAGTTTCCAAGTGCCAGTATGAAGTTCCGACATTTTTCAATGTAAAAAAGCTTTGGAGCTTGTACGTCCCAATATATATATGTATGCAGCACAGATTCCAAATGAAAAGAAACTTTGTGTACCAAACAAGCTAGTTGAAGGACGGCTTTCACACACACTTAAATCTCAGACCTGAGCATGTGGAGAGATTTTCGTTCAGCTTGCACAAATTAAATGGGTTGCAGGGGAAACAATTACTCTGCTTTCCCAGTCTCTTTCCAAGTTCCAGTTTGATGTTCCTGCAGTTTTCACAGTAAAACCGTTTTGGAGCTTGTTCCTACTCTATATATATGTAGGTATTGCAGTTTCCAATTAAAAAGAATCATTGTGTTCCCAACCTTCTATGTGAAGGACGGCTTTAACACAAAATTGTCTCTCAGATCTGAGCATGTGGAGAGACGTTCGTTCAACTACCACAAAGGAAACGGGTTGCAGGAGTAACACTTACTCTTCTTCTCAGTCTGTTACCCAGTGCCGGTTTGAAGCTCCTGCAGTGTTCACTGTAAAAGCGAGTTAGAGGTAGTATCTCCACATATAAATGTATGTTGTGCAGTTCCAAAATGAAAAGAATCTTTATGTTCCCAACAAGCTAGGTGAAGGAAGGCATTCACACACACTTATCTCTCAGAACTGAGCATTTGGAAGATGTTCGTTCAACTAGAAAAAGCGGAACTGGTTGCAGGATAAACAATTACTCTGATTTATCAGGCTCCTTCCAATTGCCAGCTAGAGATTCCTGCAGTTTTCACTGTAAAACCGTGTTGGAGCTAGTACATCCACATATAAATTTATGTTTTGTAGTTTCCAAATTAAAAGAAACTTTGTGTTCCCAGCAAGCTAGGTGAAGGACTCCATTAACACACACTTATATTTCTGAACTGAGCCTGAGAAGAGGCGTTCATTCAACTAGCACAAATTGAACGTGTTTCAGGGGAAACATTTACTATGGTATCACAGTCTGTTTCCCAGTGCCGGTTTGAAGCTCCTGCAATTTTCACTGTAAAACAGAGTTGGAGCTACTTTTTCCTTATAAATAGGTATGTAGTGCAGTTTAAAACTGAAAAAAATCTTTGTGTTCCCAACAAAATTGTTGAAGCACTGCTTTCACTAACACATATCTCTCAGAACTGAGCATGTGTAGACACGTTCGTTCAACTAGCAAAAATTGAACTGGCTGCATGAGAAACACTTACTCTGCTTTCTAGTCTGTTTCCAATTTCCGGATTGAAGCTCCTGCAATTTTAACTATCAAACCGAGTTGGAGATAGTATCTAAGCAGATATACGTATGTAGTGCATTTTCCAACTGAAAAGGAACTTTGTGTTCCCAAATTCTCGTTGAAGTTCGGCTTTCACACACACTAATCTCTCAGAACTGAGCATGTGGTGAGACGTTCGTTCAACTAACAAAAAAGGAACGGGTTGCAGGAAAAACACTTACTCTGCTTTCTCACTGTCTTTCCATTTGTCGGTTTGAAGTACCTGCAGTTTTCACTGTACAACAGTGTTGGAGCTAGTATCTCCGCATATATATGAAGGTAGTGAAGTTTCCAACTGAAAAGAAAGTTTGTGTTCCCAACAAGCTATTTGAAGGGCGGCTTTCACACACACTTAACTCTCAGATCTGAGCATGTGGAGAGACGTTCGTTCAACTAGCACAAAGGGAACGGTTTGCAGAAGAAACACTTACTCTGCTTTTTCACTCTGTTTCCTAGTGCCGGTTTGAAGATCCTGCATTTTCACTGTAAAACAGATTTGGAGCTAGTACCTCCCCATATATATGTATGTAGGGTAGTTATCAATTTAAAAGAAACTTTTGTTACCAACAAGTTAGTTGAACGATCGCTTTCTCTCATAATTTACTCTCAGAAATGAGCATGAGGACAGACGTTCATTCAAATAGCACAAAGAGACCAGGTTGCACGGGAAACCTTACTCTGCTTTCTCAGTCTGTTTCCCAGTGCCTGTTTTCAGTTCCTGCACTTTTCACTGTAAAACCGAGTTGGAGCTTGTATCTCCCCATATGTATTTATGTAATGCAATTTCTCACTGGAAAGAATATTTGACCTCCTTACAAGCTAATTGAAGTACGGCTTTCACACACAATTATCTCTCAGAACATAGCATGTGGTGAGACGTTCGTTCAACTTGCACAAAGGGAACGGGTTGCAGGATAAACACTTACTCTGATTTCTCAGGCTCCTTCCAACTGCCAGTTAGAAGTACTTGCAGTTTTCACAGTAAAACCGTGTTGGAGCTACGACCTCCACATATATATGTATGTAGTGTAGCTTCCAAATGAAAAGAAACTTTTTGATCCCAACAAGCTATGTGAAGGACGGCATTCACACACACTTATTTCTCAGAACTGAGCATGTGGGGAGACGTTTGTTCAACAAGTACAAAGGGAAATGTTTGGAGAAGAAACACTTACTCTAATTTCTCAGTCTGTTTCCCAGTGCCGGTTTGAAGTTCTTGCAGATTTCACTGTAGTTCAGATTTGGAGCTAGTATCTGCCCATATATATGCATGTAGTGCAGTTTCCAAGTGAAAAGAACCTTTTTGTTCCCAACAATTATGTTTATGATGGCTTTAACACACACTTAACTCTCAGAACTGAGCATGTGAAGAGACGTTCTTTCAAATATCCCAAAGGGAACGGGTTGCAGGAGAAACTCTTACTCTGCTTTCCCAGTGTGTTTCCCATTGCCGGTTTGAAGTTCCTGCTTTTTTCACTGTAAAAAAGTTTTGAAGCTTGTACGTCCCCATATAAATGTATGCAGTGCAGATTCCAAATGAAAAGAACTTTGTGTTCCCAACAAACTTGTTGAAGGACGGCTTTCACACACAATTAACTCTGAAAACTGTGCAAGTGGAGAGACGTTCGTTCAACTAGCACAAATGGAACGAGTTGGAAGAGAAACGCTTCCTCTGATTTCTCAGACACCTTTAAAAGTGCCGGTTTGAAGTTCCTGCAGTTTTCAATGTAAATCACTGTTGGAGCTATTACAACCACATATATATGTATGTAGTGTATTTTCCAACTGAAAAGAAACATTGTGTTCCCAACAAACTATTTGAAGTGCGGATTTGATCCATAATTATCTCTTAGAATTTAGCATGTGTAGAGACGATCGTTCAACTAAAAGAAAGGGAACAGTTTGCCAGAGAAACACTGATTCTGCTTTCTCATTCTGTTTCCAAGTGCCGGTTTGAAGTTCCGACATTTTTCAATGTAAAAAAGCTTTGGAGCTTGCACGTCCCAATATATATATATATGCAGCGCAGATTCCAAATGAAAAGAAACTTTGTGTACCAAACAAGCTAGTTGAAGGACGGCTTTCACACACAATTAACTCTCAGATCTGAGCACGTGGAGAGATTTTCATTCAGCTAGCACAAATTAAATGGGTTGCAGGGGAAACAATTGCTCTGCTTTCTCATTCCCTTTCCAAGTTCCAGTTTGATGTTCCTGCAGTTTTCACAGTAAAACCGTCTTGGAGCTTGTTCCTACCCTATATATATGTAGGTATTGCAGTTTCCAATTAAAAAGAATCGTTGTGTTCCCAACCTTCTATGTGAAGGACGGCTTTAACACAAAAATGTCTCTCAGAACTGAGCATGTGGAGAGACGTTCGTTCAACTACCACAAAGGAAACAGGTTGCAATCGTAACAATTACTCTGCTTCCTCAGTCTGTTACCCAGTGCCGGTTTGAAGCTCCTGCAGTGTTCACTGTAAAACCGAGTTTGTGCTAGTATCTCCCCATATATTTTTATGTAGTGCATTTTCCAAATGAAAAGAAACTTTGTGTTTAAAACAAGCTAGTTGAAGGACGGCTTTCACACACACATATATCTCAGAAATGAGCATATGAAGAGACGTTCGTTCAGCTATCAGAAACAATCCGGTTGCAGTGGAAACACTTACACTGCTTTCTCAGGCTCCTTTTAAAGTGCTGGTTTGATACTCCTGAAGTTTTCAATATAAATACGTTTTGGAATTTGTACCTAACCATATATTTGTATGTAGTGCAGTTTCCAAATGAAAAGAAACTTTGTGTTCCCAACAAGCTAGGTGAAGGACTCCATTCACACACACTTATATTTCTGAAAAGAGCATATGGAGAGACGTTCGTTCAACTAGCACAGAGTGAAAGTGTTGCAGGGGAAATATTTACTCTGGTTTCACAGTATGTTTCCCAGTGCCGCTTTGAAACTCCTGCAATTTTCACTGTAAATCAGAGTTGGAGCATGTACTTCACCAAATATATGTAAGTATTGCAGTTTCCAAATGAAAGAAACTGTGTTCCCAAAAAAGTAGGTGAAGGTGGCTTTCAAACACACATATCTCTCAGAACTGAGCATGTGGAGAGACGTTCGTTCAACTAGCATAAACGGAACATTTTGCAGAAGAAACAATTACTCTGCTTTCTCAGTCTGTTTCCAAGTTCCGGTTTGATGTTCCTTCAGTTTTCACTGTAAAACCGAATTGGAGATTGTTCCTAACCATATATATGTAGGTAGGGCAGTTTCCAATTAAAAAGGAACTTTGTGTTCCCAACCTTCTATATGAAGTACGGCTTTAACACACAATAGCCTCTCAGAACTGAGCATGTGGAGAGACGATCGTACAACTAGCAGAAAGGGAACAGTTTGCCGGAGAAACACCTACTATTCTTTCTCATTCAGTTTCCAAGTGCCAGTATGAAGTCCCGACATTTTTCAATGTAAAAAGCTTTGGAGCTTGTACGTCCCAATATATATATGTATGCAGCGCAGATTCCAAATGAAAAGAATCTTTGTGTACCAAACAAGCTAGTTGAAGGACGGCTTTCACACACACTTAACTCTCAGATCTGAGCATGTGGAGAGATATTCATTCAGCTAGCACAAATTAAATGGGTTGCAGGGGAAACAATTGCTCTGCTTTCTCATTCCCTTTCCAAGTTCCAGTTTGATGTTCCTGCAGTTTTCACAGTAAAACCGTGTTGGAGCTTGTTCCTACCCTATATATATGTAGGTATTGCAGTTTCCAATTAAAAAGAATCGTTGTGTTCCCAAACTTCTATGTGAAGGACGGCTTTAACACACAATTGTCTCTCAGAACGGAGCATGTTGAGAGACGTTCGTTCAACTAGCACAAAGGAAATGTGTTTCAGGAAAAAAAATTAATCTGATTTCTCAGTCTCCTTCCCAGTTCCGGTTTGAAGCTCCTACAATTTTCATTGTAAACCCGAGTTAGAGGTAGTATCTCCACATATATATGTGTGTAGTGCAGATCCCAATTATAAAGAAACATTGTGTTCCCAACAAACTAGTTGAAGTACGGATTTGACCCATAATTATCTCTCAGAATTTAGCATGTGGAGAGACGATCGTTCAACTAGCAGAAAGGGAACAGTTTGCTGGAGAAACACCTACTGTGCTTTCTCATTCAGTTTCCAAGTGCCAGTATGAAGTTCCGACATTTTTCAATGTAAAAAAGCTTTGGAGCTTGTACGTCCCAATATACATATGTATGCAGCACAGATTCCAAATGAAAAGAAACTTTGTGTACCAAACAAGCTAGTTGAAGGACGGCTTTCACACACACTTAAGTCTCAGATCTGAGCATGTGGAGAGATTTTCGTTCAGCTAGCACAAATTAAATGGATTGCAGGGGAAACAATTACTCTGCTTTCTCAGTCTCTTTCCAAGTTCCAGTTTGATGTTCCTGCAGTTTTCACAGTAAAACCGTGTTGGAGCTTGTTCCTACCCTATGTATATGTAGGTATTGCAGTTTCAAATTAAAAAGAATCATTGTGTTCCCAACCTTCTATGTGAAGGACGGCTTTAACACAAAATTGCCTCTCAGAACTGAGCATGTGGAGAGACGTTCGTTCAACTACCACAAAGGAAACGGGTTGAAGGTGTAACACTTACTCTCCTTCTCAGTCTCTTTCCCAGTGCTGGGTTGAAGCTCCTGCAGTGTTCACTGTAAAAGCGAGTTAGAGGTAGTATCTCCACATATATATGTATGTAGTGCAGTTCCCAAATGAAAAGAATCTTTATGTTCCCAGCAAGCTAGGTGAAGGAAGGCATTCACACACACTTATCTCTCAGAACTGAGCATTTGGGAGATGTTCGTTCAACTAGAAAAAGCGGAACTGTAGGCAGGATAAACAATTACTCTGATTTATCAGGCTCCATCCAATTGCCAGCTAGAGGTTCCTGCAGTTTTCACTGTAAAACCGTGTTGGAGCTAGTACATCCACATATAAATTTATGTTTTGTAGTTTCCAAATTAAAAGAAACTTTGTGTTCCCAGCAAGCGAGGTGAAGGACTCCATTAACACACACTTATATTTCTGAACTGAGCCTGAGAAGAGGCGTTCATTCAACTAGCACAAATTGAACGTGTTTCAGGGGAAACATTTACTATGGTATCACAGTCTGTTTCCCAGTGCCGGTTTGAAGCTCCTGCAATTTTCACTGTAAAACAGAGTTGGAGCTACTTTTTCCTTATAAATAGGTATGTAGTGCAGTTTAAAACTGAAAAAAAACTTTGTGTTCCCAACAAAATTGTTGAAGCACTGCTTTCACTAACACATATCTCTCAGAACTGAGCATGTGTAGAGACGTTCGTTCAACTAGCAAAAATTGAACTGGCTGCATGAGAAACACTTACTCTGCTTTCTAGTCTGTTTCCAATTTCCGGTTTGAAGCTCCTGCAATTTTAACTATCAAACCGAGTTGGAGATAGTATCTAAGCAGATATACGTATGTAGTGCATTTTCCAACTGAAAAGGAACTTTGTGTTCCCAAAATCTCGTTGAAGTTCGGCTTTCACACACACTAATCTCTCAGAACTGAGCATGTGGTGAGACGTTCGTTCAACTAGCACAAAAGGAACGGGTTGCAGGAAAAACACTTACTCTGCTTTCTCACTGTCTTTCCATTTGTCGGTTTGAAGTACCTGCAGTTTTCACTGTACAACAGTGTTGGAGCTAGTATCTCCGCATATATATGAAGGTAGTGAAGTTTCCAACTGAAAAGAAAGTTTGTGTTCCCAACAAGCTATTTGAAGGGCGGCTTTCACACACACTTAACTCTCAGATCTGAACATGTGGAGAGACGTTCGTTCAACTAGCACAAAGGGAACGGTTTGCAGAAGAAACACTTACTCTGCTTTTTCACTCTGTTTCCTAGTGCCGGTTTGAAGATCCTGCAGTTTCACTGTAAAACAGATTTGGAGCTAGTACCTCCCCATATATATGTATGTAGAGTAGTTATCAATTTAAAAGAAACTTTTGTTACCAACAAGTTAGTTGAACGATCGCTTTCTCTCATAATTTACTCTCAGAAATGAGCATGAGGACAGACGTTCATTCAAATAGCACAAAGAGACCAGGTTGCACGGGAAACCTTACTCTGCTTTCTCAGTCTGTTTCCCAGTGCCTGTTTTCAGTTCCTGCAGTTTTCACTGTAAAACCGAGTTGGAGCTTGTATCTCCCCATATGTATTTATGTAATGCAGTTTCTCACTGGAAAGAATATTTGACTTCCTAACAAGCTAATTGAAGTACGGCTTTCACACACAATTATCTCTCATAACATAGCATGTGGTGAGACGTTCGTTCAACTTGCACAAAGGGAACGGGTTGCAGGATAAACACTTACTCTGATTTCTCAGGCTTCTTCCAACTGCCATTTAGAAGTACTTGCAGTTTTTACAGTAAAACCGTGTTGGAGCTACGACCTCCACATATATATGTATGTAGTGTAGCTTCCAAATGAAAAGAAACTTTTTGATCCCAACAAGCTATGTGAAGGACGGCATTCACACACACTTATTTCTCAGAACTGAGCATGTGGGGAGACGTTTGTTCAACAAGTACAAAGGGAAATGTTTGGAGAAGAAACACTTACTCTAATTTCTCAGTCTGTTTCCCAGTGCCGGTTTGAAGTTCTTGCAGATTTCACTGTAGTTCAGATTTGGAGCTAGTTTCTGCCCATATATATGCATGTAGTGCAGTTTCCAAGTGAAAAGAACCTGTTTGTTCCCAACAATTATGTTTATGATGGCTTTAACACACACTTAAATCTCAGAACTGAGCATGTGGAGAGACGTTCTTTCAAATATCCCAAAGGGAACGGGTTGCAGGAGAAACTCTTACTCTGCTTTCCCAGTGTGTTTCCCATTGCCGGTTTGAAGTTCCTGCTTTTTTCACTGTAAAAAAGTTTTGAAGCTTGTACGTCCCCATATAAATGTATGCAGTGCAGATTCCAAATGAAAAGAACTTTGTGTTCCCAACAAACTTGTTGAAGGACGGCTTTCACACACAATTAACTCTGAAAACTGTGCAAGTGGAGAGACGTTCGTTCAACTAGCACAAATGGAACGAGATGGAAGAGAAACGCTTCCTCTGATTTCTCAGACACCTTTAAAGTGCCGGTTTGAAGTTCCTGCAGTTTTCAATGTAAATCACTGTTGGAGCTATTACCACCACATATATATGTATGTAGTGTAGTTTCCAACTTAAAAGAAACATTGTGTTCCCAACAAACTATTTGAAGTGCGGATTTGATCCATAATTATCTCTTAGAATTTAGCATGTGTAGAGACGATCGTTCAACTAAAAGAAAGGGAACAGTTTGCCGGAGAAACACTGATTCTGCTTTCTCATTCTGTTTCCAAGTGCCGGTTTGAAATTCCGACATTTTTCAATGTAAAAAAGTTTGGAGCTTCTACGTCCCAATATATATAAGTATGCAGTGCAGATTCCAAATGAAAAGAAACTTTGTGTACCAAACAAGCTAGTTGAAGGACGGCTTTCACACACACTTAAATCTCAGATCTGAGCATGGAGAGAGATGTTCATTCATCTATCACAAATTAAATGGGTTGCAGGTGTAACAATTGCTCTGCTTTCTCATTCCGTTTCCAAGTTCCAGTTTGATGTTCCTGCAGTTTTCACAGTTAAACCGTGTTGGAGCTTGTTCCTACCGTATATATATGTAGGTATTGCAGTTCCCAATTAAAAAGAATCTTTGTGTTCCCAACCTTCTATGTGAAGGACGGCTTTAACACAAAAATGTCTCTCAGAACTGAGCATGTGGAGAGACGTTCGTTCAACTACCACAAAGGAAACGGTTTGCAGGCGTAACAATTACTCTGCTTTCTCAGTATGTTACCCAGTGCCGGTTTGAAGCTCCTGCAATTTTCAGTGTAAACCAGAGTTGGAGCATGTACTTCACCATAAATATGAATGTATTGCAGTTTCCAAATGAAAGAAATTGTGTTCCCAACAAAGTAGGAGAAGGTGGCTTTCAAACACACTTAACTCTCAGAACTGAGCATGTGGAGAGACGTTCGTTCAACTAGCATAAACGGAACATTTTGCAGAAGAAACAATTACTCTTCTTCCTCAGTCTGTTTCCAAGTTCCGGTTTGATGTTCCTTCAGTTTTCACTGTAAAACCGAATTGGAGCTTGTTCCTAACCATATATATGTAGGTAGGGCAGTTTCCAATTAAAAAGGAACTTTGTGTTCCCAACCTTCTATATGAAGTAAGGCTTTAACCCACAATAGTCTCTCAGAACTGAGCATGTGGAGAGACGATCGTTCAACTAGCAGAAAGGGAACAGTTTGCCGGAGAAACACCTACTCTGCTTTCTCATTCAGTTTCCAAGTGCCAGTATGAATTTCCGACATTTTTCAATGTAAAAAAGCTTTGGAGCTTGAACGTCCCAATATATATATGTATGCAGCGCAGATTCCAAATGAAAAGAAACTTTGTGTACCAAACAAGCTAGTTGAATGACGGCTTTCACACACACTTAAATCTCAGATCTGAGCATGTGGAGAGATTTTCATTCAGCTAGCACAAATTAAATGGGTTGCAGGGGAAACAATTGCTCTGCTTTCTCATTCCCTTTCCAAGTTCCAGTTTGATGTTCCTGCAGTTTTCACAGTAAAACCATGTTGGAGCTTGTTCCTACCCTATATATATGTAGGTATTGCAGTTTCCAATTAAAAAGAATCATTGTGTTCCCAACCTTCTATGTGAAGGACGGCTTTAACACACAATTGTCTCTGAGAACGGAGCATGTTGAGAGACGTTCGTTCAACTAGCACAAAGGAAATGGGTTTCAGGGAAAAAAATTACTCTGATTTCTCAGTCTCTTTCCCAGTGCCGGTTTGAAGCTTCTACAATTTTCATTGTAAACCCGAGTTAGAGGTAGTATCTCCACATATATATGTGTGTAGTGCAGATCCCAATTATAAAGAAACATTGTGTTCCCAACAAACTAGTTGAAGTACGGATTTGACCCATAATTATCTCTCAGAATTTAGCATGTGGAGAGACGATCGTTCAACTAGCAGAAAGGGAACAGTTTGCCGGAGAAACACCTACTGTGCTTTCTCATTCAGTTTCCAAGGGCCAGTATGAAGTTCCGACATTTTTCAATGTAAAAAAGCCTTGGAGCTTGTACGTCCAAATATATATATGTATGCAGCACAGATTCCAAATGAAAAGAAACTTTGTGTACCAAACAAGCTAGTTGAAGGACAGCTTTCACACACACTTAACTCTCAGATCTGAGCATGTGGAGAGATTTTCGTTCAGCTAGCACAAATTAAATGGGTTGCAGGGCAACAATTACTCTGCTTTGTCAGTCTCTTTCCAAGTTCCAGTTTGATGTTCCTGCAGTTTTCACAGTAAAACCGTGTTGGAGCTTGTTCCTACCCTATATATATGTAGGTATTGCAGTTTCCAATTAAAAAGAATCATTGTGTTCCCAACCTTCTATGTGAAGGACGGCTTTAACACAAAATTGTCTCTCAGAACTGAGCATGTGGAGAGACGTTCGTTCAACTACCACGAAGGAAACGGGTTGCAGTTGTAACACTTACTCTCCTTCTCAGTCTCTTTCCCAGTGCCGGTTTGAAGCTCCTGCAGTGTTCACTGTAAAAGCGAGTTAGAGGTAGTATCTCCACATATATATGTATGTAGTGCAGTTCCCAAATGAAAAGAATCTTTATGTTCCCAACAAGCTAGGTGAAGGAAGGCATTCACACACATTTATCTCTCAGAACTGAGAATTTGGGAGATGTTCGTTCAACTAGAAAAAGCGGAACTGTATGCAGGATAAACAATTACTCTGATTTATCAGGCTCCTTCCAATTGCCAGCTAGAGGTTCCTGCAGTTTTCACTGTAAAACCGTGTTGGAGCTAGTACATCCACATATAAATTTATGTTTTGTAGTTTCCAAATTAAAAGAAACTTTGTGTTCGCAACAAGCTAGTTGAAGGACTCCATTAACACCCACTTATATTTCTGAACTGAGCCTGAGAAGAGGCGTTCATTCAACTAGCACAAATTGAACGTGTTTCAGGGGAAACATTTACAATGGTATCACAGTCTGTTTCCCAGTGCCGGTTTGAAGCTCCTGCAATTTTCACTGTAAAACAGAGTTGGAGCTACTTTTTCCTTATAAATAGGTATGTAGTGCAGTTTAAAACTGGAAAAAAACTTTGTGTTCCCAACAAAATTGTTGAAGCACTGCTTTCACTAACACATATCTCTCAGAACTGAGCATGTGTAGAGACGTTCGTTCAACTAGCAAAAATTGAACTGGCTGCATGAGAAACACTTACTCTGCTTTCTAGTCTGTTTCCAATTTCCGGTTTGAAGCTCCTGCAATTTTCACTATCAAACCGAGTTGGAGATAGTATCTAAGCAGATATACATATGTAGTGCATTTTCCAACTGAAAAGGAACTTTGTGTTCCCAAAATCTCGTTGAAGTTCGGCTTTCACACACACTAATCTCTCAGAACTGAGCATGTGGTGAGACGTTCGTTGAACTAGCACAAAAAGAACGGGTTGCAGGAAAAACACTTACTCTGCTTTCTCACTGTCTTTCCATTTGTCGGTTTGAAGTACCTGCAGTTTTCACTGTACAACAGTGTTGGAGCTAGTATCTCCGCATATATATGAAGGTAGTGAAGTTTCCAACTGAAAAGAAAGTTTGTGTTCCCAACAAGCTATTTGAAGGGCGGCTTTCACACACACTTAACTCTCAGATCTGAGCATGTGGAGAGACGTTCGTTCAACTAGCACAAAGGGAACGGTTTGCAGAAGAAACACTTACTCTGCTTTTTCACTCTGTTTCCTAGTGCCGGTTTGAAGATCCTGCATTTTCACTGTAAAACAGATTTGGAGCTAGTACCTCCCCATATATATGTATGTAGGGTAGTTATCAATTTAAAAGAAACTTTTGTTACCAACAAGTTAGTTGAACGATGGCTTTCTCTCATAATTTACTCTCAGAAATGAGCATGAGGACAGACGTTCATTCAAATAGCACAAAGAGACCAGGTTGCACGGGAAACCTTACTCTGCTTTCTCAGTCTGTTTCCCAGTGCCTGTTTTCAGTTCCTGCACTTTTCACTGTAAAACCGAGTTGGAGCTTGTATCTCCCCATATGTATTTATGTAATGCAATTTCTCACTGGAAAGAATATTTGACCTCCTTACAAGCTAATTGAAGTACGGCTTTCACACACAATTATCTCTCAGAACATAGCATGTGGTGAGACGTTCGTTCAACTTGCACAAAGGGAACGGGTTGCAGGATAAACACTTACTCTGATTTCTCAGGCTCCTTCCAACTGCCAGTTAGAAGTACTTGCAGTTTTCACAGTAAAACCGTGTTGGAGCTACGACCTCCACATATATATGTATGTAGTGTAGCTTCCAAATGAAAAGAAACTTTTTGATCCCAACAAGCTATGTGAAGGACGGCATTCACACACACTTATTTCTCAGAACTGAGCATGTGGGGAGACGTTTGTTCAACAATACAAAGGGAAATGTTTGGAGAAGAAACACTTACTCTAATTTCTCAGTCTGTTTCCCAGTGCCGGTTTGAAGTTCTTGCAGATTTCACTGTAGTTCAGATTTGGAGCTAATATCTGCCCATATATATGTATGTAGTGCAGTTTCCAAGTGAAAAGAACCTTTTTGTTCCCAACAATTATGTTTATGATGGCTTTAACACACACTTAAATCTCAGAACTGAGCATGTGGAGAGACGTTCTTTCAAATATCCCAAAGGGAACGGGTTGCAGGAGAAACTCTTACTCTGCTTTCCCAGTGTGTTTCCCATTGCCGGTTTGAAGTTCCTGCTTTTTTCACTGTAAAAAAGTTTTGAAGCTTGTACGTCCCCATATAAATGTATGCAGTGCAGATTCCAAATGAAAAGAACTTTGTGTTCCCAACAAACTTGTTGAAGGACGGCTTTCACACACAATTAACTCTGAAAACTGTGCAAGTGGAGAGACGTTCGTTCAACTAGCACAAATGGAACGAGTTGGAAAAGAAACGCTTCCTCTGATTTCTCAGACACCTTTAAAAGTGCCGGTTTGAAGTTCCTGCAGTTTTCAATGTAAATCACTGTTGGAGCTCTTACAACCACATATATATGTATGTAGTGTATTTTCCAACTGAAAAGAAACATTGTGTTCCCAACAAACTATTTGAAGTGCGGATTTGATCCATAATTATCTCTTAGAATTTAGCATGTGTAGAGACGATCGTTCAACTAAAAGAAAGGGAACAGTTTGCCAGAGAAACACTGATTCTGCTTTCTCATTCTGTTTCCAAGTGACGGTTTGAAGTTCCGACATTTTTCAATGTAAAAAAGCTTTGGAGCTTGCACGTCCCAATATATATATATATGCAGCGCAGATTCCAAATGAAAAGAAACTTTGTGTACCAAACAAGCTAGTTGAAGTACGGCTTTCACACACACTTAACTCTCAGATCTGAGCATGTGGAGAGATTTTCATTCAGCTAGCACAAATTAAATGGGTTGCAGGGGAAACAATTGCTCTGCTTTCTCATTCCCTTTCCAAGTTCCAGTTTGATGTTCCTGCAGTTTTCACAGTAAAACCGTCTTGGAGCTTGTTCCTACCCTATATATATGTAGGTATTGCAGTTTCCAATTAAAATGAATCGTTGTGTTCCCAAACTTCTATGTGAAGGACGGCTTTAACACAAAAATGTCTCTCAGAACTGAGCATGTGGAGAGACGTTCGTTCAACTACCACAAAGGAAACAGGTTGCAAGCGTAACAATTACTCTGCTTCCTCAGTCTGTTACCCAGTGCCGGTTTGAAGCTCCTGCAGTGTTCACTGTAAAACCGAGTTTGTGCTAGTATCTCCCCATATATTTTTATGTAGTGCATTTTCCAACTGAAAAGAAACTTTGTGTTTAAAACAAGCTAGTTGAAGGGCGGCATTCACACACACATATATCTCAGAAATGAGCATATGAAGAGACGTTCGTTCAGCTATCAGAAACAATCCGGTTGCAGTGGAAACACTTACACTGCTTTCTCAGGCTCCTTTTAAAGTGCTGGTTTGATACTCCTGAAGTTTTCAATATAAATACGTTTTGGAATTTGAACCTAACCATATATTTGTATGTATTGCAGTTTTCAAATGAAAAGAAACTTTGTGTTCCCAACAAGCTAGGTGAAGGACTCCATTCACACACAATTATATTTCTGAAAAGAGCATATGGAGAGACGTTCGTTCAACTAGCACAGAGTGAAAGTGTTGCAGGGGAAACATTTACTCTGGTTTCACAGTATGTTTCCCAGTGCCGGTTTGAAACTCCTGCAATTTTCACTGTAAATCAGAGTTGGAGCATGTACTTCACCAAATATATGTAAGTATTGCAGTTTCCAAATGAAAGAAACTGTGTTCCCAAAAAGGTAGGTGAAGGTGGCTTTCAAACACACTTATCTCTCAGAACTGAGCATGTGGAGAGACGTTTGTTCAACTAGCATAAACGGAACATTTTGCAGAAGAAACAATTACTCTGCTTTCTCAGTCTGTTTCCAAGTTCCGGTTTGATGTTCCTTCAGTTTTCACTGTAAAACCGAATTGGAGATTGTTCCTAACCATATATATGTAGGTAGGGCAGTTTCCAATTAAAAAGGAACTTTGTGTTCCCAACCTTCTTTATGAAGTACGGCTTTAACACACAATTGTCTCTCAGAACGGAGCATGTTGAGAGACGTTCGTTCAACTAGCACAAAGGAAATGGGTTTCAGGAAAAAAAATTACTCTGATTTCTCAGTCTCCTTCCCAGTGCCGGTTTGAAGCTCCTACAATTTTCATTGTAAACCCGAGTTAGAGGTAGTATCTCCACATATATATGTGTGTAGTGCAGATCCCAATTATAAAGAAATATTGTGTTCATAACAAACTAGTTGAAGTACGGATTTGACCCATAATTATCTCTCAGAATTTAGCATGTGGAGAGACGATCGTTCAACTAGCAGAAAGGGAACAGTTTGCCGGAGAAACACCTACTGTGCTTTCTCATTCAGTTTCCAAGGGCCAGTATGAAGTTCCGACATTTTTCAATGTAAAAAAGCTTTGGAGCTTGTACGTCCCAATATATATATGTATGCAGCACAGATTCCAAATGAAAAGAAACTTTGTGTACCAAACAAGCTAGTTGAAGGACGGCTTTCACACACACTTAAATCTCAGATCTGAGCATGTGGAGAGATTTTCGTTCAGCAAGCACAAATTAAATGGGTTGCAGGGGAAACAATTACTCTGCTTTCTCAGTCTCTTTCCAAGTTCCAGTTTGATGTTCCTGCAGTTTTCACAGTAAAACCGTGTTGTAGCTTGTTCCTACCATATATATATGTAGGTATTGCAGTTTCCAATTAAAAAGAATCATTGTGTTCCCAACCTTCTATGTGAAGGACGGCTTTAACACAAAATTGTCTCTCAGAACTGAGCATGTGGAGAGACGTTCGTTCAACTACCAGAAAGGAAACGGGTTGAAGGTGTAACACTTACTCTCATTCTCAGTCTCTTTCCCAGTGCTGGTTTGAAGCTCCTGCAGTGTTCACTGTAAAAGCGAGTTAGAGGTAGTATCTCCACATATATATGTATGTAGTGCAGTTCCCAAATGAAAAGAATCTTTATGTTCCCAACAAGCTAGGTGAAGTAAGGCATTCACTCACACTTATCTCTCAGAACTGAGAATTTGGGAGATGTTCGTTCAACTAGAAAAAGCGGAACTGTATGCAGGATAAACAATTACTCTGATTTATCAGGCTCCTTCCAATTGCCAGCTAGAGGTTCCTGCAGTTTTCACTGTAAAACCGTGTTGGAGCTAGTACATCCACATATAAATTTATGTTTTGTAGTTTCCAAATTAAAAGAAACTTTGTGTTCCCAACAAGCTAGTTGAAGGACTCCATTAACACACACTAATATTTCTGAACTGAGCCTGAGAATAGGCGTTCATTCAACTAGCACAAATTGAACGTGGTTCAGGGGAAACATTTTCTATGGTATCACAGTCTGTTTCCCAGTGCCGGTTTGAAGCTCCTGCAATTTTCACTGTAAAACAGAGTTGGAGCTACTTTTTCCTTATAAATAGGTATGTAGTGCAGTTTAAAACTGAAAAAAAACTTTGTGTTCCCAACAAAATTGTTGAAGCACTGCTTTCACTAACACATATCTCTCAGAACTGAGCATGTGTAGAGACGTTCATTCAACTAGCAAAAATTGAACTGGCTGCATGAGAAACACTTACTCTGCTTTCTAGTCTGTTTCCAATTTCCGGTTTGAAGCTCCTGCAGTTTTCAATGTAAATCAATGTTGGAGCTATTACCACCACATATATATGTATGTAGTGTAGTTTCCAACTGAAAAGAAACATTGTGTTCCCAACAAACTATTTGAAGTGCGGATTTGATCCATAATTATCTCTTAGAATTTAGCATGTGTAGAGACGATCGTTCAACTAAAAGAAAGGGAACAGTTTGCCGGAGAAACACTGATTCTGCTTTCTCTTTCTGTTTCCAAGTGCCGGTTTGAAGTTCCGACATTTTTCAATGTAAATAAGTTTGGAGCTTCTACGTCCCAATATATATAAGTATGCAGTGCAGATTCCAAATGAAAAGAAACTTTGTGTTGCAAACAATCTAGTTGAAGGACGGCTTTCACACACACTTAACTCTCAGATCTGAGCATGGAGAGAGATGTTCATTCATCTATCACAAATTAAATGGGTTGCAGGTGTAACAATTGCTCTGCTTTCTCATTCCCTTTCCAAGTTCCAGTTTGATGTTCGTGCAGTTTTCACAGTAAAAACATGTTGGAGCTTGTTCCTACCCTATATATATGTAGGTATTTCAGTTCCCAATTAAAAAGAATCTTTGTGTTCCCAACCTTCTATGTGAAGGAAGGCTTTAACACAAAAATGTCTCTCAGAACTGAGCATGTGGAGAGACGTTCGTTCAACTACCACAAAGGAAACGGTTTGCAGGCGTAACAATTACTCTGCTTTCTCAGTCTGTTACCCAGTGCCGGTTTGAAGCTCTTGCAATGTTCAGTGTAAACCAGAGTTGGAGCATGTACTTCACCATATATATGTAAGTATTGCAGTTTCCAAATGAAAGAAATTGTGTTCCCAACAAAGTAGGGGAAGGTGGCTTTCAAACACACTTAACTCTCAGAACTGAGCATGTGGAGAGACGTTCGTTCAACTTGCATAAACGGAACATTTTGCAGAAGAAACAATTACTCTTCTTCCTCAGTCTGTTTCCAAGTTCCGGTTTGATGTTCCTTCAGTTTTCACTGTAAAACCGAATTGGAGCTTGTTCCTAACCATATATATGTAGGTAGGGCAGTTTCCAATTAAAAAGGAACTTTGTGTTCCCAACCTTCTTTATGAAGTACGGCTTTAACACACAATAACCTCTCAGAACTGAGCATGTGAAGAGACGATCGTACAACTAGCAGTAAGGGAACAGTTTGCCGGAGAAACACCTACTATGCTTTCTCATTCAGTTTCCAAGTGCCAGTATGAAGTCCCGACATTTTTCAATGTAAAAAAGCTTTGGAGCTTGTATGTCCCAATATATATATTTATGCAGCGCAGATTCCAAATGAAAAGAATCTTTGTGTACCAAACAAGCTAGTTGAAGGACGGCTTTCACACACACTTAACACTCAGATCTGAGCATGTGGAGAGATATTCATTCAGCTAGCACAAATTAAATGGGTTGCAGGGAAACAATTACTCTGCTTTGTCAGTCTCTTTCCAAGTTCCAGTTTGATGTTCCTGCAGTTTTCACAGTAAAACCGTGTTGGAGCTTGTTCCTACCCTATATATATGTAGGTATTGCAGTTTCCAATTAAAAAGAATCGTTGTGTTCCCAAACTTCTATGTGAAGGATGGCTTTAACACACAATTGTCTCTCAGAACGGAGCATGTTGAGAGACGTTCGTTCAACTAGCACAAAGGAAATGGGTTTCAGGGAACAAAATTACTCTGATTTCTCAGTCTGTTTCACAGTGCCGGTTTGAAGCTCCTACAATTTTCATTGTAAACCCGAGTTAGAGGTAGTATCTCCACATATATATGTGTGTAGTGCAGATCCCAATTATAAAGAAACATTGTGTTCCCAACAATCTAGATGAAGTACGGATTTGACCCATAATTATCTCTCAGAATTTAGCATGTGGAGAGACGATCGTTCAACTAGCAGAAAGGGAACAGTTTGCCGGAGAAACACCTACTGTGCTTTCTCATTCAGTTTCCAAGTGCCAGTATGAAGTTCCGACATTTTTCAATGTAAAAAAGCCTTGGAGCTTGTACGTCCAAATATATATATGTATGCAGCACAGATTTCAAATGAAAAGAAACTTTGTGTACCAAACAAGCTAGTTGAAGGACGGCTTTCACACACACTTAACTCTCAGAACTGAGCATGTGGAGAGATTTTCGTTCAGCTAGCACAAATTAAATGGGTTGCAGGGAAACAATTACTCTGCATTGTCAGTCTCTTTCCAAGTTCCAGTTTGATGTTCCTGCAGTTTTCACAGTAAAACCGTGTTGGAGCTTGTTCCTACCCTATATATATGTAGGTATTGCAGTTTCCAATTAAAAAGAATCATTGTGTTCCCAACCTTCTATGTGAAGGACGGCTTTAACACAAAATTGTCTCTCAGAACTGAGCATGTGGAGAGACGTTCGTTCAACTACCACAAATGAAACGGGTTGAAGGTGTAACACTTACTCTCCTTCTCAGTCTCTTTCCCAGTGCCGGTTTGAAGCTCCTGCAGTGTTCACTGTAAAAGCGAGTTAGAGGTAGTATCTCCACATATATATGTATGTAGTGCAGTTCCCAAATGAAAAGAATCTTTATGTTCCCAACAAGCTAGGTGAAGGAAGGCATTCACACACATTTATCTCTCAGAACTGAGAATTTGGGAGATGTTCGTTCAACTAGAAAAAGCGGAACTGTATGCAGGATAAACCATTACTCTGATTTATCAGGCCCCTTCCAATTTCCAGCTAGAGGTTCCTGCAGTTTTCACTGTAAAACCGTGTTGGAGCTAGTACATCCACATATAAATTTATGTTTTGTAGTTTCCAAATTAAAAGAAACTTTGTGTTCCCAACAAGCTAGTTGAAGGACTCCATTGACACCCACTTATATTTCTGAACTGAGCCTGAGAAGAGGCGTTCATTCAACTAGCACAAATTGAACGTGTTTCAGGGGAAACATTTACAATGGTATCACAGTCTGTTTCCCAGTGCCGGTTTGAAGCTCCTGCAATTTTCACTGTAAAACAGAGTTGGAGCTACTTTTTCCTTATAAATAGGTGTGTAGTGCAGTTTAAAACTGAAAAAAAACTTTGTGTTCCCAACAAAATTGTTGAAGCACTGCTTTCACTAACACATATCTCTCAGAACTGAGCATGTGTAGAGACGTTCGTTCAACTAGCAAAAATTGAACTGGCTGCATGAGAAACACTTACTCTGCTTTCTAGTCTGTTTCCAATTTCCGGTTTGAAGCTCCTGCAATTTTAACTATCAAACCGAGTTGGAGATTGTGTCTAAGCAGATATACGTATGTAGTGCATTTTCCAACTGAAAAGGAACTTTGTGTTCCCAAAATCTCGTTGAAGTTCGGCTTTCACACACACTAATCTCTCAGAACTGAGCATGTGGTGAGACGTTCGTTCAACTAGCACAAAAGGAACGGGTTGCAGGAAAAACACTTACTCTGCTTTCTCACTGTCTTTCCATTTGTCGGTTTGAAGTACCTGCAGTTTTCACTGTACAACAGTGTTGGAGCTAGTATCTCCGGATATATATGAAGGTAGTGAAGTTTCCAACTGAAAAGAAAGTTTGTGTTCCCAACAAGCTATTTGAAGGGCGGCTTTCACACACACTTAACTCTCAGATCTGAGCATGTGGAGAGACGTTCGTTCAACTAGCACAAAGGGAACGGTTTGCAGAAGAAACACTTACTCTGCTTTTTCACTCTGTTTCCTAGTGCCGGTTTGAAGATCCTGCATTTTCACTGTAAAACAGATTTGGAGCTAGTACCTCCCCATATATATGTATGTAGGGTAGTTATCAATTTAAAAGAAACTTTTGTTACCAACAAGTTAGTTGAACGATCGCTTTCTCTCATAATTTACTCTCAGAAATGAGCATGAGGACAGACGTTCATTCAAATAGCACAAAGAGACCAGGTTGCACGGGAAACCTTACTCTGCTTTCTCAGTCTGTTTCCCAGTGCCTGTTTTCAGTTCCTGCACTTTTCACTGTAAAACCGAGTTGGAGCTTGTATCTCCCCATATGTATTTATGTAATGCAATTTCTCACTGGAAAGAATATTTGACCTCCTTACAAGCTAATTGAAGTACGGCTTTCACACACAATTATCTCTCAGAACATAGCATGTGGTGAGACGTTCGTTCAACTTGCACAAAGGGAACGGGTTGCAGGATAAACACTTACTCTGATTTCTCAGGCTCCTTCCAACTGCCAGTTAGAAGTACTTGCAGTTTTCACAGTAAAACCGTGTTGGAGCTACGACCTCCACATATATATGTATGTAGTGTAGCTTCCAAATGAAAAGAAACTTTTTGATCCCAACAAGCTATGTGAAGGACGGCATTCACACACACTTATTTCTCAGAACTGAGCATGTGGGGAGACGTTTGTTCAACAAGTACAAAGGGAAATGTTTGGAGAAGAAACACTTACTCTAATTTCTCAGTCTGTTTCCCAGTGCCGGTTTGAAGTTCTTGCAGATTTCACTGTAGTTCAGATTTGGAGCTAGTATCTGCCCATATATATGTATGTAGTGCAGTTTCCAAGTGAAAAGAACCTTTTTGTTCCCAACAATTATGTTTATGATGGCTTTAACACACACTTAACTCTCAGAACTGAGCATGTGAAGAGACGTTCTTTCATATATCCCAAAGGGAACGGGTTGCAGGAGAAACTCTTACTCTGCTTTCCCAGTGTGTTTCCCATTGCCGGTTTGAAGTTCCTGCTTTTTTCACTGTAAAAAAGTTTTGAAGCTTGTACGTCCCCATATAAATGTATGCAGTGCAGATTCCAAATGAAAAGAACTTTGTGTTCCCAACAAACTTGTTGAAGGACGGCTTTCACACACAATTAACTCTGAAAACTGTGCAAGTGGAGAGACGTTCGTTCAACTAGCACAAATGGAACGAGTTGGAAGAGAAACGCTTCCTCTGATTTCTCAGACACCTTTAAAAGTGCTGGTTTGAAGTTCCTGCAGTTTTCAATGTAAATCACTGTTGGAGCTATTACCACCACATATATATGTATGTAGTGTATTTTCCAACTGAAAAGAAACATTGTGTTCCCAACAAACTATTTGAAGTGCGGATTTGATCCATAATTATCTCTTAGAATTTAGCATGTGTAGAGACGATCGTTCAACTAAAAAAAAGGGAACAGTTTGCCAGAGAAACACTGATTCTGCTTTCTCATTCCCTTTCCAAGTTCCAGTTTGATGTTCCTGCAGTTTTCACAGTAAAACCGTCTTGGAGCTTGTTCCTACCCTATATATATGTAGGTATTGCAGTTTCCAATTAAAAAGAATCGTTGTGTTCCCAACCTTCTATGTGAAGGACGGCTTTAACACAAAAATGTCTCTCAGAACTGAGCATGTGGAGAGACGTTCGTTCAACTACCACAAAGGAAACAGGTTGCAAGCGTAACAATTACTCTGCTTCCTCAGTCTGTTACCCAGTGCCAGTTTGAAGCTCCTGCACTGTTCACTGTAAAACCGAGTTTGTGCTAGTATCTCCCCATATATTTTTATGTAGTGCATTTTCCAACTGAAAAGAAACTTTGTGTTTAAAACAAGCTAGTTGAAGGACGGCTTTCACACACACATATATCTCAGAAATGAGCATATGAAGAGACGTTCGTTCAGCTATCAGAAACAATCCGGTTGCAGTGGAAACACTTACACTGCTTTCTCAGGCTCCTTTTAAAGTGCTGGTTTGATACTCCTGAAGTTTTCAATATAAATACGTTTTGGAATTTGTACCTAACCATATATTTGTATGTATTGCAGTTTTCAAATGAAAAGAAACTTTGTGTTCCCAACAAGCTAGGTGAAGGACTCCATTCACACACAATTATATTTCTGAAAACAGCATATGGAGAGACGTTCGTTCAACTAGCACAGAGTGAAAGTGTTGCAGGGGAAACATTTACTCTGGTTTCACAGTATGTTTCCCAGTGCCAGTTTGAAACTCCTGCAATTTTCACTGTAAATCAGAGTTGGAGCATGTACTTCACCAAATATATGTAAGTATTGCAGTTTCCAAATGAAAGAAACTGTGTTCCCAAAAAAGTAGGTGAAGGTGGCTTTCAAACACACTTATCTCTCAGAACTGAACATGTGGAGAGACGTTCGTTCAACTAGCATAAACGGAACATTTTGCAGAAGAAACAATTACTCTGCTTTCTCAGTCTGTTTCCAAGTTCCGGTTTGATGTTCCTTCAGTTTTCACTGTAAAACCGAATTGGAGATTGTTCCTAACCATAAATATGTAGGTAGGGCAGTTTCCAATTAAAAAGGAACTTTGTGTTCCCAACCTTCTATATGAAGTACGGCTTTAACACACAATTGTCTCTCAGAACGGAGCATGTTGAGAGACGTTCGTTCAACTAGCACAAAGGAAATGGTTTTCAGGGAAAAAAATTACTCTGATTTCTCAGTCTCCTTCCCAGTGCCGGTTTGAAGCTCCTACAATTTTCATTGTAAACCCGAGTTAGAGTTAGTATCTCCACATATATATGTGTGTAGTGCAGATCCCAATTATAAAGAAATATTGTGTTCCCAACAAACTAGTTGAAGTACGGATTTGACCCATAATTATCTCTCAGAATTTAGCATGTGGAGAGACGATCGTTCAACTAGTAGAAAGGGAACAGTTTGGCGGAGAAACACCTACTGTGCTTTCTCATTCAGTTTCCAAGTGCCAGTATGAAGTTCCTACATTTTTCAATGTAAAAAAGCTTTGGAGCTTGTACGTCCCAATATATATATGTATGCAGCACAGATTCCAAATGAAAAGAAACTTTGTGTACCAAACAAGCTAGTTGAAGGACGGCTTTCACACACACTTAAATTTCAGATCTGAGCATGTGGAGAGATTTTCGTTCAGCTAGCACAAATTAAATGGGTTGCAGGGGAAACAATTACTCTGCTTTCTCAGTCTCTTTCCAAGTTCCAGTTTGATGTTCCTGCAGTTTTCACAGTAAAACCGTGTTGGAGCTTGTTCCTACCCTATATATATGTAGGTATTGCAGTTTCCAATTAAAAAGAATCATTGTGTTCCCAACCTTCTATGTGAAGGACGGCTTTAACACAAAATTGTCTCTCAGAACTGAGCATGTGGAGAGACGTTCGTTCAACTACCACATAGGAAACCGGTTGAAGGTGTAACACTTACTCTCATTCTCAGTCTCTTTCCCAGTGATGGTTTGAAGCTCCTGCAGTGTTCACTGTAAAAGCGAGTTAGAGGTAGTATCTCCACATATATATGTATGTAGTGCAGTTCCCAAATGAAAAGAATCTTTATGTTCCCAACAAGCTAGATGAAGGAAGGCATTCACACACAATTATCTCTCAGAACTGAGCATTTGGGAGATGTTCGTTCAACTAGAAAAAGCGGAACTGTATGCAGGATAAACAATTACTCTGATTTATCAGGCTCCTTCCAATTGCCAGCTAGAGGTTCCTGCAGTTTTCTCTGTAAAACCGTGTTGGAGCTAGTACATCCACATATAAATTTATGTTTTGTAGTTTCCAAATTAAAAGAAACTTTGTGTTCCCAACAAGCTAGTTGAAGGACTCCATTAACACACACTAATATTTCTGAACTGAGCCTGAGAAGAGGCGTTCATTCAACTAGCACAAATTGAACGTGTTTCAGGGGAAACATTTTCTATGGTATCACAGTCTGTTTCCCAGTGCCGGGTTTAAGCTCCTGCAATTTTCACTGTAAAACAGAGTTGGAGCTACTTTTTCCTTATAAATAGGTATGTAGTGCAGTTTAAAACTGGAAAAAAACTTTGTGTTTCCAACAAAATTTTTGAAGCACTGCTTTCACTAACACATATCTCTCAGAACTGAGCATGTGTAGAGACGTTCATTCAACTAGCAAAAATTGAACTGGCTGCATGAAAAACACTTACTCTGCTTTCTAGTCTGTTTCCAATTTCCGGTTTGAAGCTCCAGCAATTTTCAATGTAAATCACTGTTGGAGCTATTACCACCACATATATATGTATGTAGTGTAGTTTCCAACTGAAAAGAAACATTGTGTTCCCAACAAACTATTTGAAGTGCGGATTTGATCCATAATTATCTCTTAGAATTTAGCATGTGTAGAGACGATCGTTCAACTAAAAGAATGGGAACAGTTTGCCGGAGAAACACTGATTCTGCTTTCTCATTCTGTTTCCAAGTGCCGGTTTGAAGTTCCGACATTTTTCAATGTAAAAAAGTTTGGAGCTTCTACGTCCCAATATATATAAGTATGCAGTGCAGATTCCAAATGAAAAGAAACTATGTGTTGCAAACAATCTAGTTGAAGGACGGCTTTCACACACACTTAACTCTCAGATCTGAGCATGGAGAGAGATGTTCATTCATCTATCACAAATTAAATGGGTTGCAGGTGTAACAATTGCTCTGCTTTCTCATCCCCTTTCCAAGTTCCAGTTTGATGTTCCTGCAGTTTTCACAGTAAAACCATGTTGGAGCTTGTTCCTACCCTATATATATGTAGGTATTGCAGTTTCCAATTAAAAAGAATCGTTGTGTTCCCAACCTTCTATGTGAAGGACGGCTTTAACACAAAAATGTTTCTCAGAACTGAGCATGTGGAGAGACGTTCGTTCAACTACCACAAAGGAAACGGTTTGCAGGCGTAACAATTACTCTGCTTTCTCAGTCTGTTACCCAGTGCCGGTTTGAAGCTCCTGCAATTTTCAGTGTAAACCAGATTTGGAGCATGTACTTCACCATATATATATAAGTATTGCAGTTTCCAAATGAAAGAAATTGTGTTCCCAACAAAGTAGGAGAAGGTGGCTTTCAAACACAATTAACTCTCAGAACTGAGCATGTGGAGAGACGTTCGTTCAACTAGCATAAACGGAACATTTTGCAGAAGAAACAATTACTCTTCTTCCTCAGTCTGTTTCCAAGTTCCGGTTTGATGTTCCTTCAGTTTTCACTGTAAAACCGAATTGGAGCTTGTTCCTAACCATATATATGTAGTTAGGGCAGTTTCCAATTAAAAAGGAACTTTGTGTTCCCAACCTTCTATATGAAGTATGGCTTTAACACACAATAGCCTCTCAGAACTGAGCATGTGGAGAGACGATCGTACAACTAGCAGAAAGGGAACAGTTTGCCGGAGAAACACCTACTATGATTTCTCATTCAGTTTCCAAGTGCCAGTATGAAGTTCCGACATTTTTCAATGTAAAAAAGCTTTGGAGCTTGTACGTCCCAATATATATATGTATGCAGCGCAGGTTCCAAATGAAAAGAATCTTTGTGTACCAAACAAGCTAGTTGAAGGACGGCTTTCACACACACTTAACTCTCAGTTCTGAGCATGTGGAGAGATATTCATTCAGCTAGCACAAATTAAATGGGTTGCAGGGGAAACAATTGCTCTGCTTTCTCATTCCCTTTCCAAGTCCCAGTATGATGTTCCTGCAGTTTTCACAGTAAAACCGTGTTGGAGCTTGTTCCTACCCTATATATATGTAGGTATTGCAGTTTCCAATTAAAAAGAATCGTTGTGTTCCCAAACTTCTATGTGAAGGACGGCTTTAACACACAATTGTCTCTCAGAACGGAGCATGTTGAGAGACGTTCGTTCAACTAGCACAAAGGAAATGTGTTTCAGGAAAAAAAATTACTCTGATTTCTCAGTCTCCTTCCCAGTTCCGGTTTGAAGCTCCTACAATTTTCATTGTAAACCCGAGTTAGAGGTAGTATCTCCACATATATATGTGTGTAGTGCAGATCCCAATTATAAAGAAACATTGTGTTCCCAACAAACTAGTTGAAGTACGGATTTGATCCATAATTATCTCTCAGAATTTAGCATGTGGAGAGACGATCGTTCAACTAGCAGAAAGGGAACAGTTTGCCGGAGAAACACCTACTCTGCTTTCTCATTCAGTTTCCAAGTGCCAGTATGAAGTTCCGACATTTTTCAATGTAAAAAAGCTTTGGAGTTTGTACGTCCCAATATATATATGTATGCGGCACAGATTCCAAATGAAAAGAAACTTTGTGTACCAAACAAGCTAGTTGAAGGACGGCTTTCAATCACACTTAACTCTCAGATCTGAGCATGTGGAGAGATTTTCGTTCAGCTAGCACAAATTAAATGGGTTGCAGGGGAAACAATTACTCTGCTTTCTCAGTCTCTTACCAAGTTCCAGTTTGATGTTCCTGCAGTTTTCACAGTAAAACCGTGTTGGAGCTTATTCCTACCCTATGTATATGTAGGTATTGCAGTTTCCAATTAAAAAGAATCATTGTGTTCCCAACCTTCTATGTGAAGGACGGCTTTAACACAAAATTGTCTCTCAGAACTGAGCATGTGGAGAGACGTTCGTTCAACTACCACAAAGGAAACGGGTTGAAGGTGTAACACTTACTCTCCTTCTCAGCCTCTTTCCCAGTGCTGGGTTGAAGCTCCTGCAGTGTTCACTGTAAAAGCGAGTTAGAGGTAGTATCTCCACATATATATGTATGTAGTGCAGTTACCAAATGAAAAGAATCTTTATGTTCCCAACAAGCTAGGTGAAGGAAGGCATTCACACACACTTATCTCTCAGAACTGAGCATTTGGGAGATGTTCGTTCAACTAGAAAAAGCGGAACTGTATGCAGGATAAACAATTACTCTGATTTATCAGGCTCCTTCCAATTGCCAGCTAGAGGTTCCTGCAGTTTTCACTGTAAAACCGTGTTGGAGCTAGTACATCCACATATAAATTTATGTTTTGTAGTTTCCAAATTAAAAGAAACTTTGTGTTCCCAGCAAGCTAGGTGAAGGACTCCATTAACACACACTTATATTTCTGAACTGAGCCTGAGAAGAGGCGTTCATTCAACTAGCACAAATTGAACGTGGTTCAGGGGAAACATTTTCTATGGTATCACAGTCTGTTTCCCAGTGCCGGTTTGAAGCTCCTGCAATTTTCACTGTAAAACAGAGTTGGAGCTACTTTTTCCTTATAAATAAGTATGTAGTGGAGTTTAAAACTGAAAAAAAAACTTTGTGTTCCCAACAAAATTGTTGAAGCACTGCTTTCACTACCACATATCTCTCAGAACTGAGCATGTGTAGAGACGTTCGTTCAACTAGCAAAAATTGAACTGGCTGCATGAGAAACACTTACTCTGCTTTCTAGTCTGTTTCCAATTTCCGGTTTGAAGCTCCTGCAATTTTCACTATCAACCCGAGTTGGAGATAGTGTCTAAGCATATATACGTATGTAGTGCATTTTCCAACTGAAAAGGAACTTTGTGTTCCCAAAATCTCGTTGAAGTTCGGCTTTCACACACACTAATCTCTCAGAACTGAGCATGTGGTGAGACGTTCGTTCACCTAGCACAAAAGGAACGGGTTGCAGGAAAAACACTTACTCTGCTTTCTCACTGTCTTTCCATTTGTCGGTTTGAAGTACCTGCAGTTTTCACTGTACAACAGTGTTGGAGCTAGTATCTCCGGATATATATGAAGGTAGTGAAGTTTCCAACTGAAAAGAAAGTTTGTGTTCCCAACAAGCTATTTGAAGGGCGGCTTTCACACACACTTAACTCTCAGATCTGAGCATGTGGAGAGACGTTCGTTCAACAAGCACAAAGGGAACGGTTTGCAGAAGAAACACTTACTCTGCTTTTTCACTCTGTTTCCTAGTGCCGGTTTGAAGATCCTGCATTTTCACTGTAAAACAGATTTGGAGCTAGTACCTCCCCATATATATGTATGTAGGGTAGTTATCAATTTAAAAGAAACTTTTGTTACCAACAAGTTAGTTGAATGATCGCTTTCTCTCATAATTTACTCTCAGAAATGAGCATGAGGACAGACGTTCATTCAAATAGCACAAAGAGACCAGGTTGCACGGGAAACCTTACTCTGCTTTCTCAGTCTGTTTCCCAGTGCCTGTTTTCAGTTCCTGCAGTTTTCACTGTAAAACCGAGTTGGAGCTTGTATCTCCCCATATGTATTTATGTAATGCAATTTCTCACTGGAAAGAATATTTGACTTCCTAACAAGCTAATTGAAGTACGGCTTTCACACACAATTATCTCTCATAACATAGCATGTGGTGAGACTTTCGTTCAACTTGCACAAAGGGAACGGGTTGCAGGATAAACACTTACTCTGATTTCTCAGGCTCCTTCCAACTGCCAGTTAGAAGTACTTGCAGTTTTCACAGTAAAACCGTGTTGGAGCTACGACCTCCACATATATATGTATGTAGTGTAGCTTCCAAATGAAAAGAAACTTTTTGATCCCAACAAGCTATGTGAAGGACGGCATTCACACACACTTATTCCTCAGAACTGAGCATGTGGGGAGACGTTTGTTCAACAAGTACAAAGGGAAATGTTTGGAGAAGAAACACTTACTCTAATTTCTCAGTCTGTTTCCCAGTGCCGGTTTGAAGTTCTTGCAGATTTCACTGTAGTTCAGATTTGGAGCTAGTATCTGCCCATATATATGCATGTAGTGCAGTTTCCAAGTGAAAAGAACCTTTTTGTTCCCAACAATTATGTTTATGATGGCTTTAACACACACTTAACTCTCAGAACTGAGAATGTGGAGAGACGTTCTTTCAAATATCCCAAAGGGAACGGGTTGCAGGAGAAACTCTTACTCTTCTTTCCCAGTGTGTTTCCCATTGCCGGTTTGAAGTTCCTGCTTTTTTCACTGTAAAAAAGTTTTGAAGCTTGTACGTCCCCATATAAATGTATGCAGTGCAGATTCCAAATGAAAAGAACTTTGTGTTCCCAACAAACTTGTTGAAGGACGGCTTTCACACACAATTAACTCTGAAAACTGTGCAAGTGGAGAGACGTTCGTTCAACTAGCACAAATGGAACGAGTTGGAAGAGAAACGCTTCCTCTGATTTCTCAGACACCTTTAAAAGTGCTGGTTTGAAGTTCCTGCAGTTTTCAATGTAAAAAAGTTTGGAGCTTGTACGTCCCAATATATATAAGTATGCAGTGCAGATTCCAAATGAAAAGAAACTTTGTGTTGCAAACAATCTTGTGGAAGGACGGCTTTCACACACACTTAATTCTCAGATCTGAGCATGGAGAGAGATGTTCATTCATCTATCACATATTAAATGGTTTGCAGGTGTAACAATTGCTCTGCTTTCTCATTCCCTTTCCAAGTTCCAGTTTGATGTTCCTGCAGTTTTCACAGTTAAACCGTGTTGGAGATTGTTCCTACCCTATATATATGTTGGTATTGCATTTCCCAATTAAAAAGAATCTTTGTGTTCCCAACCTACTATGTGAAGGACGGCTTTAAATCAAAAATGTCTCTCAGAACTGAGCATGTGGAGAGACGTTCGTTCAACTACCACAAAGGAAACGGTTTGCAGGCGTAAAAATTACTCTGATTTCTCAGTCTGTTACCCAGTGCCTGTTTGAAGCTCCTGCAATTTTCACTGTAAACCAGAGTTGGAGCATGTACTTCACCATAAATATGTAAGTATTGCAGTTTCCAAATGAAAGAAATTGTGTTCCCAACAAAGTAGGAGAAGGTGGCTTTTAAACACACTTAACTCTCAGAACTGAGCATGTGGAGAGACGTTCGTTCAACTAGCATAAACGGAACATTTTGCAGAAGAAACAATTACTCTTCTTCCTCAGTCTGTTTCCAAGTTCCGGTTTGATGTTCCTTCAGTTTTCACTGTAAAACCGAATTGGAGCTTGTTCCTAACCATATATATGTAGGTAGGGCAGTTTCCAATTAAAAAGGAACTTTGTGTTCCCAACCTTCTATATGAAGTACGGCTTTAACACACAATAATCTGTCAGAACTGAGCATGTGGAGAGAAGGTCGTTCAACTAGCAGAAAGGGAACAGTTTGCCGGAGAAACACCTACTCTGCTTTCTCATTCAGTTTCCAAGTGCCAGAATGATGTTCCGACATTTTTCAATGTAAAAAAGCTTTGGAGCTTGTACGTCCCAATATATATATGTATGCAGCGCAGATTCCAAATGAAAAGAAAATTTGTGTACCAAACGAGCTAGTTGAAGGACGGCTTTCACACACACTTTACTCTCAGATCTGAGCATGTGGAGAGATTTTCATTCAGCTAGCACAAATTAAATGGGTTGCAGGGGAAACAATTGCTCTGCTTTCTCATTCCCTTTCCAAGTTCCAGTTTGATGTTCCTGCAGTTTTCACAGTAAAACAGTGTTGGAGCTTGTTCCTACCCTATATATATGTAGGTATTGCAGTTTCCAATTAAAAAGAATCGTTGTGTTCCCAACCTTCTATGTGAAGGACGGCTTTAACACAAAAATTTCTCTCAGAACTGAGCATGTGGAGAGACGTTCGTTCAACTACCACAAAGGAAACAGGTTGCAAGCGAAACAATTACTCTGCTTCCTCAGTCTGTTACCCAGTGCCGGTTTGAAGCTCCTGCAGTGTTCACTGTAAAACCGAGTTTGTGCTAGTATCTCCCCATATATTTTTATGTAGTGCATTTTCCAATGAAAATTAAATTTGTGTTTAAAACAAGCTAGTTGAAGGACGGCTTTCACACACACTTATCTCTCAGAATTGAGCATAAGGAAGAGACGTTCGTTCAGCTATCAGAAACAATCCGGTTGCAGTGGAAACACTTACACTGCTTTCTCAGGCTCCTTTTAAAGTGCTGGTTTGATACTCCTGAAGTTTTCAATATAAATACGTTTTGGAATTTGTACCTAACCATATATTTGTATGTAGTGCAGTTTCCAAATGAAAAGAAACTTTGTGTTCCCAACAAGCTAGGTGAAGGACTCCATTCACTCACACTTATATTTCTGAAAAGAGCATATGGAGAGACGTTCGTTCAACTAGCACAGAGTGAAAGTGTTGCAGGGGAAACATTTACTCTGGTTTCACAGTATGTTTCCCACTGCCGGTTTGAAGCTCCTGCAATTTTCACTGTAAATCAGAGTTGGAGCATGTACTTCACCAAATATAGGTAAGTATTGCAGTTTCCAAATGAAAGAAACTGTGTTCCC
Organism: Camelus ferus; assembly: GCF_009834535.1. Lineage (NCBI taxonomy): Eukaryota > Metazoa > Chordata > Mammalia > Artiodactyla > Camelidae > Camelus > Camelus ferus. The sequence goes on from NC_045704.1 coordinate 2,138,935, forward strand.
AACAAAGTAGGTGAAGGTGGCTTTCAAACACACTTATCTCTCAGAACTGAGCATGTGGAGAGACGTTCGTTCAACTAGCATAAACGGAACATTTTGCAGAAGAAACAATTACTCTGCTTTCTAAGTCTGTTTCCAAGTTCCGGTTTGATGTTCCTTCAGTTTTCACTGTAAACCGAATTGGAGATTGTTCCTAACCATATATATGTAGGTAGGGCAGTTTCCAATAAAAAAGGAACTTTGTGTTCCCAACTTTCTATATGAAGTACGGCTTTAACAAACAATTGTCTCTCAGAACGGAGCATGTTGAGAGACGTTCGTTCAACTAGCACAAAGGAAATGGTTTTCAGGGAAAAAAATTACTCTGATTTCTCAGTCTGTTTCCCAGTGCCGGTTTGAAGCTCCTACAATTTTCATTGTAAACTCGAGTTAGGGGTAGTATCTCCACATATATATGTGTGTAGTGCAGATCCCAATTATAAAGAAACATTGTGTTCCCAACAAACTAGTTGAAGTACGGATTTGACCCATAATTATCTCTCAGAATTTAGCATGTGGAGAGACGATCGTTCAACTAGCAGAAAGGGAACAGTTTGCCGGAGAAACACCTACTGTGCTTTCTCATTCAGTTTCCAAGTGCCAGTATGAAGTTCCGACATTTTTCAATGTAAAAAAGCTTTGGAGCTTGTAAGTCCCAATATATATATGTATGTAGCGCAGATTCCAAATGAAAAGAAACTTTGTGTACCAAACAAGCTAGTTGAAGGACGGCTTTCACACACACTTAACTCTCAGATCTGAGCATGTGGAGAGATATTCGTTCAGCTAGCACAAATTAAATGGGTTGCAGGGGAAACATTTCCTCTGCTTTCTCAGTCTCTTTCCAAGTTCCAGTTTGATGTTCCTGCAGTTTTCACAGTAAAACCGTGTTGGAGCTTGTTCCTACCCTATATATATGTAGGTATTGCAGTTTCCAATTAAAAAGAATCATTGTGTTCCCAACCTTTTATGTGAAGGACGGCTTTAACACAAAATTGTCTCTCAGAACTGAGCATGTGGAGAGACGTTCGCTCAACTACCACAAAGAAACGGGTTGAAGGTGTAACACTTACTCTCCTTCTCAGTCTCTTTCCCAGTGCTGGTTTGAAGCTCCTGCAGTGTTCACTGTAAAAGCGAGTTAGAGGTAGTATCTCCACATATATATGTATGTAGTGCAGTTCCCAAGTGAAAAGGATCTTTATGTTCCCAACAAGCTAGGTGAAGTAAGGCATTCACACACACTTATCTCTCAGAACTGAGCATTTGGGAGATGTTCGTTCAACTAGAAAAAGCGGAACTGTATGCAGGATAAACAATTACTCTGATTTATCAGGCTCCTTCCAATTGCCAGCTAGAGGTTCCTGCAGTTTTCACTGTAAAACCGTGTTGGGGATAGTACATCCACATATACATTTATGTTTTGTAGTTTCCAAATTAAAAGCAACTTTGTGTTCCCAACAAGCTAGTTGAAGGACTCCATTAATACACACTTATATTTCTGAACTGAGCCTGAGAAGAGGCGTTCATTCAACCAGCACAAATTGAACGTGTTTCAAGGGAAACATTTACTATGGTATCACAGTTTGTTTCCCAGTGCCGGTTTGAAGCTCCTGCAATTTTCACTGTAATACAGAGTTTGAGCTACTATTTCCTTATAAATAGGTATGTAGTGCAGTTTAAAACTGAAAAAAAACTTTGTGTTTCCAACAAAATTTTTGAAGCTCTGCTTTCACTAACACATATCTCTCAGAACTGAGCATGTGTAGAGACATTCGTTCAACTAGCACAAATTGAACTGGCTGCATGAGAAACACTTACTCTGCTTTCTATTCTGTTTCCAATTTCCTGTTTGAAGCTCCTGCAATTTTCACTATAAAACCGAGTTGGACCTAGTATCTAAGCAGATATACGTATGTAGTGAATTTTCCAACTGAAAAGGAACTTTGTGTTCCCAAAATCTCGTTGAAGTTCGGCTTTCACACACACTAATCTCTCAGAACTGAGCATGTGGTGAGACGTTTGTTCAACTAGCACAAAAGGAACGGGTTGCAGGAGAAACACTTACCCTGCTTTCTCACTGTCTTTCCATTTCTCGGTTTGAAGTACCTGCAGTTTTCACTGTACAACAGTGTTGGAGCTAGTATCTCTGCATATATATGAAGGTATTGAAGTTTCAAACTGAAAAGAAATTGGTGTTCCCAACAAGCTATTTGAAGGGCGGCTTTCACACACACTTAACTCTCAGATCTGAGCATGTGGAGAGACGTTTGTTCAACTAGCACAAAGGGAACGGTTTGCAGAAGAAACACTTACTCTGCTTTTTCACTTTGTTTCCTAGTGCTGGTTTGAAGATCCTGCAGTTTCACTGTAAAACAGTTTTGGAGCTAGTACCTCCCCATATATATGTATGTAGAGTAGTTATCAATTTAAAAGAAACTTTTGTTACCAACAAGTTAGTTGAACGATCACTTTCTCTCATAATTTACTCTCAGAAATGAGCATGAGGACAGACGTTCATTCAAATAGCACAAAGAGACCAGGTTGCACGGGAAACCTTACTCTGCTTTCTCAGTCTGTTTCCCAGTGCCTGTTTCAGTTCCTGCAGTTTTCACTGTAAAACCGAGTTGGAGCTTGTATCTCCCCATATGTATTTATGTAATGCAATTTCTCACTGGAAAGAATATTTGACTTCCTAACAAGCTAATTGAAGTACGGCTTTCACACATAATTATCTCTCAGAACATAGCATGTGGTGAGACGTTCGTTCAACTTGCACAAAGGGAACGGGTTGCAGGATAAACACTTACTCTGATTTCTCAGGCTCCTTCCAACTGCCAGTTAGAAGTACTTGCAGTTTTCACAGTAAAACCGTGTTTGAGCCACGACCTCCAAATATATATGTATGTAGTGTAGCTTCCAAATGAAAAGAAACTATTTGATCCCAACAAGCTATGTGAAGGTCGGCATTCACACACACTTATTTCTCAGAACTGAGCACGTGGGGAGACGTTTGTTCAACAAGTACAAAGGGAAATGTTTGGAGAAGAAACACTTACTCTAATTTCTCAGTCTGTTTCCCAGTGCCGGTTTGAAGTTCCTGCAGATTTCACTGTAGTTCAGATTTGGAGCAAGTATCTGCCCATATATATGTATGTAGTGCAGTTTCCAAGTGAAAAGAACCTTTTTGTTCCCAACAATTATGTTTATGATGGCTTTAACACACACTTAACTCTCAGAACTGAGCATGTGGAGAGACGTTCTTTCAAATATCCCAAAGGGAACGGGTTGCAGGAGAAACTCTTACTCTGCTTTCCCAGTGTGTTTCCCATTGCCGGTTTGAAGTTCCTGCTTTTTTCACTGTAAAAAAGATTTGAAGCTTGTACGTCCCCATATAAATGTATGCAGTGCAGATTCCAAATGAAAAGAACTTTGTGTTCCCAACAAACTTGTTGAAGGACGGCTTTCACACACAATTAACTCTGAAAACTGTGCAAGTGGAGAGACGTTCGTTCAACTAGCACAAATGGAACGAGTTGGAAGAGAAACGCTTCCTCTGATTTCTCAGACACCTTTAAAATTGCCGGTTTGAAGTTCCTGCAGTTTTAAATGTAAATCACTTTTGGAGCTATTACCACCACATATATATGTATGTAGTGTAGTTTCCAACTGAAAAGAAACATTGTGTTCCCAACAAACTATTTGAAATGCGGATTTGATCCATAATTATCTCTTAGAATTTAGCATGTGTAGAGACGATCTTTCAACTAAAAGAAAGGGAAGAGTTTGCCGGAGAAGCTCTGATTCTGCTTTCTCCTTCTGTTTCCAAATGCCGGTTTGTAGTTCCGACATTTTTCAATGTAAAAAAGTTTGGAGCTTGTACGTCCCAATATATATAAGTATGCAGTGCAGATTCCAAATGAAAAGAAACTTTGTGTTGCAAACAATCTAGTTGAAGGACGGCTTTCACACACACTTAACTCTAAGATCTGAGCATGGAGAGAGATGTTCATTCATCTATCACAAATTAAATGTGTTGTATGGGAAACAATTGCTCTGTTTCTCATTCCCTTTCCAAGTTCCAGTTTGATGTTCCTGCAGTTTTCACAGTAAAACCGTGTTGGAGCTTGTTCCTACCTTATATATATGTAGGTATTGCAGTTCCCAATTAAAAAGAATTTTTGTGTTCCCAACCTTCTATGTGAAGGACGGCTTTAACACAAAAATGTCTCTCAGAACTGAGCATGTGGAGAGACGTTCGTTCAACTACCACAAAGGAAACGGTTTGGAGGCTTAACAATTACTCTGCTTTCTCAGTCTGTTACCCAGTGCCGGTTTGAAGCTCCTGCAATTTTCATTGTAAATCAGAGTTGGAGCATGTACTTCACCATATATATGTAAGTATTGCAGTTTCCAAATGAAAGAAATTGTGTTCCCAACAAAGTAGGAGAAGGTGGCTTTCAAACACACTTAACTCTCAGAACTGAGCATGTGGAGAGACGTTCGTTAAACTAGCATAAACGGAACATTTTGCAGAAGAAACAATTACTCTTCTTCCTCAGTCTGTTTCCAAGTTCCGGTTTGATGTTCCTTCAGTTTTCACTGTAAAATCGAATTGCAGCTTGTTCCTAACCATATATATGTAGTTAGGGCAGTTTCCAATTAAAAAGGAACTTTGTGTTCCCAACCTTCTATATGAAGTACGGCTTTAAAACACAATAGACTGTCAGAACTGAGCATGTGGAGAGACGATTTTTCAACTAGCAGAAAGGGAACAGTTTGCCGGAGAAACACCTACTCTGCTTTCTCATTCATTTTCCAAGGGCCAGTATGAAGTTCCGACATTTTTCAATGTAAAAAAGCTTTGGAGCTTGTACGTCACAATATATATATGTATGCAGCGCAGATTCCAAATGAAAAGAAAATTTGTGTACCAAACGAGCTAGTTGAAGGACGGCTTTCACACACACTTAACTCTCAGATCTGAGCATGTGGAGAGATTTTCATTCAGCTAGCACAAATTAAATGGGTTGCAGGGGAAACAATTGCTCTGCTTTCTCATTCCCTTTCCAAGTTCCAGTTTGATGTTCCTGCAGTTTTCACAGTAAAACCGTCTTGGAGCTAGTTCCTACCCTATATATATGTAGGTATTGCAGTTTCCAATTAAAAAGAATCGTTGTGTTCCCAACCTCCTATGTGAAGGACGGCTGTAACACAACAATGTCTCTCAGAACTGAGCATGTGGAGAGACGTTCGTTCAACTACCACAAAGGAAACAGTTTGCAAGTGTAACAATTACTCTGCTTCCTCAGTCTGTTACCCAGTGCCGGTTTGAAGCTCCTGCAGTGTTCACTGTAAAACCGAGTTTGTGCTAGTATCTCCCCATATATTTTTATGTAGTGCATTTTCCAAATGAAAAGAAACTTTGTGTTTAAAACAAGCTAGTTGAAGGACGGCTTTCACACACACTAATCTCTCAGAAATGAGCATATGAAGAGACGTTCGTTCAGCTATCAGAAACAATCCGGTTGCAGTGGAAACACTTACACTGCTTTCTCAGGCTCCTTTTAAAGTGCTGGTTTGATACTCCTGATGTTTTCAATATAAATACGTTTTGGAATTTGTACCTAACCATATATTTGTATGTAGTGCAGTTTCCAAATGAAAAGAAACTTTGTGTTCCCAACAAGCTAGGTGAAGGACTCCATTCACACACACTTATATTTCTGAAAAGAGCATATGGAGAGACGTTCGTTCAACTAGCACAGAGTGAAAGTGTTGCAGGGGAAACATTAACTCTGGTTTCACAGTATGTTTCCCAGTGCCGGTTTGAAGCTCCTGCAATTTTCACTGTAAATCAGAGTTGGAGCATGTACTTCACAAAATATAGGTAAGTATTGCAGTTTCCAAATGAAAGAAACTGTGTTCCCAAAAAAGTAGGTGAAGGTGGCTTTCAAACACACTTATCTCTCAGAACTGAGCATGTGGAGAGACGTTTGTTCAACTAGCATAAATGGAACATTTTGCAGAAGAAACAATTACTCTGCTTTCTCAGTCTGTTTCCAAGTTTTGGTTTGATGTTCCTTCAGTTTTCACTGTAAAACCCAAATGGAGCTTGTTCCTAACCATATATATGTAGGTAGGGCAGTTTCCAATTTAAAAGGAACTTTGTGTTCCCAACTTTCTATATGAAGTACGGCTTTAACAAACAATTGTCTCTCAGAACGGAGCATATTGAGAGACGTTCGTTCAACTAGCACAAAGAAAATGGGTTTCAGGAAAAAAAATTACTCTGATTTCTCAGTCTGTTTCCCAGTGCCGGTTAGAAGCTCCTAAAATTTTCATTGTAAACCCGAGTTAGAGGTAGTATCTCCACATATATATGTGTGTAGTGCAGATCCCAATTATAAAGAAACATTGTGTTCCCAACAAACTAGTTGAAGTACGGATTTGACCCATAATTAGCTCTCAGAATTTAGCATGTGGAGAGACGATCGTTCAACTAGCAGAAAGGGAACAGTTTGCCGGAGAAACACCTACTCTGCTTTCTCATTCAGTTTCCAAGTGCCAGTATGAAGTTCCGACATTTTTCAATGTAAAAAAGCTTTGGAGCTTGTAAGTCCCAATATATATATGTATGTAGCGCAGATCCAAATGAAAAGAAACTTTGTGTACCAAACAAGCTAGTTGAAGGACGGCTTTCAATCACACTTAACTCTCAGATCTGAGCATGTGGAGAGATATTCGTTCAGCTAGCACAAATTAAATGGGTTGCAGGGGAAACATTTCCTCTGCTTTCTCAGTCTCTTTCCAAGTTCCAGTTTGATGTTCCTGCAGTTTTCACAGTAAAACCGTGTTGGAGCTTGTTCCTACCTTATATATATGTAGGTATTGCAGTTTCCAATTAAAAAGAATCATTGTGTTCCCAACCTTCTATGTGAAAGACGGCTTTAACACAAAATTGTCTCTCAGAACTGAGCATGTGGAGAGACGTTCGTTCAACTACCACAAAGGAAACGGGTTGAAGGTGTAACACTTACTCTCCTTCTCAGTCTCTTTCCCAGTGCCGGTTTGAAGCTCCTGCAGTGTTCACTGTAAAAGCGAGTTAGAGGTAGTATCTCCACGTATATATGTATGTAGTGCAGTTCCCAAATGAAAAGAATCTTTATGTTCCCAACAAGCTAGGTGAAGGAAGGCATTCACACACACTTATCTCTCAGAACTGAGCATTTGGGAGATGTTCGTTCAACTAGAAAAAGCGGAACTGTATGCAGGATAAACAATTACTCTGATTTATCAGGCTCCTTCCAATTGCCAGCTAGAGGTTCCTGCAGTTTTCACTGTAAAACCGTGTTGGAGCTAGTACATCCACATATAAATTTATGTTTTGTAGTTTCCAAATTAAAAGAAACTTTGTGTTCCCAACAAGCTAGTTGAAGGACTCCATTAACACACACTTATATTTCTGAACTGAGCCTGAGAAGAGGCGTTCATTCAACTAGCACAAATTGAACGTGTTTCAAGGGAAACATTTACTATGGTATGACAGTCTGTTTCCCAGTGCCAGTTTGAAGCTCCTGCAATTTTCACTGTAAAACAGAGTTGGAGCTACTTTTTCCTTATAAATAGGTATGTAGTGCAGTTTAAAACTGAAAAAAAACTTTGTGTTCCCAACAAAATTGTTGAAGCACTGCTTTCACTAACACATATCTCTCAGAACTGAGCATGTGTAGAGACGTTCGTTCAACTAGCACAAATTGAACTGGCTGCATGAGAAACACTTACTCTGCTTTCTAGTCTGTTTCCAATTTCCGGTTTGAAGCTCCTGCAATTTTCAATATAAAACCGAGTTGGAGCTAGTATCTAAGCAGATATACGTATGTAGTGCATTTTCCAACTGAAAAGGAAGTTTGTGTTCCCAAAATCTCGTTGAAGTTCGGCTTTCACACACACTAATCTCTCAGAACTGAGCATGTGGTGAGACGTTCGTTCAACTAGCACAAAAGGAACGGGTTGCAGGAGAAACACTTACCCTGCTTTCTCACTGTCTTTCCATTTGTCGGTTTGAAGTACCTGCAGTTTTCACTGTACAACAGTGTTGGAGCTAGTATCTCTGCATATATATGAAGGTAGTGAAGTTTCCAACTGAAAAGAAACTTTGTGTTCCCAACAAGTTATTTGAAGGGCGGCTTTCACACACACTTAACTCTCAGATCTGAGCATGTGGAGAGACGTTCGTTCAACTAGCACAAAAGGAACGGTTTGCAGAAGAAACACTTACTCTGCTTTTTCACTCTGTTTCCTAGTGCCAGTTTGAAGATCCTGCAGTTTCACTGTAAAACAGATTTGGAGCTAGTACCTCCCCATATATATCTATGTAGAGTAGTTTTCAATTTAAAAGAAACTTTTGTTACCAACAAGTTAGTTGAACGATCGCTTTCTCTCATAATTTACTCTCAGAAATGAGCATGAGGACAGACGTTCATTCAAATAGCACAAAGAGGCCAGGTTGCACGGGAAACCTTACTCTGCTTTCTCAGTCTGTTTCCCAGTGCCTGTTTCAGTTCCTGCAGTTTTCACTGTAAAACCGAGTTGGAGCTTGTATCTCCCCATATGTATTTATGTAATGCAATTTCTCACTGGAAAGAATATTTGACTTCCTAACAAGCTAATTGAAGTACGGCTTTCACACACAATTATCTCTCAGAACATAGCATGTGGTGAGACGTTCGTTCAACTTGCACAAAGGGAACGGGCTGCAGGATAAACACTTACTCTGATTTCTCAGGCTCCTTCCAACTGCCAGTTAGATGTACTTGCTGTTTTCACAGTAAAACCGTGTTGGAGCTACGACCTCCACATATATATGTATGTAGTGTAGCTTCCAAATGAAAAGATACTTTTTGATCCCAACAAGCTATGTGAAGGACGGCATTCACACACACTTATTTCTCAGAACTGAGCATGTGGGGAGACGTTTGTTCAACAAGTACAAAGGGAAATGTTTGGAGAAGAAACACTTACTCTAATTTCTCAGTCTGTTTCCCAGTGCCGGTTTGAAGTTCCTGCAGATTTCACTGTAGTTCAGATTTGGAGCTAGTATCTGCCCATATATATGTATGTAGTGCAGTTTCCAAGTGAAAAGAACTTTTTGTTCCCAACAATTATGTTTATGATGGCTTTAACACACACTTAACTCTCAGAACTGAGCATGTGAAGAGACGTTCTTTCAAATATCCCAAAGGGAACGGGTTGCAGGAGAAACTCTTACTCTGCTTTCCCAGTGTGTTTCCCATTGCCGGTTTGAAGTTCCTGCTTTTTTCACTGTAAAAAAGATTTGAAGCTTGTACGTCCCCATATAAATGTATGCAGTGCAGATTCCAAATGAAAAGAAATTTGTGTTCCCAACAAACTTGTTGAAGGACGGCTTTCTCACACAATTAACTCTGAAAACTTTGCAAGTGGAGAGACGTTGGTTCAACTAGAACAAATGGAACGAGTTGGAAGAGAAACGCTTCCTCTGATTTTTCAGACAACTTTAAAAGTGCCGGTTTGAAGTTCCTGCAGTTTTCAATGTAAATCACTTTTGGAGCTATTACCACCACATATATATGTATGTAGTGTAGTTTATAACTGAAAAGAAATATTGTGTTCCCAACAAACTATTTGAAGTGCGGATTTGATCCATAATTATCTCTTAGAATTTAGCATGTGTAGAGACGATCGTTCAACTAAAAGAAAGGGAACAGTTTGCCGGAGAAACTCTGATTCTGCTTTCTCATTCTGTTTCCAAATGCCGGTTTGAAGTTCCGACATTTTTCAATGTAAAAAAGTTTGAAGCTTGTACGTCCCAATATATATAAGTATGCAGTGCAGATTCCAAATGAAAAGAAACTTTGTGTTGCAAACAATCTAGTTGTAGGACGGCTTTCACACACACTTAACTCTCAGATCTGAGCATGTGCAGAGATTTTCATTCAGCTAGCACAAATTAAATGGATTGCAGGGGAAACAATTGCTCTGCATTCTCATTCCCTTTCCAAGTTCCAGTTTGATGTTCCTGCAGTTTTCACAGTAAAACCGTCTTGGAGCTTGTTCCTATCCTATATATATGTAGGTATTGCAGTTTCCAATTAAAAAGAATCTTTGTGTTCCCAACCTTCTATGTGAAGGACGGCTTTAACACAAAAATGTCTCTCAGAACTGAGCATGTGGAGAGACGTTCGTTCAACTGCCACAAAGGAAACTGGTTGCAAGCGTAACAATTACTCTGCTTCCTCAGTCTGTTACCCAGTGCCGGTTTGAAGCTCCTGCAGTGTTCACTGTAAAACCGAGTTTGTGCTAGTATCTCCCCATATATTTTTATGTAGTGCATTTTCCAAATGAAAAGAAACTTTGTGTTTAAAACAAGCTAGTTGAAGGACGGCTTTCACACACACTTATCTCTCAGAAATGAGCATATGAAGAGACGTTCGTTCAGCTATCAGAAACAATCCGGTTGCAGTGGAAACACTTACACTGCTTTCTCAGGCTCCTTTTAAAGTGCTGGTTTGATACTCCTGAAGTTTTCAATATAAATATGTTTTGGAATTTGTACCTAACCATATATTTGTATGTAGTGCAGTTTCCAAATGAAAAGAAACTTTGTGTTCCCAACAAGCTAGGTGAAGGACTCCATTCACACACACTTATATTTCTGAAAAGAGCATATGGAGAGACGTTCGTTCAACTAGCACAGAGTGAAAGTGTTGCAGGGGAAACATTTACTCTGGTTTCACAGTCTGTTTCCCAGTGCCGGTTTGAAGCTCCTGCAATTTTCCCTGTAAATCAGAGTTGGAGCATGTATTTCACCAAATATATGTAAGTATTGCAGTTTCCAAATGAAAGAAACTGTGTTCCCAAAAAAGTAGGTGAAGGTGGCTTTCAAACACAGTTATATCTCAGAACTGAGCATGTGGAGAGACGTTCGTTCAACTAGCATAAACGGAACATTTTGCAGAAGAAACAATTACTCTGCTTTCTCAGTCTGTTTCCAAGTTCCAGTTTGATGTTCCTTCAGTTTTCACTGTAAAACCGAATTGGAGATTGTTCCTAACCATATATATGTAGGTAGGGCAGTTTCCAATAAAAAAGGATCTTTGTGTTCCCAACTTTCTATATGAAGTATGGCTTTAACACACAATTGTCTCTCAGAACGGAGCATGTTGAGAGACGTTCGTTCAACTAGCACAAAGGAAATGGGTTTCAGGGAAAAAAATTACTCTGATTTTTCAGTCTGTTTCCCAGTGCCGGTTTGAAGCTCCTACAATTTTCATTGTAAACCCGACTAAGAAGTAGTATCTCCACATATATATGTGTGTAGTGCAGATCCCAATTATAAAGAAACATTGTGTTCCCAACAAGCTAGTTGAAGTACGGATTTGACCCATAATTATCTCTCAGAATTTAGCATGTGGAGAGACGATCGTTCAACTAGCAGAAAGGGAACAGTTTGCCAGAGAAACACCTACTGTGCTTTCTCATTCAGTTTCCAAGTGCCAGTATGAAGTTCCGACATTTTTCAATGTAAAAAAGCTTTGGAGCTTGTACGTCCAAATATATATATGTATGCAGCGCAGATTCCAAATGAAAAGAAACATTGTGTACCAAACAAGCTAGTTGAAGGACGGCTTTCACACACACTTAACTCTCAGATCTGAGCATGTGGAGAGACGTTCGTTCAACTAGCACAAAAGGAAAGGTTTGCAGAAGAAACACTTACTCTGCTTTTTCACTCTGTTTCCTAGTGCCGGTTTGAAGATCCTGCAGTTTCACTGTAAAACAGATTTGGAGCTAGTACCTCCCCATATATATGTATGTAGAGTAGTTATCAATTTAAAAGAAACTTTTGTTACCAACAAGTTAGTTGAACGATCGCTTTCTCTCATAATTTACTCTCAGAAATGAGCATGAGGACAGACGTTCATTCAAATAGCACAAAGAGACCAGGTTGCACGGGAAAACTTACTCTGCTTTCTCAGTCTGTTTCCCAGTGCCTGTTTTCAGTTCCTGCACTTTTCACTGTAAAACCGAGTTGGAGCTTGTATCTCCCCATATGTATTTATGTAATGCAATTTCTCACTGGAAAGAATATTTGACTTCCTAACAAGCTAATTGAAGTACGGCTTTCACACACAATTATCTCTCATAACATAGCATGTGGTGAGACGTTCGTTCAACTAGCACAAATGGAACGGGTTGCAGGATAAACACTTTCTCTGATTTCTCAGGCTCCTTCCAACTGCCAGTTAGAAGTACTTGCTTTTTTCACAGAAAAACCGTGTTGGAGCTACGACTTCCACATATATATGTATGTAGTGTAGCTTCCAAATGAAAAGAAACTTTTTGATCCCAACAAGTTTTGTGAAGGCGGCATTCACACACACTTATTTCTCAGAACTGAGCATGTGGGGAGACGTTTGTTCAACAAGTACAAAGGGAAATGTTTGGAGAAGAAACACTTACTCTAATTTCTCAGTCTGTTTCCCAGTGCCGGTTTGAAGTTCCTGCAGATTTCACTGTAGTTCAGATTTGGAGCTAGTATCTGCCCATATATATGTATGTAGTGCAGTTTCCAAGTGAAAAGAACCTTTTTGTTCCCAACAATTATGTTTATGATGGCTTTAACACACACTTAACTCTCAGAACTGAGCATGTGGAGAGACGTTCTTTCAAATATCCCAAAGGGAACGGGTTGCAGGAGAAACTCTTACTCTGCTTTCCCAGTGTGTTTCCCATTGCCGGTTTGAAGTTCCTGCTTTTTTCACTGTAAAAAAAATTTGAAGCTTGTATGTCCCCATATAAATATATGTAGTGCAGATTCCAAATGAAAAGAACTTTGTGTTCCCAACAAACTTGTTGAAGGACGGCTTTCACACACAATTAACTCTGAAAAATGTGCAAGTGGAGAGACGTTCGTTCAACTAGCACAAATGGAACGAGTTGGAAGAGAAACGCTTCCTCTGATTTCTCAGACACCTTTAAAAGTGCCGGTTAGAAGTTCCTGCAGTTTTCAATGTAAATCACTGTTGGAGCTATTACCACCTCATATATATATATGTAGTGTATTTTCCAACTGAAAAGAAACATTGTGTTCCCAACAAACTATTTGAAGTACGGATTTGATCCATAATTATCCTTTAGAATTTAGCATGTGGAGAGACGATCGTTCAACTAGAAGAAAGGGAACAGTTTGCCGGAGAAACACCGACTCTGACTTCTCATTCAGTTTCCAAGTTCCGTTTTGAAGTTCCGACATTTTTCAATGTAATAAAGTTTGGAGCTTGTACGTCCCAATATATATAAGTATGCAGTGCAGATTCCAAATGAAAAGAAACTTTGTGTTGCAAACAATCTAGTTGAAGGACGGCTTTCACACACACTTAAATCTCAGATCTGAGCATGGAGAGAGATGTTCATTCATCTTTCACAAATTAAATGGGTTGCAGCGGAAACAATTGCTCTGCTTTCTCATTCCCTTTCCAAGTTCCAGTTTGATGTTCCTGCAGTTTTCACAGTAAAATCGTGTTGGAGCTTGTTCCTACCCTATATATATGTAGGTATTGCAGTTTCCAATTAAAAAGAAACTTTGTTTTCCCAAACTTCTATGTGAAGGACGGCTTTAACACAAAATTCTCTCTCAGAACTGAGCATGTGGAGAGACGTTCGTTCAACTACCACAAAGGAAACGGGTTTCAGGTGTAACAATTACTCTGCTTTCTCAGTCTGTTACCCAGTGCCGGTTTGAAGCTCCTGCAATTTTCACTGTAAATCAGAGTTGGAGCATGTACTTCACCATATATATGTAAGTATTGCAGTTTCCAAATGAAAGAAACTGTGTTCCCAACAAAGAAGTTGAAGGTGGCTTTCAAACACACTTATCTCTCAGAACTGAGCATGTGGAGAGACGTTCGTTCAACTAGCATAAACGGAACATTTTGCAGAAGAAACAATTACTCTTCTTTCTCAGTCTTTTTCCAAGTTCCATTTTGATGTTCCTTCAGTTTTCACTGTAAAACCGAATTGGAGCTTGTTCCTAACCATATATATGTAGATAGGGCTGTTTCCAATTAAAAAGGAACTTTGTGTAACCAACCTTCTATACGAACTACGGCTTTAACACACAATTGTCTCTCAGAACTGAGCATGTTTAGAGAAGTTCATTCAACTAGCACAAAGGAAATGGGTTTCAGGGAAAAAATTTACCCTGAATTCTCAGTCTCTTTCCCAGTGCCGGTTTGAAACTCCTACAATTTTCATTGTAAACCCGAGTTAGAGGAAGTATCTCCACATATATATGTGTGTAGTGCAGATCCCATTTATAAAGAAACATTGTGTTCCCAACAAACTAGTTGAAGTACGGATTTGACCCATAATTATCTCTCAGAAATTAGCATGTGGAGGCACGATCTTTCAACTAGCAGAAAGGGAACAGTTTCCCAGAGAAAAACCTACTCTGCTTTCTCATTCAGTTTCCAAATGCCAGTATGAAGTTCTGAGATTTTTCAATGTAAAAAACTTTGGAGCTTTTACGTTACAATATATATATGTATGCAGCACAGATTCCAAATGAAAAGAAAATTTGTGTAACAAACAAGCTGGTTGAAGGACGGCTTTCACACACATTTAATTCTCAGATCTGAGCATGTGGAGAGATTATCGTTCAGCTAGCACAAATTAAATGGTTTGCAGGGGAAACAATTACTCTTCTTTCTCAGTCTCTTTCCAAGTTTCAGTTTGATGTCCCTGCAGTTTTCACAGTAAAACCGTGTTGGAGCTTGTTCCTACCCTATATATATGTAGGTATTGCAGTTTCCAATTAAAAAGAATCTTTGTGTTCCCAACCTTCTATGTGAAGGACGGCTTTAACACAATATTGTCTCTCAGAACTGAGCATGTGGAGAGACGTTCGTTCAACTACCACAAAGGAAACGGGTTGAAGGTGTAACACTTACTCTCCTTCTCATTCTCTATTCCAGTGCTGGTTTGAAGCTCCTGCAGTGTTCACTGTAAAAGCGAGTTAGAGGTAGTATCTCCACATATATATGTATGTAGTGCAGTTACCAAATGAAAAGAATCTTTATGTTCCCAACAAGCTAGGTGAAGGAAGGCATTCACACACACTTATCTCTCAGAACTGAGCATTTGGGAGATGTTCGTTCAACTAGAAAAAGCGGAACTGTATGCAGGTTAAACAATTACTCTGATTCATCAGGCTCCTTCCAATTGCCAGCTAGAGGTTCCTGCAGTTTTCACTGTAAAACCGTGTTGGATCTAGTACATCCACATGTAAATTTATCTTTTGTAGTTTTCAAATTAAAAGAAACTTTGTGTTCCAAGCAAGCTAGGTGAAGAACTCCATTAACACACACTTATATTTCTGAACTGAGCCTGAGATGAGGCGTTCATTCAACAAGCACAAAGTGAACGTGTTTCATGGGAAACTTTTACTATGTTATCACAGTCTGTTTCCCAGTGCTGGTTTGAAGCTCCTGCAATTTTCACTGTAAAACAGAGTTGGAGCTACTATTTCCTTATAAATAGGTATGTAGTGCAGTTTAAAACTGAAAAAAATCTTTGTGTTCCCAACAAAATTGTTGAAGCACTGCTTTCACTATCACATATCTCTCAGAACTGAGCATGTGTAGAGACGTTCGTTCAACTAGCACAAATTAAACGGATTGCAGGAGAAACAATTACTCTGCTTTCTCAGTCTATTTCCAACTGCCGGTTTGATGTTCCTGCAGTTTTCACTGTAAAACTATGTTGGAGGTTGTTCCTACACTGTATATATGTATGTATTGCAGATTCCAATTAAAAAGAAACTTTGTTTTCCCAACCTTCTATGTGAAGGACGGCTTTAACACAAAATTATCTCTCAGAACTGAGCATTTGGAGAGACGTTCGTTCAACTGCCACAAAGGAAACGGGTTGCAGGTGTAACAATTACTCTGCTTTCTCAGTCTGTTACCCAGTGCCGGTTTGAAGCTCCTGCAGTGTTCACTGTAAAACCGAGTTTGAGCTAGTATTTCCCCATATATTTTTATGTAGTGCAGTTTCCAAATGAAAAGAATCTTTGAGTTTAAAACAAGCTAGTTGAAGGACGGCTTTCACACACACTTATCTCTCAGAACTGAGCATAAGAAGAGACATTCGTTCAGCTATCAGAAACAATCGGGTTGCAGTAGAAACCCTTACACTGCTTTCTCAGGCTCCTTCCAAGTGCCGGTTTGATATTCCTGAATTTTTCAATGTAAATTCGATTTGGAGTTTGAACCTAACCGTATATTTGTATGTAGTGCATTTTCCAACTGAAAAGGAACTTTGTGTTCCCAAAATCTCGTTGAAGTTCGGCTTTCACACACACTAATCTCTCAGAACTGAGCATGTGGTGAGACGTTCGTTCACCTTGCACAAAAGGAATGGGTTGCAGGAGAAACACTTACCCTGCTTTCTCACTGTCTTTCCATTTGTCGGTTTGAAGTACCTGCAGTTTTCTCTGTACAACAGTGTTGAAGCTAGTATCTCTGCATATATATGAAGGTAGTGAAGTTTCCAACTGAAAAGAATCTTTATGTTCCCAACAAGCTATTTGAAGTGCGGCTTTCACACACACTTAACTCTCAGATCTGAGCATGTGGAGAGACGTTCGTTCAACTAGCACAAAGGGAACGGTTTGCAGAAGAAACACTTACTCTGCTTTTTCACTCTGTTTCCTAGTGCCGGTTTGAAGATCCTGCAGTTTCACTGTAAAACAGATTTGGAGCTAGTACCTCCCCATATATATGTATGTAGAGTAGTTATCAAATTAAAAGAAACTTTTGTTACCAACAAGTTAGTTGAACGATCGCTTTCTCTCATAATTTACTCTCAGAAATGAGCATGAGGACAGACGTTCATTCAAATAGCACAAAGAGACCAGGTTGCACGTGAAACCTTACTCTGCTTTCTCAGTCTGTTTCCCAGTGCCTGTTTTCAGTTCCTGCAGTTTTCACTGTAAAACCGAGTTGGAGCTTGTATCTCCCCATATGTATTTATGTAATGCAATTTCTCACTGGAAAGAATATTTGACTTCCTAACAAGCTAATTGAAGTACGGCTTTCACACACAATTATCTCTCAGAACATAGCATGTGGTGAGACGTTCGTTCAACTAGCAAAAATGGAAAGGGTTGCAGGATAATCACTTACTCTGATTTCTCAGGATCCTTCCAACTGCCAGTTAGAAGTACTTGCAGTTTTCACAGTAAAACCGTGTTGGAGCTACGACCTCCACATATATATGTATGTAGTGTAGCTTCCAAATGAAAAGAAACTTTTTGATCCCAACAAGCTGTGTGAAGGACGACATTCACACACACTTATTTCTCAGAACTGAGCATGTGGGGAGACGTTTGTTCAACAAGTACAAAGGGAAATGTTTGGAGAAGAAACACTTACTCTAATTTCTCAGTCTGTTTCCCAGTGCCGGTTTGAAGTTCCTGCAGATTTCACTGTAGTTCAGATTTGGAGCTAGTATCTGCCCATATATATGTATGTAGTGCAGTTTCCAAGTGAAAAGAACCTTTTTGTTCCCAACAATTATGTTTATGATGGCTTTAACACACACTTAACTCTCAGAACTGAGCATGTGGAGAGACGTTCTTTCAAATATCCCAAAGGGAACGGGTTGCAGGAGAAACTCTTACTCTGCTTTCCCAGTGTGTTTCCCATTGCCGGTTTGAAGTTCCTGGTTTTTTCAATGTAATAAAGATTTGAAGCTTGTACGTCCCCATATAAATGTATGCAGTGCAGATTCCAAATGAAAAGAACTTTGTGTTCCCAACAAACTTGTTGAAGGACGGCTTTCACACACAATTAACTCTAAAAAATGTGCAAGTGGAGAGACGTTCGTTCAACTAGCACAAATGGAACGAGTTGGAAGAGAAACGCTTCCTCTGATTTCTCAGACACCTTTAAAAGTGCCGGTTTGAAGTTCCTGCAGTTTTCAATGTAAATCACTGTTGGAGCTTTTACCACCACATATATATGTATGTAGTGTAGTTTCCAACTGAAAAGAAACATTGTGTTCCGAACAAACTATTTGAAGTACGGATTTGATCCATAATTATCTCTCAGAATTTAGCATGTGGAGAGACGATCGTTCAACTAGAAGAAACGGAACAGTTTGCCGGAGAAACACCGACTCTGCTTTCTCATTCAGTTTCCAAGGGCCGGTTTGAAGTTCCGACATTTTTCAATGTAAAAAAGTTTGGAGCTTGTACGTCCCAATATATATATGTATGCAGTGAAGATTCCAAATGAAAAGAAACTTTTTGTTGCAAACAATCTATTTCAAGGACGGCTTTCACACACAGTTAAATCTCAGAACTGAGCATGGAGAGAGATGTTCATTCATCTATCTCAAATTAAATGGGTTGCATGGGAAACATTTGCTCTGCATTCTCATTCTCTTTCCAAGTTCCAGTTTGAATGTTCCTGCAGTTTTCACAGTAAAACAGTGTTGGAGCTTGTTTCTACCCTATATATATGTAGGTATTGCAGTTTCCAATTAAAAAGAATCTTTGTGTTTCCAACCTTCTATGTGAAGGACGGCTTTAACACAAAAATATCTCTCAGAACTGAGCATGTGGAGAGACGTTCGTTCAACTACCACAAAGGAAATGGGTTGCAGGCGTAAAAAATAATCTGCTTTCTCAGTCTGTTACCCAGTGCTGGTTTGAAGCTCCTGCAATTTACACTGTAAATCAGAGTTGGAGCATGTAATTAACCATATATATGTAAGTATTGCAGTTTCCAAATGAAAGAAACTGTGTTCCCAACAAAGTAGGTGAAGGTGGCTTACAAACACACTTATCTCTCAGAACTGAGCATGTGGAGAGACGTTCGTTCAACTAGCATAAACGGAACATTTTGCAGAAGAAACAATTACTCTTCTTTCTCAGTCTGTTTCCAAGTTCCGGTTTGATGTTCCTTCAGTTTTCACTGTAAAACCGAATTGGAGCTTTTCCTAACTATATATATGTAGTTATGGCAGTTTGCAATTAAAAAGGAACTTTGTGTTCCCAACCTTCTATATGAAGTACGGCTTTAACACACAATTGTCTCTCAGAACGGAGCATGTTGAGAGAAGTTCATTCAACTAGCACAAAGGAAATGGTTTTCAGTGAAGAAAATTACCCTGATTTTTCTGTCTCTTTCCCAGTGCCTGTTTGAAGCTCCTACAATTTTCATTGTAAACCCGAGTTAGAGGTAGTATCTCCTCATATATATGTGTGTAGTGCAGATCCCAAATATAAAGAAACATTGTGTTCCCAACAAACTAGTTTAAGTACGGATTTGACCCATAATTATCTCTCAGAATTTAGCATGTGGAGAGACGATCGTTCAACTAGCAGAAAGGGAACAGTTTGCCAGAGAAACACTGATTCTGCTTTCTCATTCAGTTTCCAAGTGCCAGTAAGAAGTTCTGACTTTTTTCAATGTAAAAACTTTGGAGCTTATACGTTCCAATATATATATGTATGCAGCGCAGATTCCAAATGAAAAGAAAATTTGTGTACCAAACAAGCTAGTTGAAGGACGGCTTTCACACACATTTAATTCTCAGATCTGAGCATGTGGAGAGATTTTCGTTCAGCTAGCACAAATTAAACGGTTTGCAGGGGAAACAATTACTCTGCTTTCTCAGACACTTTAAAAGTTCCAGTTTGATGTTCCTGCAGTTTTCACAGTAAAACCGTGTTGGAGCTTGTTCCTACCCTATATATACGTAGGTATTGCAGTTTCCAATTAAAAAGAATCTTTGTGTTCCCAACCTTCTATGTGAAGGACGGCTTTAACACAATATTGTCTCTCACATCTGATCATTTGGAGAGACGTTCGTTGAACTACCACAAAGGAAACGGGTTGCAAGTGTAACAAGTACTCTCCTTCTCATTCTCTTTCACAGTGCCGGTTTGAAGCTCCTGCAGTGTTCACAGTAAAAGCGAGTTAGAGGTAGTATCTTCACATATATATTTATGTAGTGCAGTTCCCAAATGAAAAGAATCTTTATGTTCCCAACAAGCTAGGTGAAGGAAGGCATTCACACACACTTATCTCTCAGAACTGAGCATTTGGGAGATGTTCGTTCAACTAGAAAAATTGGAACTGTATGCAGGTTAAACAATTACTCTGATTCATCAGGCTCCTTCCAATTGCCAGCTAGAAGTTCCTGCAGTTTTCACTGTAAAACCGTGTTGGAGCTAGTACATCCACATATAATTTGATGTATTGTAGTTTCCAAATTAAAAGAATCTTTGTGTTCCCAGCAAGCTAGGTGAAGGACTCCATTAACACACACTTATATTTCTGAACTGAGCCTGAGGAGAGGCGTTCATTCAACTAGCACAAAGTGAACGTGTTATAGGGGAAACTTTTACTATGTTATCACAGTCTGTTTCCCAGTGCCGGTTTGAAGCTCCTGCAATTTTCACTGTAAAACAGAGTTGGAGCTACTATTTCCTTATAAATTGGTATGTAGTGCAGTTTAAAACTGAAAAAAAACTTTGTGTTCCCAACAAAATTTTTGAAGCACTGCTTTCACTAACACATATCTCTCAGAACTGAGCATGTGTAGAGACGTTCGTTCAACTAGCACAAATTGAACTGGCTGCATGAGAAACACATACTCTGCTTTCTAGTCTGTTTCCAATTTCCGGTTTGAAGCTCCTGCAATTTTCACTATCAACACGAGTTGGAGATAGTAACTAAGCAGATATACATATGTAGTGCATTTTCCAACTGAAAAGGAACTTTGTGTTCCCAAAATCTCGTTGAAGTTCGGCTTTCACACACACTAATCCCTCACAACTGAGCATGTGGTGAGACGTTCGTTCAACTAGCACAAAAGGAACGGGTTGCAGGAGAAACACTTACCCTGCTTTCTCACTGTCTTTCCATTTGTCGGTTTGAAGTACCTGCAGTTTTCTCTGTACAACAGTGTTGGAGCTAGTATCTCCGCATATATATGAAGGTAGTGAAGTTTCCAACTGAAAAGAAACTTTATGTTCCCAACAAGCTATTTGAAGGGCGGCTTTCACACACACTTAACTCTCAGATCTGAACATGTGGAGAGACGCTCGTTCAAATAGCACAAAGGGAACGGTTTGCAGAAGAAACACTTACTCTGCTTTTTCACTCTGTTTCCTAGTGCCGGTTTGAAGATCCTGCAGTTTCACTGTAAAACAGATTTGGAGCTAGTACCTCCCCATATATATGTATGTAGAGTAGTTATCAATTTAAAAGAAACTTTTGTTGCCAACAAGTTAGTTGAACGATCACTTTCTCTCATAATTTACACTCAGAAATGAGCATGAGGACAGACGTTCATTCAAATAGCACAAAGATACCAGGTTGCACGGGAAACCTTACTCTGCTTTCTCAGTCTGTTTCCCAGTGCCTGTTTTCAGTTCCTGCAGTTTTCACTGTAAAACCGAGTTGGAGCTTGTATCTCCCCATATGTATTTATGTAATGCAATTTCTCACTGCAAAGAATATTTGACTTCCTAACAAGTTAATTGAAGTACGGCTTTCACACATAATTATCTCTCAGAACCTAGCATGTGGTGAGACGTTCGTTCCACTTGCACAAAGGGAACGGGTTGCAGGATAAACACTTACTCTGATTTCTCAGGATCCTTCCAACTGCCAGTTAGAAGTACTTGCAGTTTTCACAGTAAAACCGTGTTGGAGCTACGACCTCCACATATATATGTATGTAGTGTAGCTTCCAAATGAAAAGAAACTTTTTGATCCCAACAAGCTATGTGAAGGACGGCATTCACACACACTTATTTCTCAGAACTGAGCATGTGGGGAGACGTTTGTTCAACAAGTACAAAGGGAAATGTTTGGAGAAGAAACACTTACTCTAATTTCTCAATCTGTTTCCCAGTGCCGGTTTGAAGTTCCTGCAGATTTCACTGCAGTTCAGATTTGGAGCTAGTATCTGCCCATATATATGTATGTAGTGCAGTTTCCAAGTGAAAAGAACCTTTTTGTTCCCAACAATTATGTTTATGATGGCTTTAACACACACTTAACTCTCTGAACTGAGCATGTGGAGAGACGTTCTTTCAAATATCCCAAAGGGAACGGGTTGCAGGAGAAACTCTTACTCTGCTTTCCCAGTGTGTTTCCCATTGCCGGTTTGAAGTTCCTGCTTTTTTCACTGTAAAAAAGTTTTGAAGCTTGTACGTCCCCATATAAATGTATGCAGTGCAGATTCCAAATGAAAAGAACTTTGTGTTCCCAACAAACTTGTTGAAGGACGGCTTTCACACACAATTAACTCTGAAAACTGTGCAAGTGGAGAGACGTTCGTTCAACTAGCACAAATGGAACGAGTTGGAAGAGAAACGCTTCCTCTGATTTCTCAGACACCTTTAAAAGTGCCGGTTTGAAGTTCCTGCAGTTTTCAATGTAAATCACTGTTGGAGCTATTACCACCACATATATATATATGTAGTGTAGTTTCCAAATGAAAAGAAACATTGTGTTCCGAACAAACTATTTGAAGTACGGATTTGATCCATAATTATCTCTCAGAATTTAGCATGTGGAGAGACGATCGTTCAACTAGAAGAAACGGAACAGTTTGCCGGAGAAACACCGACTCTGCTTTCTCATTCAGTTTCCAAGTGCCGGTTTGAAGTTCCGACATTTTTCAATGTAAAAAAGTTTGGAGCTTGTATGTCCCAATATATATAAGTATGCAGTGCAGATTCCAAATGAAAAGAAACTTTGTGTTGCCATCAATCTAGTTGAAGGACGGCTTTCACACACACTTAAATCTCAGATCTGAGCATGTAGAGAGATGTTCATTCATCTATCACAAATTAAATGGGTTGTATGGGAAACAATTGCTCTGCATTCTCATTCACTTTCCAAGTTCCTGTTTGATGATCCTGCAGTTTTCACAGTAAAACCGTGTTGGAGCTTTTTCCTACCCTATATATATGTAGGTATTGTAGTTTCCAAGTAAAAAGAATCTATGTGTTCCCAACCTTCTATGTGAAGGACGGCTTTAACACAAAAATATCTCTCAGAACTGAGCATGTGGAGAGACGTTCGTTCAACTACCACAAAGAAACGGGTTCCAGGCTTAACAATTACTCTGCTTTCTCAGTCTTTTAACCAGTGCTGTTTTGAAGCTCCTGCAATTTTCACTGTAAATCAGAGGTGGAGCATGTACTTCACCATATATATGTAAGTATTGCAGTTTCCAAATGAAAGAAACTATGTTCCCAACAAAGTAGGAGAAGGTGGCTTTCAAACACACTTATCTCTCAGAACTGAGCATGTGGAGAGACGTTCGTTCAACTAGCATAAACGGAATATTTTGCAGAAGAAACAATTACTCTTCTTTCTCAGTTTTTTTTCCAAGTTCCGGTTTGATGTTCCTTCAGTTTTCACTGTAAAACCGAATTGGAGCTTGTTCATAACCATATATATGTAGGTATGGCAGTTTGCAATTAAAAAGGAACTTTGTGTTCCCAACCTTCTATATGAAGTACGGCTTTAACACACAATTCTCTCTCAGAGCGGAGCATGTTGAGAGACGTTCATTCAACTAGCACAAAGGAAATGGGTTTCAGGGAAAAAAATTACCCTGATTTCTCAGTCTCTTTCCCAGTGCCGGTTTGAAGCTCCTACAATTTTCATTGTAAACCCGAGTTAGAGGTAGTATCTCCACATATATATGTGTGTAGTGCAGATCCCAAATATAAAGGAACATTGTGTTCCCAACAAACTAGTTGAAGTACGGATTTGACCCATAATTATCTCTCAGAATTTAGCATGTGGAGAGACGATCGTTCAACTAGCAGAAAGGGAACAGTTTGCCAGAGAAACACCGACTCTGCTTTCTCATTCAGTTTCCAAGTGCCAGTATGAATTTCTGACATTTTTCAATGTAAAAAATTTTGGAGCTTGTACGTCCCAATATATATATGTATGCAGTGAAGATTCCAAATGAAAAGAAACTTTTTGTTGCAAACAATCTATTTCAAGGACGGCTTTCACACACACTTAAATCTCAGAACTGAGCATGGAGAGAGATGTTCATTCATCTATCACAAATTAAATGGGTTGCATGGGAAACAATTGCTCTGCTTTCTCATTCCCTTTCCAAGTTCCAGTTTGAATGTTCCTGCAGTTTTCACAGTAAAACCGTGTTGGAGCTTGTTTCTACCCTATATATATGTAGGTATTGCAGTTTCCAATTAAAAAGAATCTTTGTGTTTCCAAACTTCTATGTGAAGGACGGCTTTAACACAAAAATATCTCTCAGAACTGAGCATGTGGAGAGACGTTCGTTCAACTACCACAAAGGAAATGGGTTGCAGGCGTAACAAATAATCTGCTTTCTCAGTCTGTTACCCAGTGCTGGTTTGAAGCTCCTGCAATTTACACTGTAAATCAGAGTTGGAGCATGTAATTAACCATATATATGTAAGTATTGCAGTTTCCAAATGAAAGAAACTGTGTTCTCAACAAAGTAGGTGAAGGTGGCTTACAAACACACTTATCTCTCAGAACTGAGCATGTGGAGAGACGTTCGTTCAACTAGCATAAACGGAATATTTTGCAGAAGAAACAATTACTCTGCTTTCTCAGTCTCTTTCCAAGTTCCGGTTTGATGTTCCTTCAGTTTTCACTGTAAAACCGAATTGGAGCTTTCCTTACTATATATATGTAGTTATGGCAGTTTGCAATTAAAAAGGAACTTTGTGTTCCCAACCTCCTATATGAAGTACGGCTTTAACACACAATTGTCTCTCAGAACGGAGCATGTTGAGAGAAGTTCATTCAACTAGCACAAAGGAAATGGTTTTCAGGGAAGAAAATTACCCTGATTTTTCTGTCTCTTTCCCAGTGCCTGTTTGAAGCTCCTACAATTTTCATTGTAAACCCGAGTTAGAGGTAGTATCTCCACATATATATGTGTGTAGTGCAGATCCCAATTATAAAGAAACATTGTGTTCCCAACAAACTAGTTTAAGTACGGATTTGACCCATAATTATCTCTCAGAATTTAGCATGTGGAGAGACGATCGTTCAACTAGCAGAAAGGGAACAGTTTGCCAGAGAAACACTGATTCTGCTTTCTCATTCAGTTTCCAAGTGCCAGTAAGAAGTTCTGACTTTTTTCAATGTAAAAACTTTGGAGCTTATACGTTCCAATATATATATGTATGCAGCGCAGATTCCAAATGAAAAGAAAATTTGTGTACCAAACAAGCTAGTTGAAGGACGGCTTTCACACACATTTAATTCTCAGATCTGAGCATGTGGAGAAATTTTCGTTCAGCTAGCACAAATTAAACGGTTTGCAGGGGAAACAATTACTCTGCTTTCTCAGACACTTTAAAAGTTCCAGTTTGATGTTCCTGCAGTTTTCACAGTAAAACCGTGTTGGAGCTTGTTCCTACCCTATATATATGTAGGTATTGCAGTTTCCAATTAAAAAGAATCTTTGTGTTCCCAACCTTCTATGTGAAGGACGGCTTTAACACAATATTGTCTCTCACATCTGATCATTTGGAGAGATGTTCGTTGAACTACCACAAAGGAAACGGGTTGCAGGTGTAACAAGTACTCTCCTTCTCATTCTCTTTCACAGTGCCGGTTTGAAGCTCCTGCAGTGTTCACTGTAAAAGCAAGTTAGAGGTAGTATCTTCACATATATATTTATGTAGTGCAGTTCCCAAATGAAAAGAATCTTTATGTTCCCAACAAGCTAGGTGAAGGAAGGCATTCACACACACTTATCTCACAGAACTGAGCATTTGGGAGATGTTCGTTCAACTAGAAAAATTGGAACTGTATGCAGGTTAAATAATTACTCTGATTCATCAGGCTCCTTCCAATTGCCAGCTAGAAGTTCCTGCAGTTTTCACTGTAAAACCGTGTTGGAGCTAGTACATCCACATATAAATTGATGTATTGTAGTTTCCAAATTAAAAGAATCTTTCTGTTCACAGCAAGCTAGGTGAAGGACTCCATTAACACACACTTATATTTCTGAACTGAGCCTGAGGAGAGGCGTTCATTCAACTAGCACAAAGTGAACGTGTTATAGGGGAAACTTTTACTATGTTATCACAGTCTGTTTCCCAGTGCCGGTTTGAAGCTCCTGCAATTTTCACTGTAAAACAGAGTTGGAGCTACTATTTCCTTATAAATTGGTATGTAGTGCAGTTTAAAACTGAAAAAAAACTTTGTGTTCCCAACAAAATTTTTGAAGCACTGCTTTCACTAACACATATCTCTCAGAACTGAGCATGTGTAGAGACGTTCGTTCAACTAGCACAAATTGAACTGGCTGCATGAGAAACACATACTCTGCTTTCTAGTCTGTTTCCAATTTCCGTTTTGAAGCTCCTGCAATTTTCACTATCAACACGAGTTGGAGATAGTATCTAAGCAGATATACATATGTAGTGCATTTTCCAACTGAAAAGGAACTTTGTGTTAACAAAATCTCGTTGAAGTTCGGCTTTCACACACACTAATCTCTCAGAACTGAGCATGTGGTGAGACGTTCGTTCAACTAGCACAAAAGGAACGGGTTGCAGGAGAAACACTTACCCTGCTTTCTCACTGTCTTTCCATTTGTCGGTTTGAAGTACCTGCAGTTTTCTCTGTACAACAGTGTTGGAGCTAGTATCTCCGCATATATATGAAGGTAGTGAAGTTTCCAACTGAAAAGAAACTTTATGTTCCCAACAAGCTATTTGAAGGGCGGCTTTCACACACACTTAACTCTCAGATCTGAGCATGTGGAGAGACGTTCGTTCAACTAGCACAAAGGGAACGGTTTGCAGAAGAAACACTTACTCTGCTTTTACACTCTGTTTCCTAGTGCCGGTTTGAAGATCCTGCAGTTTCACTGTAAAACAGATTTGGAGCTAGTACCTCCCCATATATATGTATGTAGAGTAGTTCTCAATTTAAAAGAAACTTTTGTTACCAACAAGTTAGTTGAACGATCACTTTCTCTCATAATTTACACTCAGAAATGAGCATGAGGACAGACGTTCATTCAAATAGCACAAAGATACCAGGTTGCACGGGAAACCTTACTCTGCTTTCTCAGTCTGTTTCCCAGTGCCTGTTTTCAGTTCCTGCAGTTTTCACTGTAAAACCGAGTTGGAGCTTGTATCTCCCCATATGTATTTATGTAATGCAATTTCTCACTGCAAAGAATATTTGACTTCCTAACAAGTTAATTGAAGTACGGCTTTCACACATAATTATCTCTCAGAACCTAGCATGTGGTGAGACGTTCGTTCAACTTGCACAAAGGGAACGGGTTGCAGGATAAACACTTACTCTGATTTCTCAGGCTCCTTCCAACTGCCAGTTAGAAGTACTTGCAGTTTTCACAGTAAAACCGTGTTGGAGCTACGACCTCCACATATATATGTATGTAGTGTAGCTTCCAAATGAAAAGAAACTTTTTGATCCCAACAAGCTATGTGAAGGACGGCATTCACACACACTTATTTCTCAGAACTGAGCATGTGGGGAGACGTTTGTTCAACAAGAACAAAGGGTAATGTTTGGATAAGAAACACTTACTCTAATTTCTCAGTCTGTTTCCCAGTGCCGGTTTGAAGTTCCTGCAGATTTCACTGCAGTTCAGATTTGGAGCTAGTATCTGCCCATATATATGTATGTAGTGCAGTTTCCAAGTGAAAAGAACCTTTTTGTTCCCAACAATTATGTTTATGATAGCTTTAACACACACTTAACTCTCAGAAATGAGCATGTGGAGAGACGTTCTTTCAAATATCCCAAAGGGAACGGGTTGCAGGAGAAACTCTTACTCTGCTTTCCCAGTGTGTTTCCCATTGCCGGTTTGAAGTTCCTGCTTTTTTCACTGTAAAAAAGATTTGAAGCTTGTACGTCCCCATATAAATGTATGCAGTGCAGATTCCAAATGAAAAGAACTTTGTGTTCCCAACAAACTTGTTGAAGGACGGCTTTCACACACAATTAACTCTGAAAACTGTGCAAGTGGAGAGACGTTCGTTCAACTAGCACAAATGGAACGAGTTGGAAGAGAAACGCTTACTCTGATTTCTCAGACACCTTTAAAATTGCCGGTTTGAAGTTCCTGCAGTTTTCAATGTAAATCACTGTTGGAGCTATTACCACCACATATATATGTATGTAGTGTAGTTTCCAACTGAAAAGAAACTTTGTGTTCCCAACAAGTTGGTTGAAGGACTTCTTTCACACACAAATAACTCTCAGATCTGAGCATGTGGAGAGACGTTCGTTCAACTAGCACAAATTAAACGGGTTGCAGGAGAAACAATTACTCTGCTTTCTCAGTCTATTTCCAAGTGCCGGTTTGATGTTCCTGCAGTTTTCACTGTAAAACCATGTTGGAGGTTGTTCCTACCCTGTATATATGTATGTATTGCAGATTCCAATTAAAAAGTAACTTTGTTTTCCCAACCTTCTATGTGAAGGACGGCTTTAACACAAAATTATCTCTCAGAACTGAGCATGTGGAGAGACGTTCGTTCAACTGCCACAAAGGAAACCGGTTGCAGGCGTAACAATTACTCTGCTTTCTCAGTCTGTTACCCAGTGCAGTTTTTAAGCTCCTGCAGTGTTCACTGCAAAACCGAGTTTGAGCTAGTATTTCCCCATATATTTTTATGTAGTGCAGTTTCCAAATGAAAAGAATTTTTGAGTTTAAAACAAGCTAGTTGAAGGACGGCTTTCACACACACTTATCTCTCAGAACTGAGCATATGAAGAGACGTTCGTTCAGCTATCAGAAACAATCGGCTTGCAGTAGAAACACTTACACGGCTTTCTCAGGCTCCTTCCAAGTGCCGGTTTGATATTCCTGAAGTTTTCAATGTAAATCCGATTTGGAGTTTTTACCTAACCGTATATTTGTATGTAGTACAGTTCCCAAATGAAAAGAAACTTTGTGTTCCCAACAAGCTAGGTGAAGGACTCCATTCACACACACTTATACTTCTGAAAAGAGCATATGGAGAGACGTTCGTTCAACAGGCACAAAGTGAACGTGTTGCAGGGGAAACATTTACTATGGTATCACAGTCTGTTTCCCAGTGCCGGTTTGAAGCTCCTGCAATTTTTAATGTAAATCAGAGTTCGAGCTTGTACTTCACCATATATATGTAAGTATTGCAGTTTACAAATGAAAGAAACTGTGTTCCCAACAAACTAGTTGAAGGACGGCTTTCAAACACACTTATCTCTCAGAACTGAGCATGTGGAGAGACGTTCGTTGAACTAGCATAAACGGAACATTTTGCAGAATAAACAATACTCTGCTTTCTCAGTCTGTTTCCAAGTTCCGGTTTCATGTTCCTTCATTTGTCACTGTAAAACCGAATTGGAGCTTTTTCCTAAACATATATATGTATGTAGGGCAGTTTCCAATTTAAAAGGAACTTTGTGTTCCCAACTTTCTATATGAAGTACGGCTTTAACACACAATTGTCTCTCAGAACAGAGCATGTTGAGAGACTTTCGTTCAACTAGCACAAATGAAATGGGTTGCAGGGAAAACAATTACTCTGAATTCTCAGTCTCTTTCCCAGTGCCGGTTTGAAGCTTCTATAATTTTCATTGTAAAACCGATTTAGAGGTAGTATATCCACATATATATTTGTGAAGTGCAGATCCCAATTAAAAAGAAATATTGTGTTCCCAACAAATTATTTGAAGTACGGATTTGATCCATAATTATCTCTCAGAATTTAGCATGTGGAGAGACGATCGTTCAACTAGCAGAAAGGGAACAGTTTGCCAGAGAAACACCGACTCTGGTTTCTCATTCAGTTTCCAAGTGCCGGTTTGAAGTTCCGACATTTTTCAATGTAAAAAGTTTGGAGCTGGTACGTCCCAATATATATAAGTATGCAGTGCAGATTCCAAATGAAAAGAAACTTTGTGTTGCAAACAAGCTAGTTGAAGGACGGCTTTCACACACACTTAATTCTCAGAACTGAGCATGGAGAGAGATGTTCATTCAGCTAGCACAAATTAAATGGGTTGCAGGGGAAATATTTGCTCTGCTTTCTCATTCCCTTTCTAAGTTCCAGTTTGATGTTCCTGCAGTTTTCACAGTAAAACCGTGTTGGAGCTTGTTCCTACCCTATATATAGGTAGGTATTGCAGTTTCCAATTAAAAAGAATCTTTGTGTTCCCAAACTTCTATGTGAAGGACGGCTTTAACACAAAAATGTCTCTCAGAACTGAGCATGTGGAGAGACGTTCGTTCAACTACCACAAAAGGAACGGGTTGCATGCGCAACAATTACTCTGCTTTCTCAGTCTGTTACCCAGTGCTGGTTTGAAGCTCCTGCAATTTTCACTGTAAATCAGAGTTGGAGCATGTACTTCACCATATATATGTAAGTATTGCAGTTTCCAAATGAAAGAAACTGTGTTCCCAACAAAGTAGGTGAAGGTGGCTTTCAAACGCACTTATCTCTCAGAACTGAGCATGTGGAGAGACGTTCGTTCAACTAGCATAAACAGAACATTTTGCAGAAGAAACATTTACTCTGCTTTCTCAGTCTGTTTCCAAGTTCCGG
The DNA here is from genome assembly GCF_009834535.1 of Camelus ferus. Taxonomy (NCBI): domain Eukaryota; kingdom Metazoa; phylum Chordata; class Mammalia; order Artiodactyla; family Camelidae; genus Camelus; species Camelus ferus. The sequence continues at coordinate 2,169,644 of NC_045704.1, forward strand.
TTTCATGTTCCTTCAGTTTTCACTGTAAAACCGAAATGGAGCTTGTTCCTAACCATATATATGTAGGTAGGGCAGTTTCCAATTAAAAAGGAACTTTGTGTTCCCAACCTTCTATATGAAGTACGGCTTAAACACACAATAGTCTCTCAGAACTGAGCATGTGGAGAGATGTTCATTCAACTAGCAGAAAGGGAACAGTTTGCCGGAGAAACACCTACTCTGCTTTCTCATTCAGTTTCCAATTGCCAGTATGAAGTTCCGAAATTTTTCAATGTAAAAAACTTTGGAGCTTGTACGTCCCAATATATATATGCATACAGCGCAGATTCCAAATGAAAAGACAATTTGTGTACCAAACATGCTAGTTGAAGGCGGGTTTCACACACACTTAACTCTCAGATCTGAGCATGTGGAGAGATTTTCATTCAGCTAGCACAAATTAAATGGGTTGCAGGGGAAAAATTGCTCTGCTTTCTCAGTCTCTTTTCAAGTTCCAGTTTGATGTTCCTACAGTTTTCACAGTAAAACCGTGCTGGAGCTTGTTCCTACCCTATATATATGTAGGTATTGCAGTTTCCAATTAAAAAGAATCTTTGTGTTCCCAAACTTCTATGTGAAGGACGGCTTTAACACAAAATTTTCTCTCAGAAATGAGCATGTGGAGAGACGTTCATTCAACTACCACAAAGGAAACGGGTTGCAGGTGTAACACTTACTCTCCTTCTCAGTTTCTTTCCCAGTGCCGGTTTGAAGCTCCTGCAGTGTTCAATGTAAAAGCGAGTTAGAGGTAGTATCTCCACATATATATGTAACTAGTGCAGTTCCCAAATGAAAAGGATCTTTATGTTCCCAACAAGCCAGGTGAAGGAAGGCATTCACACACACTTATCTCTCAGAACTGAACATTTGGGAGATGTTCGTTCAAATAGAAAAAGCGGAACTGTATGCAGGTTAAACAATTACTCTGATTTATCAGGCTCCTTCCAATTGCCAGCTAGAGGTTCCTGCATTTTTCACTGTAAAACCGTGTTGAAGCTAGTACATCCAAATATAAATTTATGTTTTGTAGTTTCCAAATTAAAAGAAACTTTGTTTTCCCAGCAAACTAGGTGAAGGACTTCATTAACACACACTTATATTTCTGAACTGAGCCTGAGAATAGGCGTTCATTCAACTAGCACAAAGTGAACGTGTTTCAGGGGAAACTTTTACTATGGTATCAGAGTCTGTTTCCCAGTGCCGGTTTGAAGCTTCTGCAATTTTCACTGTAAAACAGAGTTGGAGCTACTATTTCCTTATAAATAGATATGTAGTGCAGTTTAAAACTGAAAAAAATTTGTGTTCCCAACAAAATTGTTTAAGCACTGCTTTCTCTACCACATATCTCTCAGAACTGAGCATGTGTAGAGACGTTCGTTCAACTAGCACAAATTGAACTGGCTGCATGAGAAAGACTTACTCTGCTTTCTAGTCTGTTTCCAATTTCCGGTTGAAGCTCCTGCAATTTTCACTATAAAACCGAGTTGGAGCTATTATCTAAGCAGATATAAGTATGTAGTGCATTTTCCAACTGAAAAGGAACTTTGTGTTCCCAAAATCTCATTGAAGTTCGGCTTTCACACACACTAATCTCTCAGAAGTGAGCATGTGGTGAGACGTTCGTTCAACTAGCATAAAAGGAACGGGTTGCAGGAGAAACACTTAATCTGCTTTCTCACTGTCTTTCCATTTTTCGGTTTGAAGTACCTGCAGTTTTCACTGTACAACAGTGTTGGAGCTAGTATCTCCGCATATATATGAAGGTAGTGAAGTTTCCAACTGAAAAGAAACTATGTGTTCCAAACAAGCTATTTGAAGGGCAGCTTTCACACACACTTAACACTCAGATCTGAGCATGTGGAGAGACGTTCGTTCAACTAGCACAAAGGGAACGGTTTGCAGAAGAAACACTTACTCTGCTTTTTCACTCTGTTTCCTAGTGCCGGTTTGAAGATCCTGCAGTTTCACTGTAAAACAGATTTGGAGCTAGTAGCTCCCCATATATATGTATGTAGAGTAGTTATCAATTTAAAAGGAACTTTTGTTACCAACAAGTTAGTTGAACGATCGCTTTCTCTCATAATTTACTCTCAGAAATGAGCATGAGGACAGACGTTCATTCAAATAGCACAAAGAGACCAGGTTGCACGGGAAACCTTACTCTGCTTTCTCAGTCTGTTTCCCAGTGCCTGTTTTCAGTTCCTGCACTTTTCACTGTAAAACCGTGTTGGAGCTTGTATCTCCCCATATGTATTTATGTAATGCAATTTCTCACTGGAAAGAATATTTGACTTCCTAACAATCTAATTGAAGTACGGCTTTCACACACAATTATCTCTCAGAACATAGCATGTGGTGAGACTTTCGTTCCACTTGCACAAAGGGAACGGGTTGCAGGATAAACACTTACTCTGATTTCTCAGGCTCCTTCCAACTGCCTGTTAGAAGTACTTGCAGTTTTCACAGTAAAACCGTGTTGGAGCCACGACCTCCACATATATATGTATGTAGTGTAGCTTCCAAATGAAAAGAAACTTTTTGATCCCAACAAGCTATGTGAAGGACGGCATTCACACACACTTATTTCTCAGAACTGAGCATGTGGGGAGACGTTTGTTCAACAAGTACAAAGGGAAATGTTTGGAGAAGAAACCCTTACTCTAATTTCTCATTCTGTTTCCCAGTGCCTGTTTGAAGTTCCTGCAGATTTCACTGTAGTTCAGATTTGGAGCTAGTATCTGCCCATATATATGTATGTAGTGCAGTTTCCAAGTGAAAAGAACCTTTTTGTTTCCAACAGTTATGTTTATGATGGCTTTAACACACACTTAACTCTCAGAACTGAGCATGTGGAGAGACGTTCTTTCAAATATCCCAAAGGGAACGGGTTGCAGGAGAAACTCTTAATCTGCTTTCCCAGTTTGTTTCCAATTGCCGGTTTGAAGTTCCTGCTTTTTTCACTGTAAAAAAGATTTGAAGTTGTACGTCCCCATATAAATGTATGCAGTGCAGATTCCAAATGAAAAGAACTTTGTGTTCCCAACAAACTTGTTGAAGGACGGCTTTCACACACAATTAACTCTGAAAACTGTGCAAGTTGAGAGAAGTTCATTCAACTAGCACAAATGGAACGAGTTGGAAGAGAAACGCTTTCTCTGATTTCTCAGACACCTTTAAAATTGCCGGTTTGAAGTTCCTGCAGTTTTCAATGTAAATCACTGTTGGAGCTATTACCACCACATATATATGTATGTAGTGTAGTTTCCAACTGAAAAGAAACATTGTGTTCCCAACATGTTGGTTGAAGGACTTCTTTCACACACAAATAACTCTCAGATCTAAGCATGTGGAGAGACGTTCGTTCAACTAGCACAAATTAAACGGGTTGCAGGAGAAACAATTACTCTGCTTTCTCAGTCTATTTCCAAATGCCGGTTTGATGTTCCTGCAGTTTTCACTCTAAAACCATGTTGGAGGCTTTTCCTACCCTGTATATATATATGTATTGCAGATTCCAATTAAAAGGAAACTTTGTTTTCCCAACCTTCTATGTGAAGGACGGCTTTAACAGAAAATTATCTCTCAGAACTGAGCATGTGGAGAGATGTTCTTTCAACTGCCACAAAGGAAACCGGTTGCAGGCATAACAATTACTCTGCTTTCTCATTCTGTTACCCAGTGCCGATTTGAAGCTCCTGCAGTGTTCACTGTAAAACCGAGTTTGAGCTAGTATCACCACATATAATTTTATGTATTGCAGTTTCCAAATGAAAAGAATCTTTGAGTTTAAAACAAGCTAGTTGAAGGACGGCTTTCACACACACTTATCTCTCAGAACTGAGCATAAGAAGAGACGTTCGTTCAGCTATCAGAAACAATCGGGTTGCAGTAGAAACACATACACGGCTTTCTCAGGCTCCTTCCAAGTGCCGGATTGATATTCCTGAAGTTTTCAATATGAATCCGAGTTGGAGTTTTTACCTAACCTTATATTTGTATGTAGTGCAGTTTCCAAATGAAAAGAAACTTTGTGTTCCCAACAAGCTAGGTGAAGGTCTCCATTCACACACACTTATATTTCTGAAAAGAGCATATGGAGAGACGTTCGTTCAACAGGCACAAAGTGAACGTGTTGCAGGGGAAACATTTACTATGGTATCATACTCAGTTTCCCAGTGCCGGTTTGAAGCTCCTCCAATTTTCACTGTAAATCAGAGTTGGAGCATGTACTTCACCATATATATGTAAGTATTGCAGTTTCCAAATGAAAGAAACTGTGTTCCCAACAAAGTATATGAAGGTGGCTTACAAACACACTTATCTCTCAGAACTGAGCATGTGGAGATACGTTCGTTCAATTAGCATAAACGGAACATTTTGCAGAAGAAACAATTACTCTGCTTTCTCAGTCTGTTTCCAAGTTCCGGTTTGATGTTCCTTCAGTTTTCACTGTAAAACCGAATTGGAGCTTATTCCTAACCTTATATATGTAGGTAAGGCATTTTCCAATTAAAAAGGAACTTTGTGTAACCAACCTTCTATATGAAGTTCGTCTTTAACACACAATTGTCTCTCAGAATGGAGCATGTTGAGAGAAGTTCGTTCAACTAGCACAAAGGAAATGGGTTTCAGGGAAAAAAATTACTCTGATTTCTCAGTCTCTTTCCCAGTGCTGGTTTGAAGCTCCTACAATTTTCATTGTAAACCCTAGTTAGAAGTAGTATCTCCACATATATATGTGTGTAGTGCAGATCCCAATTATAAAGAAAAATTGTGTTCCCAACAAACTAGTTGAAGTACGGATTTGACCCATAATTATCTCTCAGAATTTAGCATGTGGAGAGACGATCGTTCAACTAGCAGAAAGAGAACAGTTTGCCGGAGAAACACCTACTCTGCTTTCTCATTCAGTTTCCAAGTGGCAGTATGAAGTTCTGACATTTTTCAATGTAAAAAATCTTTGGAGCTTGTACGTCCCATTATATATATGTATGCAGCGAAGATTCCAAATGAAAAGGAACTTTGTGTTGCAAACAAGCTAGATGAAGGACGGCTTTCACACACACTTAACTCTCAGATCTGAGCATGTGGAGAGATTATCGTTCAGCTAGCACAAATTAAATGGTTTGCAGGGGAAACAATTACTCTGCTTTCTCAGTCTCTTTCCAAGTTCCAGTTTGATGTTCCTGCAGTTTTCACAGTAAAACCGTGTTGGAGCTTGTTCCTACCCTATATATATGTAGGTATTGCAGTTTCCAATTAAAAAGAATCTTTGTGTTCCCAACCTTCTATGTGAAGGACGGCTTTAACGCAAAATTGCCTCTCAGAACTGAGCATGTGGAGAGACGTTCGTTCAACTACCACAAAGGAAACGGGTTGCAGGTGTAACACTTACTCTGCTTTTCAGTATCTTTCCCAGTGCTGGTTTGAAGCTCCTGCAGTGTTCACTGTAAAAGCGAGTTAGAGGTATTTTCTCCACATATATATGTATGTAGTGCAGTTACCAAATGAAAAGAATCTTTATTTTCCCAACAAGCTAAGTGAAGGAAGTCATTCACTCACACTTATCTCTCAGAACTGAGCATTTGGGAGATGTTCGTTCAACTAGAAATAGCGGAACTGTATGCAGGATAAACAATTACTCTGATTTATCAGGCTCCTTCCAATTGCCAGCTAGAGGTTCCTGCAGTTTTCACTGTAAAACCGTGTTGGATCTAGTACATCCACATATAAATTTATGTTTTGTAGTTTCCAAATTAAAAGAAACTTTGTGTTCCCAACAAGCTAGGTGAAGGGCTCCAATAACACACACTTATATTTCTGAACTGAGCCTGAGAAGAGGCGTTCATTCAACTAGCACAAAGTGAACGTGATTCAGGGGAAACTTTTACTATTGTATCACAGTTTTTTCCCAGTGCCGATTTGAAGCTCCTGCAGTGTTCACTGTAAAACCGAGTTTGAGCTAGTATCACCACATATAATTTTATGTATTGCAGTTTCCAAATGAAAAGAATCTTTGAGTTTAAAACAAGCTAGTTGAAGGACGGCTTTCACACACACTTATCTCTCAGAACTGAGCATAAGAAGAGACGTTCGTTCAGCTATCAGAAACAATCGGGTTGCAGTAGAAACACATACACGGCTTTCTCAGGCTCCTTCCAAGTGCCGGATTGATATTCCTGAAGTTTTCAATATGAATCCGAGTTGGAGTTTTTACCTAACCTTATATTTGTATGTAGTGCAGTTTCCAAATGAAAAGAAACTTTGTGTTCCCAACAAGCTAGGTGAAGGTCTCCATTCACACACACTTATATTTCTGAAAAGAGCATATGGAGAGACGTTCGTTCAACAGGCACAAAGTGAACGTGTTGCAGGGGAAACATTTACTATGGTATCATACTCAGTTTCCCAGTGCCGGTTTGAAGCTCCTCCAATTTTCACTGTAAATCAGAGTTGGAGCATGTACTTCACCATATATATGTAAGTATTGCAGTTTCCAAATGAAAGAAACTGTGTTCCCAACAAAGTATATGAAGGTGGCTTACAAACACACTTATCTCTCAGAACTGAGCATGTGGAGATACGTTCGTTCAATTAGCATAAACGGAACATTTTGCAGAAGAAACAATTACTCTGCTTTCTCAGTCTGTTTCCAAGTTCCGGTTTGATGTTCCTTCAGTTTTCACTGTAAAACCGAATTGGAGCTTATTCCTAACCTTATATATGTAGGTAAGGCATTTTCCAATTAAAAAGGAACTTTGTGTAACCAACCTTCTATATGAAGTTCGTCTTTAACACACAATTGTCTCTCAGAATGGAGCATGTTGAGAGAAGTTCGTTCAACTAGCACAAAGGAAATGGGTTTCAGGGAAAAAAATTACTCTGATTTCTCAGTCTCTTTCCCAGTGCTGGTTTGAAGCTCCTACAATTTTCATTGTAAACCCTAGTTAGAAGTAGTATCTCCACATATATATGTGTGTAGTGCAGATCCCAATTATAAAGAAAAATTGTGTTCCCAACAAACTAGTTGAAGTACGGATTTGACCCATAATTATCTCTCAGAATTTAGCATGTGGAGAGACGATCGTTCAACTAGCAGAAAGAGAACAGTTTGCCGGAGAAACACCTACTCTGCTTTCTCATTCAGTTTCCAAGTGGCAGTATGAAGTTCTGACATTTTTCAGTGTAAAAAATCTTTGGAGCTTGTACGTCCCATTATATATATGTATGCAGCGAAGATTCCAAATGAAAAGGAACTTTGTGTTGCAAACAAGCTAGATGAAGGACGGCTTTCACACACACTTAACTCTCAGATCTGAGCATGTGGAGAGATTATCGTTCAGCTAGCACAAATTAAATGGTTTGCAGGGGAAACAATTACTCTGCTTTCTCAGTCTCTTTCCAAGTTCCAGTTTGATGTTCCTGCAGTTTTCACAGTAAAACCGTGTTGGAGCTTGTTCCTACCCTATATATATGTAGGTATTGCAGTTTCCAATTAAAAAGAATCTTTGTGTTCCCAACCTTCTATGTGAAGGACGGCTTTAACGCAAAATTGCCTCTCAGAACTGAGCATGTGGAGAGACGTTCGTTCAACTACCACAAAGGAAACGGGTTGCAGGTGTAACACTTACTCTGCTTTTCAGTATCTTTCCCAGTGCTGGTTTGAAGCTCCTGCAGTGTTCACTGTAAAAGCGAGTTAGAGGTATTTTCTCCACATATATATGTATGTAGTGCAGTTACCAAATGAAAAGAATCTTTATTTTCCCAACAAGCTAAGTGAAGGAAGTCATTCACTCACACTTATCTCTCAGAACTGAGCATTTGGGAGATGTTCGTTCAACTAGAAATAGCGGAACTGTATGCAGGATAAACAATTACTCTGATTTATCAGGCTCCTTCCAATTGCCAGCTAGAGGTTCCTGCAGTTTTCACTGTAAAACCGTGTTGGATCTAGTACATCCACATATAAATTTATGTTTTGTAGTTTCCAAATTAAAAGAAACTTTGTGTTCCCAACAAGCTAGGTGAAGGGCTCCAATAACACACACTTATATTTCTGAACTGAGCCTGAGAAGAGGCGTTCATTCAACTAGCACAAAGTGAACGTGATTCAGGGGAAACTTTTACTATTGTATCACAGTTTTTTCCCAGTGCCGGTTTGAAGCTCCTGCAATTTTCACTGTAAAACAGAATTGGAGCTACTCTTTCCTTATAAATAGGTATGTAGTGCAGTTTAAAACTGAAAAAAAACTTTGTGTTCCCAACAAAATTTTTGAAGCACTGCTTTCACTAACACATATCTCTCAGAACTGAGCATGTGTAGAGACGTTCGTTCAACTAGCACAAATTGAACTGGCTGCATGAGAAACACTTAATCTGCTTTCTAGTCTGTTTCCAATTTCCGGTTTGAAGCTCCTGCAATTTTCACTATCAAACCGAGTTGGAGATAGTATCTAAGCAGATATACATATGTAGTGCAATTTCCAACTGAAAAGGAACTTTGTGTTCCCAAAATCTCGTTGAAGTTCGGCTTTCACACACACTAATCTCTCAGAACTGAGCATGTGGTGAGACGTTCGTTCAACAAGCACAAAAGGAACGGGTTGCAGGAGAAACCCTTACTCTGCTTTCTCACTGTCTTTCCATTTGTCGGTTTGAAGTACCTGCAGTTTTCACTGTACAATAGTGTTGGAGCTAGTATCTCCGCATATATATGAAGGTAGTGAAGTTTCCAACTGAAAAGAAACTATGTGTTCCAAACAAGCTATTTAAAGGGCAGCTTTCACACACACATAACTCTCAGATCTGAGCATGTGGAGAGACGTTTGTTCAACTAGCACAAAGGGAACGGTTTGCAGAAGAAACACTTACTCTGCTTTTTCATTCTGTTTCCTAGTGCCGGTTTGAAGATCCTGCAGTTTCACTGTAAAACAGATTTGGAACTAGTAGCTCCCCATATATATGTATGTAGAGTAGTTATCAATTTAAAAGAAACTTTTGTTACCAACAAGTTAGTTGAATGATCGCTTTCTCTCATAATTTACTCTCAGAAATGAGCATGAGGACAGAAGTTCATTCAAATAGCACAAAGAGACCAGGTTGCACGGGAAACCTTACTCTGCTTTCTCAGTCTGTTTCCCAGTGCCTGTTTTCAGTTCCTGCACTTTTCACTGTAAAACCGAGTTGGAGCTTGTATCTCCCCATATGTATTTATGTAATGCAATTTCTCACTGGAAAGAATATTTGACTTCCTAACAAGCTTATTGAAGTACAGCTTTCACACACAATTTTCTCTCAGAACATAGCATGTGGTGAGACGTTCGTTCAACTTGCACAAAGGGAACGGGTTGCAGGATAAACACTTACTCTGATTTCTCAGGCTCCTTCCAACTGCCAGTTAGAATTACTTGCAGTTTTCACAGTAAAAACCTGTTGGAGCTACGACCTCCACATATATATGTTTGTAGTGTAGCTTCCAAATGAAAGGAAACTTTTTGATCCCAACAAGCTATGTGAAGGACGGCATTCACACACACTTATTTCTCAGAACTGAGCATGTGGGGAGACGTTTGTTCAACAATTACAAAGGGAAATGTTTGGAGAAGAAACACTTACTCTAATTTCTCAGTCTGTTTCCCAGTGCCGGTTTGAAGTTCCTGCAGATTTCACTGTAGTTCAGATTTGGAGCTAGTATCTGCCCATATATATGTATGTAGTGCAGTTTCCAAGTGAAAAGAACCTTTTTGTTCCCAACAATTATGTTTATGATGGCTTTAACACACATTTAAGTCTCAGAACTGAGCATGTGGAGAGACGTTTTTTCAAATATCCCAAAGGGAACGGGTTGCAGGAGAAACTCTTACTCTGCTTTCCCAGTGTGTTTCCCATTGCCGGTTTGAAGTTCCTGCTTTTTTCACTGTAAAAAAGATTTGAAGCTTGTACGTCCCCATATAAATGTATGCAGTGCAGATTAGAAATGAAAAGAACTTTCCCAACAAACTTGTTGAAGGACGGCTTTCACACACAATTAACTCTGAAAACTGTGCAAGTCGAGAGAGGTTCGTTCAAGTAGCACAGATGGAACGAGTTGGAAGAGAAACGCTTCCTCTGATTTCTCAGACACCTTTAAAAGTGCCGGTTAGAAGTTCCTGCAGTTTTCAATGTAAATCACTCTTGGAGCTATTACCACCACATATATATGTATGTAGTGTAGTTTCCAACTGATAAGAAACATTGTGTTCCCAACAAGTTGGTTGAAGGTCTTCTTTCACACACAAAAAACTCTCAGATCTGAGCATGTGGAGAGACGTTCGTTCAACTAGCACAAATTAAACGGGTTGCAGGAGAAACAATTTCTCTGCTTTCTCAGTCTATTTCCAAGTGCCGGTTTGATGTTCCTGCAGTTTTCACTGTAAAACCATGTTGGAGGTTGTTCCTTACCTGTATATATATATGTATTGCAGATTCCAATTAAAAAGAAACTTTGTTTTCCCAACCTTCTATGTGAAGGACGGCTTTAACACAAAATTATTTCTCAGAACTGAGCATGTGGAGAGACGTTCGTTCAACTGCCACAAAGAAACGGGTTGCAGGCGTAACAAATACTCTGCTTTCTCAGTCTGTTACTCAGAGCCGTTTTGAAGCTCCTGCAGTGTTCACTGTAAAACCGAGTTTCAGCTAGTATCTCCCCATATATTTTTATGTAGTGCAGTTTCCAAATGAAAAGAATCTTTTAGTTTAAACAAGCTAGTTGAAGGACAGCTTTCACACACACTTATATCTCAGAACTGAGCATATGAAGAGACGTTCGTTCAGCTATCAGAAACAATCGGGTTGCTGTAGAAACACTTACACGGCTTTCTCAGGCTCCTTCCAAGTGCCGGTTTGATATTCCTGAAGTTTTCAATGTAAATCCGATTTGGAGTTTGTACCTAACCATATATTTGTATGTAGTGCAGTTTCCAAATGAAAAGAAACTTTGTGTTCCCAACAAGCTAGGTGAAGGACTCCATTCACACACACTTAAAATTCTGAAAAGAGCATATGGAGAGACTTTCGTTCAACAGGCAACAAGTGAACGTTTTGCAGGGGAAACATTTACTATGGTATCATACTCTGTTTCCCAGTGCCAGTTTGAAGCTCCTGCAATTTTTATTGTAAATCAGAGTTCGAGCTTGTACTTCACCATATATATGTAAGTATTGCAGTTTCCAAATGAAAGAAACTGTGTTCCCAACTAACTAGTTGAAGGACGGCTTTCAAACACACTTATCTCTCAGAACTGAGCATGTGGAGAGACGTTCGTTCAACTAGCATAAACGGAACATTTTGCAGAAGAAACAATTACTCTGCTTTCTCAGTCTGTTTCCAAGTTCCGATTTGATGTTCCTTCAGTTTTCACTGTAAAACCGAATTGGAGCTTGTTCCTAAACATATATATGTATGTAGGGCAGTTTCCAATTTAAAAGGAACTTTGTGTTCCCAACTTTCTATATGAAGTACGGCTTTAACACACAATTGTCTCTCAGAACGGAGCATGTTGAGAGACTTTCGTTCAACTAGCACAAATGAAATGGTTTGAGGGAAAACAATTACTCTGAATGCTCAGTCTCTTTCCCAGTGCCGGTTTGAAGCTTCTACAATTTTCATTGTAAAACCGATTTAGAGGTAGTATATCCACATATATATATGTGAAGAGCAGATCCCAATTAAAAAGAAACATTGTATTCCCAACAAACTATTTGAAGTACGGATTTGATCCATAATTATCTCTCAGAATTTAGCATGTGGAGAGATGATCGTTCAACTAGCAGAAAGGGAAAAGTTTGCCGGAGAAACACCGACTCTGCTTTCTCATTCAGTTTCCAAGTGCCGGTTTGAAGTTTCGACATTTTTCAATGTAAAAAAGTTTGGAGCTTGTACGTCCCAATATATATATGTATGCAGTGCAGATTCCAAATGAAAAGAAACTTTATGTTGCAAACAAGCTTGTTGAAGGACGGCTTTCACACACACATAACTTTCAGATATGAGCATGGAGAGAGATGTACATTCAGCTATCACAAATTAAATGGGTTGCAGGGGAAACAATTGCTCTGCTTTCTCATTCCCTTTCCAAGTTCCAGTTTGATGTTCCTGCAGTTTTCACAGTAAAACCGTGTTGGAGCTTGTTCCTACCCTATATATATGTAGGTATTGCAGTTTCCAATTAAAAAGAATCTTTGTTTTCCCCACCTTCTATGTGAAACATGGCTTTAACACAAAAATGTCTCTCAGAACTGAGCATGTGGAGAGACGTTCGTTCAACTACCACAAAGGAAACGGGTTGCAGGTGTAACAATTACTCTGCTTTCTCAGTCTGTTACCCAGTGCTGGTTTGAAGCTCCTGCAATTTTAACTGTAAATGAGATTTGGAGCATGTACTTCACCATATAGAGGTAAGTATTGCAGTTTCCAAATGAAAGAAACTGTGTTCCCAACAAAGTAGGTGAAGGTGGCTTTCAAACACACTTATCTCTCAGAACTGAGCATGTGGAGAGACGTTCGTTCAACTAGCATAAACGGAACATTTTGCAGAAGAAACAATTACTCTGCTTTCTCAGTCTCTTTCCAAGTTCCAGTTTGATGTTCCTGCAGTTTTCACAGTAAAACCGTGTTGGAGCTTGTTCCTACCCTATATATATTTAGGTATTGCAGTTTCCAATTAAAAAGAATCTTTGTGTTCCCAAACTTCTATGTGAAGGACGGCTTTAACACAAAATTGTCTCAGACCTGAGCATGTGGAGAGACGTTCGTTCAACTACCACAATGGAAACGGTTTGCAGGAGTAACTCTTACTCTCTTTCTCAGTATATTTCCCAGTGCCGGTTTGAAGCTCCTGCAGTGTTCACTGTAAAAGCGAGTTACAAGTAGTATCTCCACATATATATGTATGTAGTGCAGTACCCAAATGAAAAGAATCTTTATTTTCCCAACAAGCTAGGTGAAGGAAGGCATTCACTCACACTTATATCTCAGAACTGAGCATTTGGGAGATGTTCGTTCAACTAGAAAAAGCGGAACTGTATGCAGGATAAACAATTACTCTGATTTATCAGGCTCCTTCCAATTGCCAGCTAGCAGTTCCTGCAGTTTTCACTGTAAAACCGTGTTGGAGCTAGTACATCCAGATATAAATTTATGTTTTGTAGTTTCCAAATTATAAGAAAATTTGTGTTCCCAACAAGCTAGGTGAAGTACTCCATTCAAACACACTTATATTTCTGAAAAGAGCATAAGGAGAGACGTTCGTTGAACAGGCACAAAGTGAACGTGTTGCAGGGGAAACATTTACTATGGTATCACAGTCTGTTTCCCAGTGACGGTTTGAAGCTCCTGCAATTTTTAATGTAAATCAGAGTTCGAGATTGTACTTCACCATATATATGTAAGTATTGCAGTTTCCAAAAGAAAGAAACTGTGTTCCCAACTAACTAGTTGAAGGACGGCTTTCAAACACAGTTATCTCTCAGAACTGAGCATGTGGAGAGACGTTCGTTCAACTAGCATAAACGGAACATTTGCAGAAGAAACAATTACTCTGTTTTCTCAGTCTGTTTCCAAGTTCCGGTTTGATGTTCCTTCAGTTTTCACTGTAAAACCGAATTGGAGCTTCTTCCTAAACATATATATGTATGTAGGGCAGTTTCCAATTTAAAAGGAACTTTGTGTTCCCAAATTTCTATATGAAGTACGGCTTTAACACACAATTGTCTCTCAGAACAGAGCATGTTGAGAGACTATCGTTCAACTAGTACAAATGAAATGGGTTGCAGGAAAACAATTAATCTGAATTCTCAGTCTCTTTCCCAGTGCCGGTTTGAAGCTTCTACAATTTTCATTGTAAAACCGATTTAGAGGTAGTATATCCACATATATATATGTGTGTAGGGCAGATCCCAATTAAAAAGAAACATTGTGTTCCCAACAAACTATTTGAAGTACGGATTTGATCCATAATTATCTCTCAGAATTTAGCATGTGGAGAGACGATCGGTCAACTAGCAGAAAGGGAACAGTTTCACGAAGAAACATCTACTCTGCTTTCTCATTCAGTTTCCAAGTGCTGGTTTGAAGTTCCGACATTTTTCAATGTAAAAAATCTTTGGAGCTTGTAAGTCCAAATATATATATGTATGCAGAGCAGATTCCACATGAAAAGGAACTTTGTGTTGCAAACAAGCTAGTTGAAGGACGGCTTTCACACACACTTAACTCTTAGATCTGAGCATGTGGAGGGATTTTCGTTCAGCTAGCACAAATTAAATGGTTTGCAGGGGAAACAATTACTCTGCTTTCTCAGTCTCTTTCCAAGTTCCAGTTTGATGTTCCTGCAGTTTTCAAAGTAAAACCGTGTTGGAGCTTGTTCCTACCCTATATATATGTAGGTATTGCAGTTTCCAATTAAAAAGAATCTTTGTGTTCCCAATCTTCTATGTGAAGGACGGCTTTAACACAATATTGTCTCAGAACTGAGCATGTGGAGAGACGTTCGTTGAACTACCACAAAGGAAACGGGTTGCAGGTTTAACACTTACTCTCCTTCTCAGTATTTTTCCCACTGCCGGTTTGAAACTCCTGCAGTGTTCACTGTAAAAGCGAGTTACAAGTAGTATCTCCTCATATATATGTATGTAGTGCAGTTCCCAAATGAAAAGAATCTTTATTTTCCCAAAAAGCTATATGAAGGAAGGCATTCACTCACACTTATCTCTCAGAAATGAGCATTTGAGAGAAGTTCATTCAACTAGAAAAAGCGGAAGTGTATGCAGGATAAACAATTACTCTGATTTATCAGGCTCCTTCCAATTGCCAGCTAGAGGTTCCTGCAGTTTTCACTGTAAAACCGTGTTGGAGCTAGTACATCCACATATAAATTTAAGTTTTGTAGTTTCCAAATTATAAGAAACTTTGTGTTCCCAACAAGCTAGGTGAAGGACTCCATTAACAAACACTTATATTTCTGAACTGAGCCTGAGAAGAGGCGTTCATTCAACTAGCACAAAGTGAACGTGTTTCAGGGGAAATATTTACTATGGTATCACAGTATGTTTCCCAGTGCCGGTTTGAAGCTCCTGCAATTTTCACTTTAAAACAGATTTGGAGCTACTATATCCATATAAATAGGTATGTAGTGCAGTTTAAAACTGAAAAAAAACTTTGAGTTCCCAACAAAATTGTTGAAGCACTGCTTTCACTAACACATATCTCTCAGAACTGAGCATGTGTAGAGACGTTCGTTCAACTAGCACAAATTGAACTGGCTGCATGAGAAAGACTTACTCTGCTTTCTAGTCTGTTTCCAATTTCCGGTTTGAAGCTCCTGCAATTTTCACTATAAAACCGATTTGGAGATAGTATCTAAGCAGATATACATATGTAGTGCAATTTCCAACTGAAAAGAATCATTGTGTTCCCAAAATCTCGTTGAAGTTCGGCTTTCACACATACTAATCTCTCAGAACTGAGCATGTGGAGAGACGTTCGTTCAACTAGCACAAAAGGAACGGGTTGCAGGAGAAACCCTTACTCTGCTTTCTCACTTTCTTTCCATTTGTCGGTTTGAAGTACCTGCAGTTTTCACTGTACAACAGTGTTGGAGCTAGTATCTCCGAATATATATGAAGGTAGTGAAGTTTCCAACAGAAAAGAAATTTTGTGTTCCCAAAAAGCTATTTGAAGGGCGGCTTTCTCACACACTTAACTCTCAGATCTGAGCATGTGGAGAGACGTTCGTTCAACTAGCACAAAGGGAACGGTTTGCAGTAGAAACAGTTACTCTGCTTTTTCACTCTGTTTCCTAGTGCCGGGTTGAAGATCCTGCAGTTTCACTGTAAAACAGATTTGGAGCTAGTACCTCCCCATATATATGTATGTAGAGTAGTTATCAATTTAAAAGAAACTTTTGTTACCAACAAGTTAGTTGAACGATCGCTTTCTCTCATAATTTACTCTCAGAAACGAGCATGAGGACAGACGTTCATTCAAATAGCACAAAGAGACCAGGTTGCACGGGAAACCTTACTCTGCTTTCTCAGTCTGTTTCCCAGTGCCTGTTTTCAGTTCCTGCAGTTTTCACTGTAAAACCGAGTTGGAGCTTGTATCTCCCCATATGTATTTATGTAATGCAATTTCTCACTGCAAACAATATTTGACTTCCTAACAAGTTAATTGAAGTACGGCTTTCACACAAAATTATCTCTCAGAACATAGCATGTGGTGAGACGTTCGTTCATCTTGCACAAAGGGAACGGTTTGCAGGATAAACACTTACTCTGATTTCTCAGGCTCCTTCCAACTGCCAGTTAGAAGTACTTGCAGTTTTCACAGTAAAACCGTGTTGGAGCCACGACCTCCACATATATATGTATGTAGTGTAGCTTCCAAATGAAAAGAAACTTTTTGATCCCAACAAGCTATGTGAAGGACGGCATTCACACACACTTATTTCTCAGAACTGAGCATGTGGGGAGATGTTTGTTCAACAAGTACAAAGGGAAATGTTTGGAGAAGAAACACTTACTCTAATTTCTCAGTCTGTTTCCCAGTGCCGGTTTGAAGTTCCTGCAGATTTCACTGTAGTTCAGATTTGGAGCTAGTATCTGCCCATATATATGTATGTAGTGCAGTTTCCAAGTGAAAAGAACCTTTTTGTTTCCAACTTTTATGTTTATGAGGGCTTTAACACACACTTAACTCTCTGAACTGAGCATGTGGAGAGACGTTCTTTCAAATATCCCAAAGGGAACGGGTTGCAGGAGAAACTCTTACTCTGCTTTCCCAGTGTGTTTCCCATTGCCGGTTTGAAGTTCCTGCTTTTTTCACTGTAAAATTGATTTGAAGCTTGTAAGTCCCCATATAAATGTATGCAGTGCAGATTCCAAATGAAAAGAACTTTGTGTTCCCAACAAACTTGTTGAAGGACGGCTTTCACACACAATTAACTCTGAAAACTGTGCAAGTGGAGAGACGTTCGTTCAACTAGCACAAATGGAACGAGTTGGAAGAGAAACGCTTCCTCTGATTTCTCAGACACCTTTAAAAGTGCCGGTTTGAAGTTCCTGCAGTTTTCAATGTAAATCACTGTTGGAGCTATTACCACCACATATATATGTATGTAGTGTAGTTTCCAAATGAAAAGAAACATTGTGTTCCCAACAAACTATTTGAAGTAAGAATTTGATCCATAATTATCTCTCAGAATTTAGCATGTGGAGAGACGATCGTTCAACTAGAAGAAAGGGAAGAGTTTGCCGGAGTAACACCGACTCTGCTTTCTCATTCAGTTTCCAAATGCCTGTTTGAAGTTCCAACATTTTTCAATGTAAAAAAGTTTGGAGCTTGTACGTCCCAATATATATAAGTATGCAGTGCAGATTCCAAATGAAAAGAAACTTTGTGTTGCAAACAATCTAGTTGAAGGACGGCTTTCACACACACTTAAATCTCAGATCTGAGCATGTAGAGAGATGTTCATTCATCTATCACAAATTAAATGTGTTGTATGGGAAACAATTGCTCTGTTTCTCATTCACTTTCCAAGTTCCAGTTTGATGTTCCTGCAGTTTTCACAGTAAAACCGTGTTGGAGATTTTTCCTACCCTATATATATGTAGGTATTGCAGTTTCCAATTAAAAAGAATCTTTGTGTTCCCAACCTTCTATGTGAAGGCGGCTTTAACACAAATATATCTCTCAGAACTGAGCATGTGGAGAGACGTTCGTTCAACTACCACAAAGGAAACGATTTGCAGGCTTAACAATTACTCTGCTTTCTCAGTCAGTTACCCAGTGGTGTTTTGAAGCTCCTGCAATTTTCATTGTAAATCAGAGTTGGAGCATGTACTTCACCATATATATGTAAGTATTGCAGTTTCCAAATGAAAGAAACTGTGTTCCCAACAAAGTAGTAGAAGGTGGATTTCAAACACACTTATCTCTCAGAACTGAGCATGTGGAGAGACGTTCGTTCAACTAGCATAAACGGAACATTTTGCAGAAGAAACAATTACTCTTCTTTCTCTGTTTTTTTCCAAGTTCCAGTTTGATGTTCCTTCAGTTTTCATTGTAAAACCGAATTGGAGCTTGTTCCTAACCATATATATGTAGGTATGGCAGTTTGCAATTAAAAAGGATCTTTGTGTTCCCAACCTTCTATATGAAGTACGGCTTTAACACACAATTGTCTCTCAGAACGGAGCATGTTGAGAGACGTTCATTCAACTAGCACAAAGGAAATGGGTTTCAGGAAAAAAAATTACCCTGATTTCTCAGTCTCTTTCCCAGTGCCGGTTTGAAGCTCCTACAATTTTCATTGTAAGCCCGAGTTAGAGGTAATATCTCCACATATATATGTGTGTAGTGCAGATCCCAATTATAAAGAAACATTGTGTTCCCAACAAACTAGTTGAAGTACGGATTTGAACCATAATTATCTCTCAGAATTTAGCATGTGGAGAGACGATCGTTCAACTAGCAGAAAGGGAACACTTTGCCAGAGAAACACCTACTCTGCTTTCTCATTCAATTTCCAAGTGCCAGTATGAAGTTCTGACATTTTTCAATGTAAAAAACTTTGGAGCTTGTACGTCCCAATATATATATGTATGCAGCACAGATTCCAAATGAAAAGAACCTTTGTGTACCAAACAAGCTAGTTGAAGGACGGCTTTCACACACATTTAACTCTCAGATCTGAGCATGTGGAGAGATTTTCGTTCAGCTAGCACAAATTAAATGGGTTGCAGGGGAAACAATTACTCTGCTTTCTCAGTCTCTTTCCAAGTTCCAGTTTGATGTTCCTACAGTTTTCACAGTAAAACCGTGTTGGAGCTTGTTCCTACCCTATATATATGTAGGTATTGCAGTTTCCAATTAAAAAGAATCTTTGTGTTCCCAACCTTCTATGTGAAGGATGGCTTTAACAGAATATTGTCTCTCAGAACTGAGCATGTGGAGAGACGTTCGTTCAACTACCACAGAGTAAACGGGTTGCAGGTGTAACACTTACTCTCCTTCTCATTCTCTTTCTCAGTGCTGGGTTGAAGCTCCTGCAGTGTTCACTGTAAAAGCGAGTTAGAGGTAGTATCTCCACGTATATATGTATGTAGTGCAGTTCCCAAATGAAAAGAATCTTTATGTTCCCAACAAGCTAAGTGAAGGAAGGCATTCACACACACTTATATCTCAGAACTGAGCATTTGGGAGATGTTCATTCAACTAGAAAAAGCGGAACATTATGCATGTTAAAAAATTACTCTGATTTATCAGGCTCCTTCCAATTGCCAGCTAGATGTTCCTGCAGTTTTCACTGTAAAACCGTGTTGGAGCTAGTACATCCACATGTAAATTTATGTTTTGTAGTTTCCAAATTAAAAGAAACTTTGTGTTCCCAGCAAGCTAGGTGAAGGACTCCATTAACACACACTTATATTTCTGAACTGAGCCTGAGAAGAGGCGTTCATTCAACAAGCACAAAGTGAACGTTTTTCAGGGGAAACTTTTACTATGGTATCACAGTCTGTTTCCCAGTGCCGGTTTGAAGCTCCTGCAATTTTCACTGTAAAACAGAGTTGGAGCTACTTTTTCCTTATAAATAGGTATGTAGTGCAGTTTAAAACTGAAAAAAAACTTTGTGTTCCCAACAAAATTTTTGAAGCACTGCTTTCACTAACACATATCTCTCAGAACTGAGCATGTGTAGAGACGTTCGTTCAACTAGCACAAATTGAACTGGCTGCATGAGAAACACATACTCTGCTTTCTAGTCTGTTTCCAATTTCCAGTTTGAAGCTCCTGCAATTTTCACTATCAAACCGAGTTGGAGATAGTATCTAAGCAGATATACGTATGTAGTGCATTTTCCAACTGAAAAGGAACTTTGTGTTCCCAAAATCTCGTTGAAGTTCGGCTTTCACACACACTAATCTCTCAGAACTGAGCATGTGGTGAGACGTTCGTTCAACTACCACA
Organism: Camelus ferus; assembly: GCF_009834535.1. Taxonomy (NCBI): domain Eukaryota; kingdom Metazoa; phylum Chordata; class Mammalia; order Artiodactyla; family Camelidae; genus Camelus; species Camelus ferus. Next base: position 2,189,693 of record NC_045704.1, read on the forward strand.
AAAGGAACGGGTTGCAGGAGAAACACTTACTCTGCTTTCTCACAGTCTTTCCATTTGTCGGTTTCAAGTACCTGCAGTTTTCACTGTACAACATTGTTGGAGCTAGTATCTCCGCATATATATGAAGGTAGTAAAGTTTCCAACTGAAAAGAAACTTTATGTTCCCAACAAGCTATTTTAAGGGCGGCTTTCACACACACTTAACTCTCAGATCTGAGCATGTGGAGAGACGTTCGTTCAACTAGCACAAAGGGAACGGTTTGCAGAAGAAACACTTACTCTGCTTTTTCACTCTGTTTCTTAGTGCCGGTTTGAAGATCCTGCAGTTTCACTGTAAAACAGATTTGGAGATAGTACCTCCCCATATATATGTATGTAGAGTTGTTATCAATTTAAAAGAAACTTTTGTTACCAACAAGTTAGTTGAATGATCGCTTTCTCTCATAATTTACTCTCAGAAATGAGCATGAAGACAGACGTTCATTCAAATAGCACAAAGAGACCAGGTTGCACAGGAAACCTTACTCTGTTTTCTCAGTCTGTTTCCCAGTGCCTGTTTTCAGTTCCTGCAGTTTTCACTGTAAAACCGAGTTGGAGCTTGTATCTCCCCATATGTATATATGTAATGCAACTTCTCACTGGAAAGAATATTTGACTTCCTAACAAGCTAATTGAAGTACGGCTTTCACACACAATTATCTCTCAGAACATAGCATGTGGTGAGACGTTCGTTCAACTTGCACAAAGGGAACGGGTTGCAGGATAAACACTTACTCTGATTTCTCAGGCTCCTTCCAACTGCCAGTTAGAAGTACTTGCAGTTTTCACAGTAAAACCGTGTTGGAGCTACGACCTCCACATATATATGTATGTAGTGTAGCTTCCAAATGAAAAGAAACTTTTTGATCCCAACAAGCTATGTGAAGGACGGCATTCACACACACTTATTTCTCAGAACTGAGCATGTGGGGAGACGTTTGTTCAACAAGTACAAAGGGAAATGTTTGGAGAAGAAACACTTACTCTAATTTCTCAGTCTGTTTCCCAGTGCCGGTTTGAAGTTCCTGCAGATTTCACTGTAGTTCAGATTTGGAGCTAGTATCTGCCCATATATATGTATGTAGTGCAGTTTCCAAGTGAAAAGAACCTTTTTGTTCCCAACAATTATGTTTATGATGGCTTTAACACACACTTAACTCTCAGAAATGAGCATGTGGAGAGACGTTCTTTCAAATATCCCAAAGGGAACGGGTTGCAGGGGAAACTCTTACTCTGCTTTCCCAGTGTGTTTCCCATTGCCGGTTTGAAGTTCCTGCTTTTTTCACTGTAAAAAAGATTTGAAGCTTGTACGTCCCCATATAAATGTATGCAGTGCAGATTCCAAATGAAAAGAACTTTGTGTTCCCAACAAACTTGTTGAAGGACGGCTTTCACACACAATTAACACTGAAAACTGTGCAAGTGGAGAGACGTTCGTTCAACTAGCACAAATGGAACGAGTTGGAAGAGAAACGCTTCCTCTGATTTCTCAGACACCTTTAAAAGTGCCGGTTTGAAGTTCCTGCAGTTTTCAATGTAAATCACTGTTGGAGCTATTACCACCACATATATATGTATGTAGTGTAGTTTCCAAATGAAAAGAAACATTGTGTTCCCAACAAACTATTTGAAGTAAGAATTTGATCCATAATTATCTCTCAGAATTTAGCATGTGGAGAGACGATCGTTCAACTAGAAGAAAGGGAAGAGTTTGCCGGAGTAACACCGACTCTGCTTTCTCATTCAGTTTCCAAATGCCTGTTTGAAGTTCCAACATTTTTCAATGTAAAAAAGTTTGGAGCTTGTACGTCCCAATATATATAAGTATGCAGTGCAGATTCCAAATGAAAAGAAACTTTGTGTTGCAAACAATCTAGTTGAAGGACGGCTTTCACACACACTTAAATCTCAGATCTGAGCATGTAGAGAGATGTTCATTCATCTATCACAAATTAAATGTGTTGTATGGGAAACAATTGCTCTGTTTCTCATTCACTTTCCAAGTTCCAGTTTGATGTTCCTGCAGTTTTCACAGTAAAACCGTGTTGGAGATTTTTCCTACCCTATATATATGTAGGTATTGCAGTTTCCAATTAAAAAGAATCTTTGTGTTCCCAACCTTCTATGTGAAGGCGGCTTTAACACAAATATATCTCTCAGAACTGAGCATGTGGAGAGACGTTCGTTCAACTACCACAAAGGAAACGATTTGCAGGCTTAACAATTACTCTGCTTTCTCAGTCAGTTACCCAGTGGTGTTTTGAAGCTCCTGCAATTTTCATTGTAAATCAGAGTTGGAGCATGTACTTCACCATATATATGTAAGTATTGCAGTTTCCAAATGAAAGAAACTGTGTTCCCAACAAAGTAGTAGAAGGTGGATTTCAAACACACTTATCTCTCAGAACTGAGCATGTGGAGAGACGTTCGTTCAACTAGCATAAACGGAACATTTTGCAGAAGAAACAATTACTCTTCTTTCTCTGTTTTTTTCCAAGTTCCAGTTTGATGTTCCTTCAGTTTTCATTGTAAAACCGAATTGGAGCTTGTTCCTAACCATATATATGTAGGTATGGCAGTTTGCAATTAAAAAGGATCTTTGTGTTCCCAACCTTCTATATGAAGTACGGCTTTAACACACAATTGTCTCTCAGAACGGAGCATGTTGAGAGACGTTCATTCAACTAGCACAAAGGAAATGGGTTTCAGGAAAAAAAATTACCCTGATTTCTCAGTCTCTTTCCCAGTGCCGGTTTGAAGCTCCTACAATTTTCATTGTAAGCCCGAGTTAGAGGTAATATCTCCACATATATATGTGTGTAGTGCAGATCCCAATTATAAAGAAACATTGTGTTCCCAACAAACTAGTTGAAGTACGGATTTGAACCATAATTATCTCTCAGAATTTAGCATGTGGAGAGACGATCGTTCAACTAGCAGAAAGGGAACACTTTGCCAGAGAAACACCTACTCTGCTTTCTCATTCAATTTCCAAGTGCCAGTATGAAGTTCTGACATTTTTCAATGTAAAAAACTTTGGAGCTTGTACGTCCCAATATATATATGTATGCAGCACAGATTCCAAATGAAAAGAACCTTTGTGTACCAAACAAGCTAGTTGAAGGACGGCTTTCACACACATTTAACTCTCAGATCTGAGCATGTGGAGAGATTTTCGTTCAGCTAGCACAAATTAAATGGGTTGCAGGGGAAACAATTACTCTGCTTTCTCAGTCTCTTTCCAAGTTCCAGTTTGATGTTCCTACAGTTTTCACAGTAAAACCGTGTTGGAGCTTGTTCCTACCCTATATATATGTAGGTATTGCAGTTTCCAATTAAAAAGAATCTTTGTGTTCCCAACCTTCTATGTGAAGGATGGCTTTAACAGAATATTGTCTCTCAGAACTGAGCATGTGGAGAGACGTTCGTTCAACTACCACAGAGTAAACGGGTTGCAGGTGTAACACTTACTCTCCTTCTCATTCTCTTTCTCAGTGCTGGGTTGAAGCTCCTGCAGTGTTCACTGTAAAAGCGAGTTAGAGGTAGTATCTCCACGTATATATGTATGTAGTGCAGTTCCCAAATGAAAAGAATCTTTATGTTCCCAACAAGCTAAGTGAAGGAAGGCATTCACACACACTTATATCTCAGAACTGAGCATTTGGGAGATGTTCATTCAACTAGAAAAAGCGGAACATTATGCATGTTAAAAAATTACTCTGATTTATCAGGCTCCTTCCAATTGCCAGCTAGATGTTCCTGCAGTTTTCACTGTAAAACCGTGTTGGAGCTAGTACATCCACATGTAAATTTATGTTTTGTAGTTTCCAAATTAAAAGAAACTTTGTGTTCCCAGCAAGCTAGGTGAAGGACTCCATTAACACACACTTATATTTCTGAACTGAGCCTGAGAAGAGGCGTTCATTCAACAAGCACAAAGTGAACGTTTTTCAGGGGAAACTTTTACTATGGTATCACAGTCTGTTTCCCAGTGCCGGTTTGAAGCTCCTGCAATTTTCACTGTAAAACAGAGTTGGAGCTACTTTTTCCTTATAAATAGGTATGTAGTGCAGTTTAAAACTGAAAAAAAACTTTGTGTTCCCAACAAAATTTTTGAAGCACTGCTTTCACTAACACATATCTCTCAGAACTGAGCATGTGTAGAGACGTTCGTTCAACTAGCACAAATTGAACTGGCTGCATGAGAAACACATACTCTGCTTTCTAGTCTGTTTCCAATTTCCAGTTTGAAGCTCCTGCAATTTTCACTATCAAACCGAGTTGGAGATAGTATCTAAGCAGATATACGTATGTAGTGCATTTTCCAACTGAAAAGGAACTTTGTGTTCCCAAAATCTCGTTGAAGTTCGGCTTTCACACACACTAATCTCTCAGAACTGAGCATGTGGTGAGACGTTCGTTCAACTACCACAAAAGGAACGGGTTGCAGGAGAAACACTTACTCTGCTTTCTCACAGTCTTTCCATTTGTCGGTTTCAAGTACCTGCAGTTTTCACTGTACAACATTGTTGGAGCTAGTATCTCCGCATATATATGAAGGTAGTAAAGTTTCCAACTGAAAAGAAACTTTATGTTCCCAACAAGCTATTTTAAGGGCGGCTTTCACACACACTTAACTCTCAGATCTGAGCATGTGGAGAGACGTTCGTTCAACTAGCACAAAGGGAACGGTTTGCAGAAGAAACACTTACTCTGCTTTTTCACTCTGTTTCTTAGTGCCGGTTTGAAGATCCTGCAGTTTCACTGTAAAACAGATTTGGAGATAGTACCTCCCCATATATATGTATGTAGAGTTGTTATCAATTTAAAAGAAACTTTTGTTACCAACAAGTTAGTTGAATGATCGCTTTCTCTCATAATTTACTCTCAGAAATGAGCATGAAGACAGACGTTCATTCAAATAGCACAAAGAGACCAGGTTGCACAGGAAACCTTACTCTGCTTTCTCAGTCTGTTTCCCAGTGCCTGTTTTCAGTTCCTGCAGTTTTCACTGTAAAACCGAGTTGGAGCTTGTATCTCCCCATATGTATATATGTAATGCAACTTCTCACTGGAAAGAATATTTGACTTCCTAACAAGCTAATTGAAGTACGGCTTTCACACACAATTATCTCTCAGAACATAGCATGTGGTGAGACGTTCGTTCAACTTGCACAAAGGGAACGGGTTGCAGGATAAACACTTACTCTGATTTCTCAGGCTCCTTCCAACTGCCAGTTAGAAGTACTTGCAGTTTTCACAGTAAAACCGTGTTGGAGCTACGACCTCCACATATATATGTATGTAGTGTAGCTTCCAAATGAAAAGAAACTTTTTGATCCCAACAAGCTATGTGAAGGACGGCATTCACACACACTTATTTCTCAGAACTGAGCATGTGGGGAGACGTTTGTTCAACAAGTACAAAGGGAAATGTTTGGAGAAGAAACACTTACTCTAATTTCTCAGTCTGTTTCCCAGTGCCGGTTTGAAGTTCCTGCAGATTTCACTGTAGTTCAGATTTGGAGCTAGTATCTGCCCATATATATGTATGTAGTGCAGTTTCCAAGTGAAAAGAACCTTTTTGTTCCCAACAATTATGTTTATGATGGCTTTAACACACACTTAACTCTCAGAAATGAGCATGTGGAGAGACGTTCTTTCAAATATCCCAAAGGGAACGGGTTGCAGGGGAAACTCTTACTCTGCTTTCCCAGTGTGTTTCCCATTGCCGGTTTGAAGTTCCTGCTTTTTTCACTGTAAAAAAGATTTGAAGCTTGTACGTCCCCATATAAATGTATGCAGTGCAGATTCCAAATGAAAAGAACTTTGTGTTCCCAACAAACTTGTTGAAGGACGGCTTTCACACACAATTAACACTGAAAACTGTGCAAGTGGAGAGACGTTCGTTCAACTAGCACAAATGGAACGAGTTGGATGAGAAACGCTTCCTCTGAATTCTCAGACACCTTTAAAATTGCCGGTTTGAAGTTCCTGCAGTTTTCAATGTAAATCACTGTTGGAGCTATTACCACCACATATATATGTATGTAGTGTAGTTTCCAACTGAAAAGAAACTTTGTGTTCCCAACAAGTTGTTTGAAGGACTTCTTTTACACACAAATTACTCTCAGATCTGAACATGTGGAGAGATGTTCGTTCAACTAGCACAAATAAAACGGTTTGCAGGAGAAACAATTACTCTGCTTTCTCAGTCTATTTCCAAGTGCCGGTTTGATGTTCCTGCAGTTTTCATTGTAAAACCATGTTGGAGGTTGTTCCTACCCTGTATATATGTATGTATTGCAGATTCCAATTAAAAAGAAACTTTGTTTTCCCAACCTTCTATGTGAAGGACGGCTTTAACACAAAATTATCTCTCAGAACTGAGCATGTGGAGAGACGTTCGTTCAACTGCCACAAAGGAAACGGGTTGCAGGCATAACAATATCTCTGCTTTCACAGTCTGTTACCCAGTGCCGGTTTGAAGCTCCTGCAGTGTTCACTGTAAAACCGAGTTTCAGCTAGTATCTCCCCATATATTTTTATGTAGTACAGTTTCCAAATGAAAAGAATCTTTGAGTTTAAAACAAGCTAGTTGAAGGACGGCTTTCACACACACTTATCTCTCAGAACTGAGCATATGAAGAGACGTTCGTTCAGCTATCAGAAATATTCGGGTTGCTGTAGAAACACTTACACGGCTTTCTCAGGCTCCTTCCAAGTGCCGGTTTGATATTCCTGAAGTTTTCAATGTGAATCCGATTTGGAGTTTGTACCTAACCATATATTTGTATGTAGTGCAGTTTCCAAATGAAAAGAAACTTTGTGTTCCCAACAAGCTAGGTGAAGGACTCCATTCACACACACTTATATTTCTGAAAAGAGCATATGGAGAGACGTTCGTTCAACAGGCACAAAATGAAAGTGTTGCAGGGGAAACATTTACTATGGTATCACAGTCTGTTTCCCAGTGCCGGTTTGAAGCTCCTGCAATTTTTAATGTAAATCAGAGTTCGAGCATGTACTTCACCATATATATGTAAGTATTGCAGTTTCCAAATGAAAGAAACTGTGTTCCCAACAAACTAGTTGAAGGACGGCTTTCAAGCACACTTATCTCTCAGAACTAAGCATGTGGAGAGACGTTCGTTCAACTAGCATAAACGGAACATTTTGCAGAAGAAACAATTACTCTGCTTTCTCAGTCTGTTTCCAAGTTCCGGTTTGATGTTCCTTCAGTTTTCACTGTAAAACCGAATTGGAGCTTCTTCCTAAACATATATATGTATGTAGGGCAGTTTCCAATTTAAAAGGAACTTTGTGTTCCCAACTTTCTATATGAAGTACGGCTTTAACACACAATTGTCTCTCAGAACGGAGCATGTTGAGAGACTTTCGTTCAACTAGCACAAATGAAATGGGTTGCAGGGAAAACAATTACTCTGAATTCTCAGTCTCTTTCCCAGTGCCGGTTTAAAGCTTCTACAATTTTCATTGTAAAACCGATTTAGAGGTAGTATATCCACATATATATATGTGAAGTGCAGATCCCAATTAAAAAGAAACATTGTGTTCCCAACAAACTATTTGAAGTACGGAATTGATCCATAATTATCTCTCAGAATTTAGCATGTGGAGAGACGATCGGTCAACTAGCAGAAAGGGAACAGTTTGCCGGAGAAACACCGACTCTGCTTTCTCATTCAGTTTCCAAGTGCCGGTTTGAAGTTCCGACATTTTTCAATGTAAAAAAGTTTGGAGCTTGTACGTCCCAATATATATATGTATGCAGCACAGATTCCAAATGAAAAGAAAATTTGTGTACCAAACAAGCTAGTTGATGGACGGCTTTCACACACATTTAACTCTCAGATCTGAGCATGTGGAGAGATTTTCGTTCAGCTAGCACAAATTAAATGGTTTGCAGGGGAAACAATTGCTCTGCTTTCTCAGTCTCTTTCCAAATTCCAGTTTGATGTTCCTGCAGTTTTCACAGTAAAACCGTGTTGGAGCTTGTTCCTACCCTATATATATGTAGGTATTGCAGTTTCCAATTAAAAAGAATCTTTGTGTTCCCAACCTTCTATGTGAAACATGGCTTTAACACAAAAATGTCTCTCAGAACTGAGCATGTGGAGAGACGTTCGTTCAACTACCACAAAGGAAACGGTTTGCAGGTGTAACAATTACTCTGCTTTCTCAGTCTGTTACCCAGTGCTGGTTTGAAGCTCCTGCAATTTTAACTGTAAATGAGATTTGGAGCATGTACTTCACCATATATAGGTAAGTATTGCAGTTTCCAAATGAAAGAAACTGTGTTCCCAACAAAGTAGGTGAAGGTGGCTTTCAAACACACTTATCTCTCAGAACTGAGCATGTGGAGAGACGTTCGTTGAACTAGCATAAACGGAACATTTTGCAGAAGAAACAATTACTCTGCTTTCTCAGTCTCTTTCCAAGTTCCAGTTTGATGTTCCTGCAGTTTTCACAGTAAAACCGTGTTGGAGCTTGTTCCTACCCTATATATATTTAGGTATTGCAGTTTCCAATTAAAAAGAATCTTTGTGTTCCCAATCTTCTATGTGAAGGACGGCTTTAACACAAAATTGTCTCAGACCTGAGCATGTGGAGAGACGTTCGTTCAACTACCACAATGGAAACGGTTTGCAGGAGTAACTCTTACTCTCTTTCTCAGTATATTTCCCAGTGCCGGTTTGAAGCTCCTGCAGTGTTCACTGTAAAAGCGAGTTACAGGTAGTATCTCCACATATATATGTATGTAGTGCAGTACCCAAATGAAAAGAATCTTTATTTTCCCAACAAGCTAGGTGAAGGAAGGCATTCACTCACACTTATATCTCAGAACTGAGCATTTGGGAGATGTTCGTTCAACTAGAAAAAGCGGAACTGTATGCAGGATAAACAATTACTCTGATTTATCAGGCTCCTTCCAATTGCCAGCTAGCAGTTCCTGCAGTTTTCACTGTAAAACCGTGTTGGAGCTAGTACATCCAGATATAAATTTATGTTTTGTAGTTTCCAAATTATAAGAAAATTTGTGTTCCCAACAAGCTAGGTGAAGTACTCCATTCAAACACACTTATATTTCTGAAAAGAGCATAAGGAGAGACGTTCGTTGAACAGGCACAAAGTGAACGTGTTGCAGGGGAAACATTTACTATGGTATCACAGTCTGTTTCCCAGTGACGGTTTGAAGCTCCTGCAATTTTTAATGTAAATCAGAGTTCGAGATTGTACTTCACCATATATATGTAAGTATTGCAGTTTCCAAAAGAAAGAAACTGTGTTCCCAACTAACTAGTTGAAGGACGGCTTTCAAACACAGTTATCTCTCAGAACTGAGCATGTGGAGAGACGTTCGTTCAACTAGCATAAACGGAACATTTGCAGAAGAAACAATTACTCTGTTTTCTCAGTCTGTTTCCAAGTTCCGGTTTGATGTTCCTTCAGTTTTCACTGTAAAACCGAATTGGAGCTTGTTCCTAAACATATATATGTATGTAGGGCAGTTTCCAATTTAAAAGGAACTTTGTGTTCCCAAATTTCTATATGAAGTACGGCTTTAACACACAATTGAATCTCAGAACAGAGCATGTTGAGAGACTATCGTTCAACTAGTACAAATGAAATGGGTTGCAGGAAAACAATTAATCTGAATTCTCAGTCTCTTTCCCAGTGCCGGTTTGAAGCTTCTACAATTTTCATTGTAAAACCGATTTAGAGGTAGTATATCCACATATATATATGTGTGTAGGGCAGATCCCAATTAAAAAGAAACATTGTGTTCCCAACAAACTATTTGAAGTACGGATTTGATCCATAATTATCTCTCAGAATTTAGCATGTGGAGAGACGTTCGGTCAACTAGCAGAAAGGGAACAGTTTCCCGGAGAAACACCTACTCTGCTTTCTCATTCAGTTTCCAAGTGCTGGTTTGAAGTTCCGACATTTTTCAATGTAAAAAATCTTTGGAGCTTGTAAGTCCAAATATATATATGTATGCAGAGCAGATTCCACATGAAAAGGAACTTTGTGTTGCAAACAAGCTAGTTGAAGGACGGCTTTCACACACACTTAACTCTCAGATCTGAGCATGTGGAGGGATTTTCGTTCAGCTAGCACAAATTAAATGGTTTGCAGGGGAAACAATTACTCTGCTTTCTCAGTCTCTTTCCAAGTTCCAGTTTGATGTTCCTGCAGTTTTCAAAGTAAAACCGTGTTGGAGCTTGTTCCTACACTATATATATGTAGGTAATGCAGTTTCCAATTAAAAAGAATCTTTGTGTTCCCAATCTTCTATGTGAAGGACGGCTTTAACACAATATTGTCTCAGAACTGAGCATGTGGAGAGACGTTCGTTGAACTACCACAAAGGAAACGGGTTGCAGGTTTAACACTTACTCTCCTTCTCAGTATTTTTCCCACTGCCGGTTTGAAACTCCTGCAGTTTTCACTGTAAAAGCGAGTTACAAGTAGTATCTCCTCATATATATGTATGTAGTGCAGTTCCCAAATGAAAAGAATCTTTATTTTCCCAAAAAGCTATATGAAGGAAGGCATTCACTCACACTTATCTCTCAGAAATGAGCATTTGAGAGAAGTTCGTTCAACTAGAAAAAGCGGAAGTGTATGCAGGATAAACAATTACTCTGATTTATCAGGCTCCTTCCAATTGCCAGCTAGAGGTTCCTGCAGTTTTCACTGTAAAACCGTGTTGGAGCTAGTACATCCACATATAAATTTATGTTTTGTAGTTTCCAAATTATAAGAAACTTTGTGTTCCCAACAAGCTAGGTGAAGTACTCCATTAACAAACACTTATATTTCTGAACTGAGCCTGAGAAGAGGCGTTCATTCAACTAGCACAAAGTGAACGTGTTTCAGGGGAAATATTTACTATGGTATCACAGTATGTTTCCCAGTGCCGGTTTGAAGCTCCTGCAATTTTCACTATAAAACCGATTTGGAGATAGTATCTAAGCAGATATACATATGTAGTGCAATTTCCAACTGAAAAGAATCATTGTGTTCCCAAAATCTCGTTGAAGTTCGGCTTTCACACATACTAATCTCTCAGAACTGAGCATGTGGAGAGACGTTCGTTCAACTAGCACAAAAGGAACGGGTTGCAGGAGAAACCCTTACTCTGCTTTCTCACTTTCTTTCCATTTGTCGGTTTGAAGTACATGCAGTTTTAACTGTACAACAGTGTTGGAGCTAGTATCTCCGAATATATATGAAGGTAGTGAAGTTTCCAACAGAAAAGAAATTTTGTGTTCCCAAAAAGCTATTTGAAGGGCGGCTTTCTCACACACTTAACTCTCAGATCTGAGCATGTGGAGAGACGTTCGTTCAACTAGCACAAAGGGAACGGTTTGCAGTAGAAACAGTTACTCTGCTTTTTCACTCTGTTTCCTAGTGCCGGGTTGAAGATCCTGCAGTTTCACTGTAAAACAGATTTGGAGCTAGTACCTCCCCATATATATGTATGTAGAGTAGTTATCAATTTAAAAGAAACATTTGTTACCAACAAGTTAGTTGAACGATCGCTTTCTCTCATAATTTACTCTCAGAAACGAGCATGAGGACAGACGTTCATTCAAATAGCACAAAGAGACCAGGTTGCACGGGAAACCTTACTCTGCTTTCTCAGTCTGTTTCCCAGTGCCTGTTTTCAGTTCCTGCAGTTTTCACTGTAAAACCGAGTTGGAGCTTGTATCTCCCCATATGTATTTATGTAATGCAATATCTCACTGCAAAGAATATTTGACTTCCTAACAAGTTAATTGAAGTAAGGCTTTCACACAAAATTATCTCTCAGAACATAGCATGTGGTGAGACGTTCGTTCATCTTGCACAAAGGGAACGGTTTGCAGGATAAACACTTACTCTGATTTCTCAGGCTCCTTCCAACTGCCAGTTAGAAGTACTTGCAGTTTTCACAGTAAAACCGTGTTGGAGCCACGACCTCCACATATATATGTATGTAGTGTAGCTTCCAAATGAAAAGAAACTTTTTGATCCCAACAAGCTATATGAAGGACGGCATTCACACACACTTATTTCTCAGAACTGAGCATGTGGGGAGACGTTTGTTCAACAAGTACAAAGGGAAATGTTTGGAGAAGAAACACTTACTCTAATTTCTCAGTCTGTTTCCCAGTGCCGGTTTGAAGTTCCTGCAGATTTCACTGTAGTTCAGATTTGGAGCTAGTATCTGCCCATATATATGTATGTAGTGCAGTTTCCAAGTTAAAAGAACCTTTTTGTTCCCAACTTTTATGTTTATGAGGGCTTTAACACACACTTAACTCTCAGAACTGAGCATGTGGAGAGACGTTCTTTCAAATATCCCAAAGGGAACGGGTTGCAGGAGAAACTCTTACTCTGCTTTCCCAGTGTGTTTCCCATTGCTGGTTTGAAGTTCCTGCTTTTTTCACTGTAAAATTGATTTGAAGCTTGTAAGTCCCCATATAAATGTATGCAGTGCAGATTCCAAATGAAAAGAACTTTGTGTTCCCAACAAACTTGTTGAAGGACGGCTTTCACACACAATTAACTCTGAAAACTGTGCAAGTGGAGAGACGTTTGTTCCACTAGAACAAATGGAACGAGTTGGATGAGAAACGCTTCCTCTGATTTCTCAGACACCTTTAAAAGTGCCGGTTTGAAGTTCCTGCAGTTTTCAATGTAAATCACTGTTGGAGCTATTACCACCACATATATATGTATGTAGTGTAGTTTCCAAATGAAAAGAAACATTGTGTTCCCAACAAACTATTTGAAGTAAGAATTTGATCCATAATTATCTCTCAGAATTTAGCATGTGGAGAGACGATCGTTCAAGTAGAAGAAAGGGAAGAGTTTGCCGGAGTAACACCGACTCTGCTTTCTCATTCAGTTTCCAAATGCCTGTTTGAAGTTCCAACATTTTTCAATGTAAAAAAGTTTGGAGCTTGTACGTCCCAATATATATAAGTATGCAGTGCAGATTCCAAATGAAAAGAAACTTTGTGTTGCAAACAATCTAGTTGAAGGACGGCTTTCACACACACTTAAATCTCAGATCTGAGCATGTAGAGAGATGTTCATTCATCTATCACAAATTAAATGTGTTGTATGGGAAACAATTGCTCTGTTTCTCATTCACTTTCCAAGTTCCAGTTTGATGTTCCTGCAGTTTTCACAGTAAAACCGTGTTGGAGATTTTTCCTACCCTATATATATGTAGGTATTGCAGTTTCCAATTAAAAAGAATCTTTGTGTTCCCAACCTTCTATGTGAAGGCGGCTTTAACACAAATATATCTCTCAGAACTGAGCATGTGGAGAGACGTTCGTTCAACTACCACAAAGGAAACGATTTGCAGGCTTAACAATTACTCTGCTTTCTCAGTCAGTTACCCAGTGGTGTTTTGAAGCTCCTGCAATTTTCACTGTAAATCAGAGTTGGAGCATGTACTTCACCATATATATGTAAGTATTGCAGTTTCCAAATGAAAGAAACTGTGTTCCCAACAAAGTAGTAGAAGGTGGATTTCAAACACACTTATCTCTCAGAACTGAGCATGTGGAGAGACGTTCGTTCAACTAGCATAAACGGAACATTTTGCAGAAGAAACAATTACTCTTCTTTCTCTGTTTTTTTCCAAGTTCCAGTTTGATGTTCCTTCAGTTTTCATTGTAAAACCGAATTGGAGCTTGTTCCTAACCATATATATGTAGGTATGGCAGTTTGCAATTAAAAAGGATCTTTGTGTTCCCAAACTTCTATATGAAGTACGGCTTTAACACACAATTGTCTCTCAGAATGGAGCATGTTGAGAGACGTTCATTCAACTAGCACAAAGGAAATGGGTTTCAGGGAAAAAAATTACCCTGATTTCTCAGTCTCTTTCCCAGTGCCGGTTTGAAGCTCCTACAATTTTCATTGTAAGCCCGAGTTAGAGGTAATATCTCCACATATATATGTGTGTAGTGCAGATCCCAATTATAAAGAAACATTGTGTTCCCAACAAACTAGTTGAAGTACGGATTTGACCCATAATTATCTCTCAGAATTTAGCATGTGGAGAGACGATCGTTCAACTAGCAGAAAGGGAACATTTTGCCAGAGAAACACCTACTCTGCTTTCTCATTCATTTTCCAAGTGCCAGTATGAAGTTCTGACATTTTTCAATGTAAAAAACTTTGGAGCTTGTACGTCCCAATATATATATGTATGCAGCACAGATTCCAAATGAAAAGAAACTTTGTGTACCAAACAAGCTAGTTGAAGGACGGCTTTCACACACATTTAATTCTCAGATCTGAGCATGTGGAGAGATTTTCGTTCAGCTAGCACAAATTAAATGGATTGCAGGGGAAACAATTACTCTGCTTTCTCAGTCTCTTTCCAAGTTCCAGTTTGATGTTCCTACAGTTTTCACAGTAAAACGGTGTTGGAGCTTGTTCCTAACCTATATATATGTAGGTATTGCAGTTTCCAATTAAAAAGAATCTTTGTGTTCCCAACCTTCTATGTGAAGGATGGCTTTAACAGAATATTGTCTCTCAGAACTGAGCATGTGGAGAGACGTTCGTTCAACTACCACAAAGTAAACGGGTTGCAGGTGTAACACTTACTCTCCTTCTCATTCTCTTTCTCAGTGCTGGGTTGAAGCTCCTGCAGTGTTCACTGTAAAAGCGAGTTAGAGGTAGTATCTCCACGTATATATGTATGTAGTGCAGTTCCCAAATGAAAAGAATCTTTATGTACCCAACAAGCTAAGTGAAGGAAGGCATTCACACACACTTATATCTCAGAACTGAGCATTTGGGAGATGTTCATTCAACTAGAAAAAGCGGAATATTATGCATGTTAAAAAATTACTCTGATTTATCAGGCTCCTTCCAATTGCCAGCTAGATGTTCCTGCAGTTTTCACTGTAAAACCGTGTTGGAGCTAGTACATCCACATGTAAATTTATGTTTTGTAGTTTCCAAATTAAAAGAAACTTTGTGTTCCCAGCAAGCTAGGTGAAGGACTCCATTAACACACACTTATATTTCTGAACTGAGCCTGAGAAGAGGCGTTCATTCAACAAGCACAAAGTGAACGTTTTTCAGGGGAAAGTTTTACTATGGTATCACAGTCTGTTTCCCAGTGCTGGTTTGAAGCTCCTGCAATTTTCACTGTAAAACAGAGTTGGAGCTACTTTTTCCTTATAAATAGGTATGTAGTGCAGTTTAAAACTGAAAAAAAACTTTGTGTTCCCAACAAAATTTTTGAAGCACTGCTTTCACTAACACATATCTCTCAGAACTGAGCATGTGTAGAGACGTTCGTTCAACTAGCACAAATTGAACTGGCTGCATGAGAAACACATACTCTGCTTTCTAGTCTGTTTCCAATTTCCAGTTTGAAGCTCCTGCAATTTTCACTATCAAACCGAGTTGGAGATAGTATCTAAGCAGATATACGTATGTAGTGCATTTTCCAACTGAAAAGGAACTTTGTGTTCCCAAAATCTCGTTGAAGTTCGGCTTTCACACACACTAATCTCTCAGAACTGAGCATGTGGTGAGACGTTCGTTCAACTAGCACAAAAGGAACGGGTTGCAGGAGAAACCCTTTCTCTGCTTTCTCACAGTCTTTCCATTTGTCGGTTTCAAGTACCTGCAGTTTTCACTGTACAACATTGTTGGAGCTAGTATCTCCGCATATATATGAAGGTAGTAAAGTTTCCAACTGAAAAGAAACTTTATGTTCCCAACAAGCTATTTTAAGGGCGGCTTTCACACACACTTAACTCTCAGATCTGAGCATGTGGAGAGACGTTCGTTCAACTAGCACAAAGGGAACGGTTTGCAGAAGAAACACTTACTCTGCTTTTTCACTCTGTTTCTTAGTGCCGGTTTGAAGATCCTGCAGTTTCACTGTAAAACAGATTTGGAGTTAGTACCTCCCCATATATATGTATGTAGAGTAGTTATCAATTTAAAAGAAACTTTTGTTACCAACAAGTTAGTTGAATGATCGCTTTCTCTCATAATTTACTCTCAGAAATGAGCATGAAGACAGACGTTCATTCAAATAGCACAAAGAGACCAGGTTGCACAGGAAACCTTACTCTGCTTTCTCAGTCTGTTTCCCAGTGCCTGTTTTCAGTTCCTGCAGTTTTCACTGTAAAACCGAGTTGGAGCTTGTATCTCCCCATATGTATATATGTAATGCAACTTCTCACTGGAAAGAATATTTGACTTCCTAACAAGCTAATTGAAGTACGGCTTTCACACACAATTATCTCTCAGAACATAGCATGTGGTGAGACGTTCGTTCAAATTGCACAAAGGGAACGGGTTGCAGGATAAACACTTACTCTGATTTCTCAGGCTCCTTCCAACTGCCAGTTAGAAGTACTTGCAGTTTTCACAGTAAAACCGTGTTGGAGCTACGACCTCCACATATATATGTATGTAGTGTAGCTTCCAAATGAAAAGAAACTTTTTGATCCCAACAAGCTATGTGAAGGACGGCATTCACACACACTTATTTCTCAGAACTGAGCATGTGGGGAGACGTTTGTTCAACAAGTACAAAGGGAAATGTTTGGAGAAGAAACACTTACTCTAATTTCTCAGTCTGTTTCCCAGTGCCGGTTTGAAGTTCCTGCAGATTTCACTGTAGTTCAGATTTGGAGCTAGTATCTGCCCATATATATGTATGTAGTGCAGTTTCCAAGTGAAAAGAACCTTTTTGTTCCCAACAATTATGTTTATGATGGCTTTAACACACACTTAACTCTCAGAAATGAGCATGTGGAGAGACGTTCTTTCAAATATCCCAAAGGGAACGGGTTGCAGGAGAAACTCTTACTCTGCTTTCCCAGTGTGTTTCCCATTGCCGGTTTGAAGTTCCTGCTTTTTTCACTGTAAAAAAGATTTGAAGCTTGTACGTCCCCATATAAATGTATGAAGTGCAGATTCCAAATGAAAAGAACTTTGTGTTCCCAACAAACTTGTTGAAGGACGGCTTTCACACACAATTAACACTGAAAACTGTGCAAGTGGAGAGACGTTCGTTCAACTAGCACAAATGGAACGAGCTGGATGAGAAACGCTTCCTCTGATTTCTCAGACACCTTTAAAATTGCCGGTTTGAAGTTCCTGCAGTTTTCAATGTAAATCACTGTTGGAGCTATTACCACCACATATATATGTATGTAGTGTAGTTTCCAACTGAAAAGAAACTTTGTGTTCCCAACAAGTTGTTTGAAGGTCTTCTTTTACACACAAATTACTCTCAGATCTGAACATGTGGAGAGATGTTCGTTCAACTAGCACAAATAAAACGGTTTGCAGGAGAAACAATTACTCTGCTTTCTCAGTCTATTTCCAAGTGCCGGTTTGATGTTCCTGCAGTTTTCATTGTAAAACCATGTTGGAGGTTGTTCCTACCCTGTATATATGTATGTATTGCAGATTCCAATTAAAAAGAAACTTTGTTTTCCCAACCTTCTATGTGAAGGACGGCTTTAACACAAAATTATCTCTCAGAACTGAGCATGTGGAGAGACGTTCGTTCAACTGCCACAAAGGAAACGGGTTGCAGGCATAACAATATCTCTGCTTTCACAGTCTGTTACCCAGTGCCGGTTTGAAGCTCCTGCAGTGTTCACTGTAAAACCGAGTTTCAGCTAGTATCTCCCCATATATTTTTATGTAGTACAGTTTCCAAATGAAAAGAATCTTTGAGTTTAAAACAAGCTAGTTGAAGGACGGCTTTCACACACACTTATCTCTCAGAACTGAGCATATGAAGAGACGTTCGTTCAGCTATCAGAAATATTCGGGTTGCTGTAGAAACACTTACACGGCTTTCTCAGGCTCCTTCCAAGTGCCGGTTTGATATTCCTGAAGTTTTCAATGTGAATCCGATTTGGAGTTTGTACCTAACCATATATTTGTATGTAGTGCAGTTTCCAAATGAAAAGAAACTTTGTGTTCCCAACAAGCTAGGTGAAGGACACCATTCACACACACTTATATTTCTGAAAAGAGCATATGGAGAGACGTTCGTTCAACAGGCACAAAATGAAAGTGTTGCAGGGGAAACATTTACTATGGTATCACAGTCTGTTTCCCAGTGCCGGTTTGAAGCTCCTGCAATTTTTAATGTAAATCAGAGTTCGAGCATGTACTTCACCATATATATGTAAGTATTGCAGTTTCCAAATGAAAGAAACTGTGTTCCCAACAAACTAGTTGAAGGACGGCTTTCAAGCACACTTATCTCTCAGAACTAAGCATGTGGAGAGACGTTCGTTCAACTAGCATAAACGGAACATTTTGCAGAAGAAACAATTACTCTGCTTTCTCAGTCTGTTTCCAAGTTCCGGTTTGATGTTCCTTCAGTTTTCACTGTAAAACCGAATTGGAGCTTCTTCCTAAACATATATATGTATGTAGGGCAGTTTCCAATTTAAAAGGAACTTTGTGTTCCCAACTTTCTATATGAAGTACGGCTTTAACACACAATTGTCTCTCAGAACGGAGCATGTTGAGAGACTTTCGTTCAACTAGCACAAATGAAATGGGTTGCAGGGAAAACAATTACTCTGAATTCTCAGTCTCTTTCCCAGTGCCGGTTTAAAGCTTCTACAATTTTCATTGTAAAACCGATTTAGAGGTAGTATCTCCACATATATATATGTGAAGTGCAGATCCCAATTAAAAAGAAACATTGTGTTCCCAACAAACTATTTGAAGTACGGAATTGATCCATAATTATCTCTCAGAATTTAGCATGTGGAGAGACGATCGGTCAACTAGCAGAAAGGGAACAGTTTGCCGGAGAAACACCGACTCTGCTTTCTCATTCAGTTTCCAAGTGCCGGTTTGAAGTTCCGACATTTTTCAATGTAAAAAAGTTTGGAGCTTGTACGTCCCAATATATATATGTATGCAGCACAGATTCCAAATGAAAAGAAAATTTGTGTACCAAACAAGCTAGTTGATGGACGGCTTTCACACACATTTAACTCTCAGATCTGAGCATGTGGAGAGATTTTCGTTCAGCTAGCACAAATTAAATGGTTTGCAGGGGAAACAATTGCTCTGCTTTCTCAGTCTCTTTCCAAATTCCAGTTTGATGTTCCTGCAGTTTTCACAGTAAAACCATGTTGGAGCTTGTTCCTACCGTATATATATGTAGGTATTGCAGTTTCCAATTAAAAAGAATCTTTGTGTTCCCAACCTTCTATGTGAAGGATGGCTTTAACAGAATATTGTCTCTCAGAACTGAGCATGTGGAGAGACGTTCGTTCAACTACCACAAAGGAAACGGGTTGCAGGTGTAACACTTACTCTCCTTCTCATTCTCTTTCTCAGTGCCGGTTTGAAGCTCCTGCAGTGTTCACTGTAAAAGCGAGTTAGAGGTAGTATCTCCACATATATATGTATGTAGTGCAGTTACCAAATGAAAAGAATCTTTATGTTCCCAACAAGCTAGGTGAAGGAAGGCATTCACACACACTTATCTCTCAGAACTAAGCATTTGGGAGATGTTCATTCAACAAGAAAAAGCGGAACTGTATGCATGTTAAACAATTACTCTGATTTATCAGGCTCCTTCCAATTGCCAGCTAGATGTTCCTGCAGTTTTCACTGTAAAACCGTGTTTGAGCTAGTACATCCACATGTAAATTTATGTTTTGTAGTTTCCAAATTAAAAGAAACTTTGTGTTCCCAACAAGCTAGGTGAAGGACTCCATTAACACACACTTATATTTCTGAACTGAGCCTGAGAAGAGGCGTTCATTCAACAAGCACAAAGTGAACGTGTTTCAGGGGAAACTTTTACTATGGTATCACAGTCTGTTTCCCAGTGCCGGTTTGAAGCTCCTGCAATTTTCACTATAAAACAGAGTTGGAGCTACTATTTCCTTATAAATAGGTATGTAGTGCAGTTTAAAACTGAAAAAAAACTTTGTGTTCCCAACAAAACTGTTGAAGCACTGCTTTCACTAACACATATCTCTCAGAACTGAGCATGTGTAGAGACGTTCGTTCAACTAGCACAATTTGAACTGGCTGCATGAGAAACACTTACTCTGCTTTCTAGTCTGTTTCCAATTTCCAGTTTGAAGCTCCTGCAATTTTCACTATCAACCCGAGTTGGAGATAGTATCTAAGCAGATATACGTATGTAGTGCATTTTCCAACTGAAAAGGAACTTTGTGTTCCCAAAATCTCGTTGAAGTTCGGCTTTCACACACACTAATCTCTCAGAACTGAGCATGTGGTGAGACGTTCGTTCAACTAGCACAAAAGGAACAGGTTGCAGGAGAAACCCTTACTCTGCTTTCTCACTTTCTTTCCATTTGTCAGTTTCAAGTACCTGCAGTTTTCACTGTACAACATTGTTGGAGCTAGTATCTCCGCATATATATGAAGGTAGTAAAGTTTCCAACTGAAAAGAAAGTTTGTGTTCCCAACAAGCTATTTGAAGGGCGGCTTTCACACACACTTAACTCTCAGATCTGAGCATGTGGAGAGACGTTCGTTCAACTAGCACAAAGGGAACGGTTTGCAGAAGAAACACTTACTCTGGTTTTTCACTCTGTTTCCTAGTGCCGGTTTGAAGATCCTGCAGTTTCACTGTAAAACAGATTTGGAGCTTGTACCTCCCCATATATATGTATGTAGAGTAGTTATCAATTTAAAAGAAACTTTTGTTACCAACAAGTTAGTTGAATGATCGCTTTCTCTCATAATTTACTCTCAGAAATGAGCATGAGGACAGACGTTCATTCAAATAGCACAAAGAGACCAGGTTGCACGGGAAACCTAACTCTGCTTTCTCAGTCTGTTTCCCAGTGCCTGTTTTCAGTTCCTGCAGTTTTCACTGTAAAACCGAGTTGGAGCTTGTATCTCCCCATATGTATATATGTAATGCAACTGCTCACTGGAAAGAATATTTGACTTCCTAACAAGCTAATTGAAGTACGGCTTTCACACACAATTATCTCTCAGAACATAGCATGTGGTGAGACGTTCGTTCAAATTGCACAAAGGGAACGGGTTGCAGGATAAACACTTACTCTGATTTCTCAGGCTCCTTCCAACTGCCAGTTAGAAGTACTTGCAGTTTTCACAGTAAAACCGTGTTGGAGATACGACCTCCACATATATATGTATGTAGTGTAGCTTCCAAATGAAAAGAAACTTTTTGATCCCAACAAGCTATGTGAAGGACGGCATTCACACACACTTATTTCTCAGAACTGAGCATGTGGGGAGACGTTTGTTCAACAAGTACAAAGGGAAATGTTTGGAGAAGAAACACTTACTCTAATTTCTCAGTCTGTTTCCCAGTGCCGGTTTGAATTTCCTGCAGATTTCACTGTAGTTCAGATTTGGAGCTAGTATCTGCCCATATATATGTATGTAGTGCAGTTTCCAAGTGAAAAGAACCATTTTGTTCCCAACAATTATGTTTATGATGGCTTTAACACACACTTAACTCTCAGAACTGAGCATGTGGAGAGACGATCTTCCAAATATCCCAAAGGGAACGGGTTGCAGGAGAAACTCTTACTCTGCTTTCCCAGTGTGTTTCCCATTGCCGGTTTGAAGTTCCTGCTTTTTTCACTGTAAAAAAGTTTTGAAGCTTGTACGTCCCCATATAAATGTATGAAGTGCAGATTCCAAATGAAAAGAACTTTGTGTTCCCAACAAACTTGTTGAAGGACGGCTTTCACACACAATTAACACTGAAAACTGTGCAAGTGGAGAGACGTTCGTTCAACTAGCACAAATGGAACGAGTTGGAAGAGAAACGCTTCCTCTGATTTCTCAGACACCTTTAAAATTGCCGGTTTGAAGTTCCTGCAGTTTTCAATGTAAATCACTGTTGGAGCTATTACCACCACATATATATGTATGTAGTGTAGTTTCCAACTGAAACGAAACTTTGTGTTCCCAACAAGTTGTTTGAAGGACTTCTTTCACACACAAATTACTCTCAGATCTGAGCATGTGGAGAGATGTTCGTTCAACTAGCACAAATAAAACGGTTTGCAGGAGAAACAATTACTCTGCTTTCTCAGTCTATTTCCAAGTGCCGGTTTGATGTTCCTGCAGTTTTCATTGTAAAACCATGTTGGAGGTTGTTCCTACCCTGTATATATGTATGTATTGCAGATTCCAATTAAAAAGAAACTTTGTTTTCCCAACCTTCTATGTGAAGGACGGCTTTAACACAAAATTATCTCTCAGAACTGAGCATGTGGAGAGACGTTCGTTCAACTGCCACAAAGGAAACGGGTTGCAGGCATAACAATATCTCTGCTTTCACAGTCTGTTACCCAGTGCCGGTTTGAAGCTCCTGCAGTGTTCACTGTAAAACCGAGTTTCAGCTAGTATCTCCCCATATATTTTTATGTAGTACAGTTTCCAAATGAAAAGAATCTTTGAGTTTAAAACAAGCTAGATGAAGGACGGCTTTCACACACACTTATCTCTCAGAACTGAGCATATGAAGAGACGTTCGTTCAGCTATCAGAAATATTCGGGTTGCTGTAGAAACACTTACACGGCTTTCTCAGGCTCCTTCCAAGTGCCGGTTTGATATTCCTGAAGTTTTCAATGTGAATCCGATTTGGAGTTTGTACCTAACCATATATTTGTATGTAGTGCAGTTTCCAAATGAAAAGAAACTTTGTGTTCCCAACAAGCTAGGTGAAGGACTCCATTCACACACACTTATATTTCTGAAAGGAGCATATGGAGAGACGTTCGTTCAACAGGCACAAAATGAAAGTGTTGCAGGGGAAACATTTACTATGGTATCACAGTCTGTTTCCCAGTGCCGGTTTGAAGCTCCTGCAATTTTTAATGTAAATCAGAGTTCGAGCATGTACTTCACCATATATATGTAAGTATTGCAGTTTCCAAATGAAAGAAACTGTGTTCCCAACAAACTAGTTGAAGGACGGCTTTCAAGCACACTTATCTCTCAGAACTAAGCATGTGGAGAGACGTTCGTTCAACTAGCATAAACGGAACATTTTGCAGAAGAAACAATTACTCTGCTTTCTCAGTCTGTTTCCAAGTTCCGGTTTGATGTTCCTTCAGTTTTCACTGTAAAACCGAATTGGAGCTTCTTCCTAAACATATATATGTATGTAGGGCAGTTTCCAATTTAAAAGGAACTTTGTGTTCCCAACTTTCTATATGAAGTACGGCTTTAACACACAATTGTCTCTCAGAACGGAGCATGTTGAGAGACTTTCGTTCAACTAGCACAAATGAAATGGGTTGCAGGGAAAACAATTACTCTGAATTCTCAGTCTCTTTCCCAGTGCCGGTTTAAAGCTTCTACAATTTTCATTGTAAAACCGATTTAGAGGTAGTATATCCACATATATATATGTGAAGTGCAGATCCCAATTAAAAAGAAACATTGTGTTCCCAACAAACTATTTGAAGTACGGAATTGATCCATAATTATCTCTCAGAATTTAGCATGTGGAGAGACGATCGTTCAACTAGCAGAAAGGGAACAGTTTGCCGGAGAAACACCGACTCTGCTTTCTCATTCAGTTTCCAAGTGCCGGTTTGAAGTTCCGACATTTTTCAATGTAAAAAAGTTTGGAGCTTGTACGTCCCAATATATATATGTAAGCAGCACAGATTCCAAATGAAAAGAAAATTTGTGTACCAAACAAGCTAGTTGATGGACGGCTTTCACACACATTTAACTCTCAGATCTGAGCATGTGGAGAGATTTTCGTTCAGCTAGCACAAATTAAATGGGTTGCAGGGGAAACAATTGCTCTGCTTTCTCAGTCTCTTTCCAAATTCCAGTTTGATGTTCCTGCAGTTTTCACAGTAAAACCGTGTTGGAGCTTTTTCCTACCCTATATATATGTAGGTATTGCAGTTTCCAATTAAAAAGAATCTTTGTGTTCCCAACCTTCTATGTGAAGGATGGCTTTAACAGAATATTTTCTCTCAGAACTGAGCATGTGGAGAGACGTTCGTTCAACTACCACAAAGTAAACGGGTTGCAGGTGTAACACTTATTCTCCTTCTTATTCTCTTTCTCAGTGCCGGTTTGAAGCTCCTGCAGTGTTCACTGTAAAAGCGAGTTAGAGGTAGTATCTCCACATATATATGTATGTAGTGCAGTACCCAAATGAAAAGAATCTTTATTTTCCCAACAAGCTAGGTGAAGGAAGGCATTCACACACACTTATCTCTCAGAACTAAGCATTTGGGAGATGTTCATTCAACAAGAAAAAGCGGAACTGTATGCATGTTAAACAATTACTCTGATTTATCAGGCTCCTTCCAATTGCCAGCTAGATGTTCCTGCAGTTTTCACTGTAAAACCGTGTTTGAGCTAGTACATCCACATGTAAATTTATGTTTTGTAGTTTCCAAATTAAAAGAAACTTTGTGTTCCCAACAAGCTAGGTGAAGGACTCCATTAACACACACTTATATTTCTGAACTGAGCCTGAGAAGAGGCGTTCATTCAACAAGCACAAAGTGAACGTGTTTCAGGGGAAACTTTTACTATGGTATCACAGTCTGTTTCCCAGTGCCGGTTTGAAGCTCCTGCAATTTTCACTATAAAACAGAGTTGGAGCTACTATTTCCTTATAAATAGGTATGTAGTGCAGTTTAAAACTGAAAAAAAACTTTGTGTTCCCAACAAAACTGTTGAAGCACTGCTTTCACTAACACATATCTCTCAGAACTGAGCATGTGTAGAGACGTTCGTTCAACTAGCACAAATTGAACTGGCTGCATGAGAAACACTTACTCTGCTTTCTAGTCTGTTTCCAATTTCCAGTTTGAAGCTCCTGCAATTTTCACTATCAACCCGAGTTGGAGATAGTATCTAAGCAGATATACGTATGTAGTGCATTTTCCAACTGAAAAGGAACTTTGTGTTCCCAAAATCTCGTTGAAGTTCGGCTTTCACACACACTAATCTCTCAGAACTGAGCATGTGGTGAGACGTTCGTTCAACTAGCACAAAAGGAACAGGTTGCAGGAGAAACCCTTACTCTGCTTTCTCACTTTCTTTCCATTTGTCAGTTTCAAGTACCTGCAGTTTTCACTGTACAACATTGTTGGAGCTAATATCTCCGCATATATATGAAGGTAGTGAAGTTTCCAACTGAAAAGAAAGTTTGTGTTCCCAACAAGCTATTTGAAGGGCGGCTTTCACACACACTTAACTCTCAGATCTGAGCATGTGGAGAGACGTTCGTTCAACTAGCACAAAGGGAACGGTTTGCAGAAGAAACACTTACTCTGGTTTTTCACTCTGTTTCCTAGTGCCGGTTTGAAGATCCTGCAGTTTCACTGTAAAACTGATTTGGAGCTTGTACCTCCCAATATATATCTATGTAGAGTAGTTATCAATTTAAAAGAAACTTTTGTTACCAACAAGTTAGTTGAATGATCGCTTTCTCTCATAATTTACTCTCAGAAATGAGCATGAGGACAGACGTTCATTCAAATAGCACAAAGAGACCAGGTTGCACGGGAAACCTAACTCTGCTTTCTCAGTCTGTTTCCCAGTGCCTGTTTTCAGTTCCTGCAGTTTTCACTGTAAAACCGAGTTGGAGCTTGTATCTCCCCATATGTATATATGTAATGCAACTGCTCACTGGAAAGAATATTTGACTTCCTAACAAGCTAATTGAAGTACGGCTTTCACACACAATTATCTCTCAGAACATAGCATGTGGTGAGACGTTCGTTCAACTTGCACAAAGGGAACGGGTTGCAGGATAAACACTTACTCTGATTTCTCAGGCTCCTTCCAACTGCCAGTTAGAAGTACTTGCAGTTTTCACAGTAAAACCGTGTTGGAGCTACGACCTCCACATATATATGTATGTAGTGTAGCTTCCAAATGAAAAGAAACTTTTTGATCCCAACAAGCTATGTGAAGGACGGCATTCACACACACTTATTTCTCAGAACTGAGCATGTGGGGAGACGTTTGTTCAACAAGTACAAAGGGAAATGTTTGGAGAAGAAACACTTACTCTAATTTCTCAGTCTGTTTCCCTGTGCCGGTTTGAAGTTCCTGCAGATTTCACTGTAGTTCAGATTTGGAGCTAGTATCTGCCCATATATATGTATGTAGTGCAGTTTCCAAGTGAAAAGAACCATTTTGTTCCCAACAATTATGTTTATGATGGCTTTAACACACACTTAACTCTCAGAACTGAGCATGTGAAGAGACGTTCTTTCAAATATCCCAAAGGGAACGGGTTGCAGAAGAAACTATTACTCTGCTTTCCCAGTGTGTTTCCCATTGCCGGTTTGAAGTTCCTGCTTTTTTCACTGTAAAATAGATTTGAAGCTTGTACGTCCCCATATAAATGTATGCAGTGCAGATTCCAAATGAAAAGAACTTTGTGTTCCCAACAAACTTTTTGAAGGACGGCTTTCACACACAATTAACACTAAAAACAGTGCAAGTGGAGAGACGTTCGTTCAACTAGCACAAATGGAACGAGTTGGAAGAGAAACGCTTCCTCTGATTTCTCAGACACCTTTAAAATTGCCGGTTTGAAGTTCCTGCAGTTTTCAATGTAAATCACTGTTGGAGCTATTACCACCACATATATATGTATGTAGTGTAGTTTCCAACTGAAAAGAAACTTTGTGTTCCCAACAAGTTGTTTGAAGGACTTCTTTCACACACAAATTACTCTCAGATCTGAGCATGTGGAGAGATGTTCCTTCAACTAGCACAAATAAAACGGTTTGCAGGAGAAACAATTACTCTGCTGTCTCAGTCTATTTCCAAGTGCCGGTTTGATGTTCCTGCAGTTTTCATTGTAAAACCATGTTGGAGGTTGTTCCTACCCTGTATATATGTATGTATTGCAGATTCCAATTAAAAAGAAACTTTGTTTTCCCAACCTTCTATGTGAAGGACGGCTTTAACACAAAATTATCTCTCAGAACTGAGCATGTGGAGAGACGTTCGTTCAACTGCCACAAAGGAAACGGGTTGCAGGCATAACAATATCTCTGCTTTCACAGTCTGTTACCCAGTGCCGGTTTGAAGCTCCTACAGTGTTCACTGTAAAACCAAGTTTCAGCTAGTATCTCCCCATATATTTTTATGTAGTACAGTTTCCAAATGAAAAGAATCTTTGAGTTTAAAACAAGCTAGATGAAGGACGGCTTTCACACACACTTATCTCTCAGAACTGAGCATATGAAGAGACGTTCGTTCAGCTATCAGAAATATTCGGGTTGCTGTAGAAACACTTACACGGCTTTCTCAGGCTCCTTCCAAGTGCCGGTTTGATATTCCTGAAGTTTTCAATGTGAATCCGATTTGGAGTTTGTACCTAACATTATATTTGTATGTAGTGCAGTTTCCAAATGAAAAGAAACTTTGTGTTCCCAACAAGCTAGGTGAAGGACTCCATTCACACACACTTATATTTCTGAAAAGAGCATATGGAGAGACGTTCGTTCAACAGGCACAAAGTGAAAGTGTTGCAGGGGAAACATTTACTATGGTATCACAGTCTGTTTCCCAGTGCCGGTTTGAAGCTCCTGCAATTTTTAATGTAAATCAGAGTTCGAGCATGTACTTCACCATATATATGTAAGTATTGCAGTTTCCAAATGAAAGAAACTGTGTTCCCAACAAACTAGTTGAAGGACGGCTTTCAAGCACACTTATCTCTCAGAACTAAGCATGTGGAGAGACGTTCGTTCAACTAGCATAAACGGAACATTTTGCAGAAGAAACAATTACTCTGCTTTCTCAGTCTGTTTCCAAGTTCCGGTTTGATGTTCCTTCAGTTTTCAATGTAAAACCGAATTGGAGCTTCTTCCTAAACATATATATGTATGTAGGGCAGTTTCCAATTTAAAAGGAACTTTGTGTTCCCAACTTTCTATATGAAGTACGGCTTTAACACACAATTGTCTCTCAGAACGGAGCATGTTGAGAGACTTTCGTTCAACTAGCACAAATGAAATGGGTTGCAGGGAAAACAATTACTCTGAATTCTCAGTCTCTTTCCCAGTGCCGGTTTGAAGCTTCTACAATTTTCATTGTAAAACCGATTTAGAGGTAGTATATCCACATATATATATGTGAAGTGCAGATCCCAATTAAAAAGAAACATTGTGTTCCCAACAAACTATTTGAAGTACGGAATTCATCCATAATTATCTCTCAGAATTTAGCATGTGGAGAGACGATCGTTCAACTAGCAGAAAGGGAACAGTTTGCCGGAGAAACACCGACTCTGCTTTCTCATTCAGTTTCCAAGTGCCGGTTTGAAGTTCCGACATTTTTCAATGTAAAAAAGTTTGGAGCTTGTACGCCCCAATATATATAAGTATGCAGTGCAGATTCCAAAGGAAAAGAAACTTTGTGTTGCAAACAAGCTATTTGAAGGACAGCTTTCACACACACTTAACTCTCAGATATGAGCATGTGGAGAGATTTTCGTTCAGCTAGCACAAATTAAATGGGTTGCAGGGGAAACAATTACTCTGCTTTCTCAGTCTCTTTCCAAGTTCCAGTTTGATGTTCCTGCATTTTTCACAGTAAAACCGTGTTGGAGCTTGTTCCTACCCTATATATATGTAGGTATTGCAGTTTCCAATTAAAAAGAATCTTTGTTTTCCCAAACTTCTATGTGAAGGACGGCTTTAACACAAAAATGTCTCTCAGAACTGAGCATGTGGAGAGACTTTCGTTCAAATACCACAAAGGAAAAGGGTTGCAGGTGTAACACTTACTCTCCTTCTCATTCTCTTTCTCAGTGCCGGTTTGAAGCTCCTGCAGTGTTCACTGTAAAAGCGAGTTAGAGGTAGTATCTCCACATATATATGTATGAAGTGCAGTTAGCAAATGAAAAGAATTTTTATTTTCCCAACAAGCTAGGTGAAGGAAGGCATTCACTCACACTTATCTCACAGATCTGAGAATTTGGGAGATGTTGTTTCAACTAGAAAAAACGGAACTGTATACAGGATATACAATTCCTCTGATTTATCAGGCTCCTTCCAATTGCCAGCTAGAGGTTCCTGCAGTTTTCACTGTAAAACCGTGTTGGAGCTAGTACATCCACATATAAATTTATGTTTTGTAGATTCCAAATTAAAAGAAACTTTGTGTTCCCAACAAGCTAGGTTATGGACTCCATTAAAACACACTTATATTTCTGAACTGAGCCTGAGAAGAGGCGTTCATTCAACTAGCACAAAGTGAACGTGTTTCAGGGGAAACTTTTACTATGGTATCACAGTCTGTTTCCCAGTGCCGGTTAGAAGCTCCTGCAATTCTCACTGTAAAACAGAGTTGGAGCTACTATTTCCTTATAAATAGGTATGTAGTGCAGTTTAAAACTGAAAAAAAATATGTTCCCAACAAAATTGTTGAAGCACTGCTTTCACTAACATATATCTCTCAGAACAGAGCATGTGTAGAGACGTTCATTCAACTAGAACAAAATTAACGGGTTGCAGGAGAAACACTTACTCTGCTTTCTCACTGTCTTTCCATTTGTCGGTTGGAAGTACCTGCAGTTTTCTCTGTACAACAGTGTTGGAGCTATTATCTCCGCATATATATGAAGGTAGTGAAGTTTCCAACTGAAATGAAACTTTGTGTTCCCAACAAGATATTTGAAGGGCGGCATTCACACACACTTAACTCTCAGATCTGAGCATGTGGAGAGACGTTCGTTCAACTAGCACAAAGGGACCGGTTTGCAGAAGAAACAATTACTTTCTTTTTCCCTCTGTTTCCTAGTGCCGGTTTGAAGATCCTGCATTTTCACTGTAAAACAGATTTGGAGCTAGTACCTCCCCATATGTATGTATGTAGAGTAGTTATCAATTTAAAAGAAACTTTTGTTACCAACAAGTTAGTTGAACGATCGCTTTCTCTCATAAGTTACTCTCAGAAATGAGCATGATGACAGAAGTTCATTCAAATAGAACAAAGAGACCAGGTTGCACGGGAAACCTAACTCTGCTTTCTCAGTCTGTTTCCCAGTGCCTGTTTTCAGTTCCTGCAGTTTTCACTGTAAAACCGAGTTGGAGCTTGTATCTCCCCATATGTATTTATGTAATGCAATTTCTCACTGCAAAGAATATTTGACTTCCTAACAAGCTAATTGAAGTACGGCTTTCACACACAATTATCTCTCAGAACATAGCATGTGGTGAGACGTTCGTTCCACTTGCACAAAGGGAACGGTTTGCAGGATAAACACTTACTCTGATTTCTCAGGCTCCTTCCAACTGCCAGTTAGAAGTACTTGCAGTTTTCACAGTAAAACCGTGTTGGAGCTACGACCTCCACATATATATGTATGTAGTGTAGCTTCCAAATGAAAAGAAACTTTTTGATCCCAACAAGCTATGTGAAGGACGGCATTCACACACACTTTTTTCTCAGAACTGAGCATGTGGGGAGACGTTTGTTCAACAAGTACAAAGGGAAATGTTTGGAGAAGAAACACTTACTCTAATTTCTCAGTCTGTTTCCCAGTGCCGGTTTGAAGTTCCTGCAGATTTCACTGCAGTTCAGATTTGGAGCTAGTATCTGCCCATATATATGTATGTAGTGCAGTTTCCAAGTGAAAAGAACCTTTTTGTTCCCAACAATTATGTTTATGATGGCTTTAACACACACTTAACTCTCAGAAATGAGCATGTGGAGAGACGTTCTTTCTAATATCCCAAAGGGAACGTGTTGCAGGAGAAACTCTTACTCTGCTTTCCCAGTGTGTTTCCCATTGCTGGTTTGAAGTTCCTGCTTTTTTCACTGTAAAAAAGATTTGAAGCTTGTACATCCCCATATAAATGTATGCAGTGCAGATTCCAAATGAAAAGAACTTTGTGTTCCCAACAAACTTGTTGAAGGACGGCTTTCACACACAATTAACCCTGAAAACTGTGCAAGTGGAGAGACGTTCGTTCAACTAGCACAAATGGAACGAGTTGGAAGAGAAACGCTTACTCTGATTTCTCAGACACCTTTAAAAGTGCCGGTTTGAAGTTCCTGCAGTTTTCAAAGTAAATCACTGTTGGAGCTATTACCACCACATATATATGTATGTTGTGTAGTTACCAACTGAAAAGAAACTTTGTGTTCCCAACAATTTGGTTGAAGGACTTCTTTCACACACAAATAACTCTCATATCTGAGCATGTGGAGAGACGTTCGTTCAACTAGCACAAATTAAACGGGTTGCAGGAGAAACAATTACTCTGCTTTCTCAGTCTATTTCCAAGTGCCGGTTTGATTTTCCTGCAGTTTTCACTGTAAAACCATGTTGGAGGTTGTTCCTACCCTGTATATATGTATGTATTGCAGATTCCAATTAAAAAGAAACTTTGTTTTCCCAACCTTCTATGTGAAGGACGGCTTTAACACAGAATTATCTCTCAGAACTGAGCATTTGGAGAGACGTTCGTTCAACTGCCACAAAGGAAACCGGTTGCAGGCGTAATAATTACTCTGCTTTCTCAGTCTGTTTCCCAGTGCAGTTTTTTAGCTCCTGCAGTGTTCACTGTAAAACCGAGTTTGAGCTAGTATCTCCCCATAAATTTTTATGTAGTGCAGTTTCCAATGAAAAGAATCTTTGAGTTTAAAACAAGCTAGTTGAAGGACGGCTTTCACACACACTTATCTCTCAGAACTGAGCATATGAAGAGACGTTCGTTCAGCTATCAGAAATATTCGGGTTGCTGTAGAAACACTTACACGGCTTTCTCAGGCTCCTTCCAAGTGCCGGTTTGATATTCCTGAAGTTTTCAATGTAAATCCGATTTGGAATTTGTACCTAACCGTATATTTGTATATAGTGCAGTTTCCAAATGAAAAGAAACTTTGTGTTCCCAACAAGATAGGTGAAGGACTCCATTCACACACACTTATATTTCTGAAAATAGCATATGGAGAGACGTTCGTTCAACAGGCACAAAGTGAACGTGTTGCAGGGGAAACATTTACTATGGTATCACAGTCTGTTTCCCAGTGCCGGTTTGAAGCTCCTGCAATTTTTAATGTAAATCAGAGTTCGAGCATGTACTTCACCATATATATGTAAGTATTGCAGTTTCCAAATGAAAGAAACTGTGTTCCCAACAAACTAGTTGAAGGATGGCTTTCAAACACACTTATCTCTCAGAACTGAGCATGTGGAGAGACGTTCTTTCAACTAGCATAAACGGAACATTTTGCAGAAGAAACAATTACTCTGCTTTCTCAGTCTGTTTCCAAGTTCCGGTTTGATGTTCCTTCTGTTGTCACTGTAAAACCGAATTGGAGCTTGTTCCTAAACATATATATGTATGTAGGGCAATTTCCAATTTAAAAGGGACTTTGTGTTCCCAACTTTCTATATGAAGTACGGCTTTAACACAGAATTGTCTCTCAGAACGGAGCATGTTGAGAGACTTTCGTTCAACTAGCACAAATTAAATGGGTTGCAGGGAAAAAAATTACTCTGAATTCTCAGTCTCTTTCCCAGTGCCGGTTTGAAGCTTCTACAATTTTCATTGTAAAACCAATTTAGAGGTAGTATATCCACATATATATATGTGAAGTGCAGATCCCAATTAAAAAGAAACATTGTGTTCCCAACAAACTATTTGAAGTACGGATTTGATCCATAATTATCTCTCAGAATTTAGCATGTGGAGAGACGATCGTTCAACTAGCAGAAAGGGAACAGTTTGCCGGAGAAACACCGACTCTGCTTTCTCATTCAGTTTCCAAGTGCCGGTTTGAAGTTCCGACATTTTTCAATGTAAAAAAGCTTTGGAGCTTGTACGTCCCAATATATATATGCATACAGCGCAGATTCCAAATGAAAAGACAATTTGTGTACCAAACAAGTTGGTTGAAGGCTGCTTTCACACACACTTAACTCTCAGATCTGAACATGTGGAGAGATTTTCATTCAGCTAGCACAAATTAAATGGGTTGCAGGGGAAAAATTTGCTCTGCTTTCTCAGTCTCTTTTCAAGTTCCAGTTTGATGTTCCTACAGTTTTCACCGAAAAACCGTGTTGGAGCTTGTTCCTACCCTATATATATGTAGGTATTGCAGTTTCCAATTAAAAAGAATCTTTGTGTTCCCAACCTTCTATGTGAAGGACGGCTTTAACACAAAATTTTCTCTCAGAAATGAGCATGTGGAGAGACGTTCATTCAACTACCACAAAGGAAACGGGTTGCAGGTGTAACACTTACTCTCCTTCTCAGTTTCTTTCCCAGTGCCGGTTTGAAGCTCCTGCAGTGTTCAATGTAAAAGCGAGTTAGAGGTAGTATCTCCACATATATATGTAAGTAGTGCAGTTCCCAAATGAAAAGGATCTTTATGTTCCCAACAAGCCAGGTGAAGGAAGGCATTCACACACACATATCTCGCAGATCTGAGCATTTGGGAGATGTTCGTTCAACTAGAAAAAGCGGAACTGTTTGCAGGTTAAACAATTACTCTGATTTATCAGGCTCCTTCCAATTGCCAGCTAGAGGTTCCTGCAGTTTTCACTGTAAAACCGTGTTGGAGCTAGTACATCCACATATAAATTTATGTTTTGTAGTTTCCAAATTAAAAGAAACTTTGTGTTCCCAACAAGCTAGGTGAAGGACTCCATTAACACACACTTATATTTCTGAACTGAGCCTGAGAAGAGGCGTTCATTCAACTAGAACAAAGTGAACGTGTTTCAGGGGAATCTTTTACTATGGTATCACAGTCTGTTTCCCAGTTCCGGTTTCAAGCTTCTGCAATTTTCACTGTAAAACAGAGTTGGAGCTACTATTTCCTTATAAATAGGTATGTAGTGCAGTTTAAAACTGAAAAAAAACTTTGTGTTCCCAACAAAATTGTTGAAGCACTGCTTTCACTAACATATATCTCTCAGAACAGAGCATGTGTAGAGACGTTCGTTCAACTAGCACAAATTGAACTGGCTGCATGACAAACACTTACTCTGCTTTCTAGTCTGTTTCCAATTTCCAGTTTGAAGCTCCTGAAATTTTCACTATAAAACCGAGTTGGAGCTATTATCTAAGCAGATATACGTATGTAGTGCATTTTCCAACTGAAAAGGAACTTTGTGTTCCCAAAATCTCGTTGAAGTTCGGCTTTCACACACACTAATCTCTCAGAACTGAGCATGTGGTGAGACGTTCGTTCAACTAGCATAAAAGGAACGGGTTGCATGAGAAGCACTTACTCTGCTTTCTCACTGTCTTTCCATTTGTCGGTTTGAAGTACCTGCAGTTTTAACTGTACAACAGTGTTGGAGCTAGTATCTCCGCATATATATGAAGGTAGTGAAGTTTCCAACTGAAAAGAAACTATGTATTCCAAACAAGCTATTTGAAGGGCAGCTTTCACACACACTTAACTCTCAGATCTGAGCATGTGGAGAGACGTTCATTCAACTAGCACAAAGGGAACGGTTTGCAGAAGAAACACTTACTCTGCTTTTTCACTCTGTTTCCTAGTGCCGGTTTGAAGATCCTGCAGTTTCACTGTAAAACTGATTTGGAGCTAGTACCTCCCCATATATATGTATGTAGAGTAGTTATCAATTTAAAAGAAACTTTTGTTACCAACAAGTTAGTTGAACGATCGCTTTCTCTCATAAATTACTCTCAGAAATGAGCATGAGGACAGACGTTCATTCAAATAGCACAAAGAGACCAGGTTGCACGGGAAACCTTACTCTGCTTTCTCAGTCTGTTTCCCAGTGCCTGTTTACAGTTCCTGCAGTTTTCACTGTAAAACCGAGTTGGAGCTTGTATCTCCAAATATGTATTTATGTAATGCAATTTCTCACTGCAAAGAATATTTGACTTCCTAACAAGCTAATTGAAGTACGGCTTTCACACACAATTATCTCTCAGAACATAGCATGTGGTGAGACGTTCGTTCAACTTGCACAAAGGGAACGGGTTGCAGGATATACACTTACTCTGATTTCTCAGGCTCCTTCCAACTGCCAGTTAGAAGTACTTGCAGTTTTCACAGTAAAACCGTGTTGGAGCCACGACCTCCACATATATATGTATGTAGTGTAGCTTCCAAATGAAAAGAAACTTTTTGATCCCAACAAGCTATGTGAAGGAAGGCATTCACACACACTTATTTCTCAGAACTGAGCATGAGGGGAGACGTTTGTTCAACAAGTACAAAGGGAAATGTTTGGAGAAGAAACACTTACTCTAATTTCTCAGTCTGTTTCCCAGTGCCGGTTTGAAGTTCCTGCAGATTTCACTGTAGTTCAGATTTGGAGCTAGTATCTGCCCATATATATGTATGTAGTGCAGTTTCCAAGTGAAAAGAACCTTTTTGTTTCCAACAATTATGTTTATGATGGCTTTAACACACACTTAACTCTCAGAACTGAGCATGTGGAGAGACGTTCTTTCAAATATCCCAAAGGGAACGGGTTGCAGGAGAAACTCTTACTCTGCTTTCCCTAGTGTGTTTCCCATTGCCGGTTTGAAGTTCCTGCTTTTTTCACTGTAAAAGAGATTTGAAGCTTGTACGTCCCCATATAAATATATGCAGTTCAGATTCCAAATGAAAAGAACTTTGTGTTCCCAACAAACTTGTTGAAGGACGGCTTTCACACACAATTAACCCTGAAAACTGTGCAAGTGGAGAGACGTTCATTCAACTAGCACAAATGGAATGAGTTGGAAGAGAAACGCTTTCTCTGATTTCTCAGACACCTTTAAAAGTGCCGGTTTGAAGTTCCTGCAGTTTTCAATGTAAATCACTGTTGGAGCTATTACCACCACATATATATGTATGTAGTGTAGTTTCCAACTGAAAAGAAACTTTGTGTTCCCAACAAGTTGGTTGGAGGACTTCTTTCACACACAAATAACTCTCAGATCTGAACATGTGGAGAGACGTTCGTTCAACTAGCACAAATTAAACGGGTTGCAGGGGAAACTATTACTCTGCTTTCTCAGTCTATTTCCAAGTGCCGGTTTGATGTTCCTGCTGTTTTCACTGTAAAACCATGTTGGAGGTTGTTCCTACCCTGTATATATATATGTATTGCAGATTCCAATTAAAAAGAAACTTTGTTTTCCCAACCTTCTATGTGAAGGACGGCTTTAACACAAAATTATTTCTCAGAACTGAGCATGTGGAGAGACGTTTGTTCAACTGCCACAAAGAAACGGGTTGCAGGCTTAACAATTACTCTGCTTTCTCAGTCTGTTACCCAGTGCTGTTTTAAAGCTCCTGCAGTGTTCACTGTAAAACCGAGTTTGAGCTAGTATCTCCCCATATATTTTTATGTAGTGCAGTTTCCAAATGAAAAGAATCTTTGAGTTTAAACAAGCTAGTTGAAGGACGGCTTTCACACACACTTATCTCTCAGAACTGAGCATATTAAGAGACGTTCGTTCAGCTATCAGAAACAATCGGGTTGCAGTAGAAACCCTTACACAGCTTTCTCAGGCTCCCTCCAAGTGCCGGTTTGATATTCCTGAAATTTTCAATGTAAATCCGAATTGGAGTTTTTACCTAACCGTATATTTGTATGTAGTGCAGTTTCCAAATGAAAAGAAACTTTGTGTTCCCAACAAGCTAGGTGAAGGACTCCATTCACACACACTTATATTTCTGAAAAGAGCATATGAAGAGACGTTCGTTCAACAGGCACAAAGTGAAAGTGTTGCAGGGGAAACATTTACTATGGTATCACAGTCTGTTTCCCAGTGCCGGTTTGAAGCTCCTGCAATTTTCACTGTAAATCAGAGTTGGAGCATGTACTTCACCATATATATGTAAGTATTGCAGTTTCCAAATGAAAGAAAATGTGTTCCCAACAAAGTATATGAAGGTGGCTTACAAACACACTTATCTCTCAGAACTGAGCATGTGGAGAGACGTTCTTTCAACTAGCATAAACGGAACATTTTGCAGAAGAAACAATTACTCTGCTTTCTCAGTCTGTTTCCAAGTTCCGGTTTGATGTTCCTTCAGCTTTCACTGTAAAACCGAATTGGAGCTTGTTCCTAAACATATATATGTATGTAGGGCAGTTTCCAATTAACAAGGAACTTTGTGTTCCCAACTTTCTATATGAAGTACGGCTTTAACACACAATTGTCTCACAGAAAGGAGCATGTTGAGAGACTTTCGTTAAACTAGCACAAATGAAATGGGTTGCAGGGAAAACAATTACTCTGAATTCTCAGTCTCTTTCCCAGTGCCGGTTTGAAGCTTCTACAATTTTCAATGTAAAACCGATTTAGAGGTAGTATATCCACATATATATATGTGAAGAGCAGATCCCAATTAAAAAGAAACATTGTATTGCCAACAAACTATTTGAAGTACGGATTTGATCCATAATTATCTCTCAGAATTTAGCATGTGGAGAGACGATCGCTCAACTAGCAGAAAGGGAAAAGTTTGCCGGAGAAACACCGACTCTGCTTTCTCATTCAGTTTCCAAGTCCCGGTTTGAAGTTCCGACATTTTTCAATGTAAAAAAGTTTGCAGGTTGTACGTCCCATTATATATATGTATGCAGTGCAGATTCAAATGAAAAGAAACTTTGTGTTGCAAACAAGCTTGTTGAAGGACGGCTTACACACACACATAACTTTCAGATCTGAGCATGGAGAGAGATGTTCATTCAGCTATCACAAATTAAATGGGTTGCAGGGGAAACAATTGCTGTGCTTTCTCATTCCCTTTCCAAGTTCCAGTTTGATGTTCCTGCAGTTTTCACAGTAAAACCGTGTTGGAGCTTGTTCCTATCCTATATATATGTATGCATTGCAGTTTCCAATTAAAAACAATCTTTGTGTTCCCAAACTTCTATGTGAAAGATGGCTTTAACACAAAAATGTCTCTCAGAACTGAGCATGTGGAGAGACGTTCGTTCAACTACCACAAAGGAAACGGGTTGCAGGTGTAACAATTACTCTACTTTCTCAGTCTGTTACCCAGTGCTGGTTTGAAGCTCCTGCAATTTTCACTGTAAATGAGATTTTGAGAATGTTCTTCACCATATATATGTAAGTATTTCAGTTTCCAAATGAAAGAAACTGTGTTCCCAACAAAGTAGGTGAAGGTGGCTTTCAAACACACTTATCTCTCAGAACTGAGCATGTGGAGAGACGTTCGTTCAACTAGCATAAACGGAACATTTTGCAGAAGAAACATTTACTCTGCTTTCTCAGTCTGTTTCCAAGTTCCGGTTTGATGTTCCTTCAGTTTTCACTGTAAAACCGAATTGGAGCTTGTTCCTAACCATATATATGTAGGTAGGGCAGTTTCCAATTAATAAGGAACTTTGTGTTACCAACCTTCTATATGAAGTACAGCTTTAACAAACAATTGTCTCTCAGAACGGAGCATGTTGAGAGAAGTTCGTTCAACTAGCACAAAAGAAATGGGTTTCAGGGAAAAAAATTACTCTGATTTCTCAGTCTCTTTCCCAGTGCTGGTTTGAAGCTCCTACAATTTTCATTGTAAACCCTAGTTAGAGTTAGTATTTCCACATATATATGTGTGTAGTGCAGATCCAAATTATAAAGAAAAATTGTGTTCCCAACAAACAAGTTGAAGTACGGATTTGACCCATAATTATCTCTCAGAATTTAGCATGTGGAGAGACGATCGTTCAACTAGCAGAAAGGGAACAGTTTGCCGGAGAAACACCTACTCTGATTTCTCATTCAGTTTCCAAGTGCCGGTTTGAAGTTCCGACATTTTTCAATGTAAAAAAGCTTTGGAGCTTGTACGTCACAATATATATATTTATGCAGCGCAGATTCCAAATGAAAAGGAACTTTGTGTTGCAAACAAGCTAGTTGAAGGACGGCTTTCACACACACTTAACTCTCAGATCTGAGCATGTGGAGAGATTTTCGTTCAGCTAGCACAAATTAAATGGGTTGCAGGGGAAACAATTACTCTGCTTTCTCAGTCTCTTTCCAAGTTCCAGTTTGATGTTCCTGCAGTTTTAACAGTAAAACCGTGTTGGAGCTTGTTCCTAACCTATATATATTTAGGTATTGCAGTTTCCAATTAAAAAGAATCTTTGTGTTCCCAAACTTCTATGTGAAGGACGGCTTTAACACAAAATTGTCTCAGACCTGAGCATGTGGAGAGACGTTCGTTCAACTACCACAAAGGAAACGTGTTGCAGGAGTAACACTTACTCTCTTTCTCAGTATCTTTCCCAGTGATGGTTTGAAGCTCCTGCAGTGTTCACTGTAAAAGCGAGTTAGAGGTAGTATCTCCACATATATATGTATGTAGTGCAGTTCCCAAATGAAAAGAATCTTTATTTTCCCAACAAGCTAGGTGAAGGAAGGCATTCACTCACACTTATCTCTCAGAACTGAGCATTTGGGAGATGTTGGTTCAACTAGAACAAGCGGAAATGTATGCAGGATAAACAATTACTCTGATTTATCAGGCTCCTTCCAATTGCCAGCTAGAAGTTCCTGCAGTTTTCACTGTAAAACCGTGTTGGAACTAGTACATCCAGATATAAATTTATGTTTTGTAGTTTCCAAATTATAAGAAACTTTGTGTTCCCAACAAGCTAGGTGAAGTACTCCATTCACACACACTTATATTTCTGAAAAGAGCATAAGGAGAGACGTTCGTTCAACAGGCACGAAGTGAACGTGTTGCAGGGGAAACATTTACTATGGTATCACAGTCTGTTTCCCAGTGACGGTTTGAAGCTCCTGCAATTTTTAATGTAAATCAGAGTTCGAGCTTGTACTTCACCATATATATGTAAGTATTGCAGTTTCCAAATGAAAGAAACTGTGTTCCCAACTATCTAGTTGAAGGACGGCTTTCAAACACACTTATCTCTCAGAACTGAGCATGTGGAGAGACGTTCGTTCAACTAGCATAAACGGAACATTTTGCAGAAGAAACAATTACTCTGCTTTCTCAGTCTGTTTCCAAGTTCCGGTTTGATGTTCCTTCAGTTTTCACTGTAAAACCGAATTGGAGCTTGTTCCTAAACATATATATGTATGTAGGGCAGTTTCCAATTTAAAAGGAACTTTGTGTTCCCAACTTTCTATATGAAGTACGGCTTTAACACAGAATTGTCTCTCAGAACGGAGCATGTTGAGAGACTTTCATTCAACTAGCACAAATGAAATGGGTTGCAGGGAAAACAATTACTCTGAATTCTCAGTCTCTTTCCCAGTGCCGGTTTGAAGCTTCTACAATTTTCATTGTAAAACCGATTTAGAGGTAGTATATCCACATAAATATATGTGAAGTGCAGATCCCAATTAAAAAGAAACATTGTGTTCCCAACAAACTATTTGAAGTACGGATTTGATCCATAATTATCTCTCAGAATTTAGCATGTGGAGAGACGATCTTTCAACTAGCAGAAAGGGAAAAGTTTGCCGGAGAAACACCGACTCTGCTTTCTTATTCAGTTTCAAAGTGCCGGTTTGAAGTTCCGACATATTTCAATGTAAAAAACTTTGGAGCTTATACGTCCCAATATATATAAGTATGCAGTTCAGATTCCAAATGAAAAGAAACTTTGTGTTGCAAACAAGCTAGTTGAAGGACGGCTTTCACACACACTTAACTCTCAGATCTGAGCATGGAGAGAGATGTTCATTCAGCTATCACAAATTAAATGGGTTGCAGGGGAAACAAGTGCTCTGCTTACTCATTCCCTTTCCAAGTTACAGTTTGATGTTCCTGCAGTTTTCACAGTAAAACAGTGTTGGAGCTTGTTCCTACCCTATATATATGTAGGTATTGCAGTTTCCAATTAAAAAGAATCTTTGTGTTCCCAACCTTCTATGTGAAGGATGGCTTTAACACAAAAATGTCTCTCAGAACTGAGCATGTGGAGAGACGTTCGTTCAACTACCACAAAGGAAACGGGTTGCAGGCGTAACAATTACTCTGCTTTCTCAGTCTGTTACCCAGTGCTGGTTTGAAGCTCCTGCAATTTTCACTGTAAATCAGATTTGGAGCATGTAATTCACCATATATATGTAAGTATTTCAGTTTCCAAATGAAAGAAACTGTGTTCCCAACAAAGTAGGTGAAGGTGGCTTTCAAACACACTTATCTCTCAGAACTGAGCATGTGGAGAGACGTTCGTTCAACTAGCATAAACGGAACATTTTGCAGAAGAAACAATTACTCTGCTTTCTCAGTCTGTTTCCAAGTTCCGGTTTGATCTTCCTTCAGTTTTCACTGTAAAACAGAATTGGAGCTTGTTCCTAACCATATATATGTATGTAGGGCAGTTTCCAATTAAAAAGGAACTTTGTGTTACCAACCGTCTATATGAAGTACGGCTTTAACACACAAATGTCTCTCAGAACGGAGCATGTTGAGAGACGTTCGTTCAACTAGCCCAAAGAAATGGGTTTCAGGGAAAAAAATTACTCTGATTTCTCAGTCTCTTTCCCAGTGCTGGTTTGAAGCTCCTACAATTTTCATTGTAAACCCTAGTTAGAGTTAGTATTTCCACATAAATATGTGTGTAGTGCAGATCCCAATTATAAAGAAAAATTCTGTTCCCAACAAACTAGTTGAAGTACGGATTTGACCCATAATTATCTCTCAGAATTTAGCATGTGGAGAGACGATCGTTCAACTAGCAGAAAGGGAACAGTTTGCCGGAGAAACACCTACTCTGCTTTCTCATTCAGTTCCCAAGTGCTGGTTTGAAATTCCGACATTTTTCAATGTAAAAAATCTTTGGAGCTTGTAAGTCCCAATATATATATGTATGCAGAGCAGATTCCACATGAAAAGGAACTTTGTGTTGTAAATAAGCTAGTTGAAGGACGGCTTTCACACACACTTAACTCTCAGATCTGAGCATGTGGAGAGATTTTCGTTCAGCTAGCACAAATTAAATGGTTTGCAGGGGAAACAATTACTCTGTTTTCTCAGTCACTTTCCAAGTTCCAGTTTGATATTCCTGCAGTTTTCACAGTAAAACCGTGTTGGAGCTTTTTCCTACCCTATATATATGTAGGTATTGCAGTTTCCAATTAAAAACAACCTTTGTGTTCTCAATCTTCTATGTGAAGGACGGCTTTAACACAATATTGTCTCAGAACAGAGCATGTGGAGAGACGTTCGTTGAACTACCACAAAGGAAAAGGGTTGCAGGTGTAACACTTACTCTCCTTCTCAGTATTTTTCCCAGTGCCGGTTTGAAGCTCCTGCAGTGTTCACCGTAAAAGCGAGTTAGAGGTAGTATCTCCACATATATATGTATGTAGTGCACTTCCCAAATGAAAAGAATCTTTATTTTCCCAACAAGCTATATGAAGGAAGGCATTCACTCAC
Organism: Camelus ferus; assembly: GCF_009834535.1. Classification (NCBI taxonomy): domain Eukaryota; kingdom Metazoa; phylum Chordata; class Mammalia; order Artiodactyla; family Camelidae; genus Camelus; species Camelus ferus. The sequence continues at coordinate 2,232,126 of NC_045704.1, forward strand.
ACTTATCTCTCAGAACTGAGCATTTGAGAGAAGTTCGTTCAACTAGAAAAAGCGGAACTGTATGCAGGATAAACAATTACTCTGATCTATCAGGCTCCTTCCAATTGCCAGCTAGACGTTCCTGCAGTTTTCACTGTAAAACCGTGTTGGAGCTAGTACATCCAAATATAAATTTATGTTTTGTAGTTTCCAAAATAAAAGAAACTTTGTGTTCCCAACAAGCTAGGTGAAGGACTCCATTAACACACACTTATATTTCTGAACTGAGCCTGAGAAGAGGCGTTCATTCAACTAGCACAAATTGAACGTGTTTCACGGGAAATATTTACTATTGTATCACAGTCTGTTTCCCAGTGCCGGTTTGAAGCTCCTGCAATTTTCAAGGTAAAACAGAATTGGAGCTACTATATCCATATAAATAGGTATGTAGTGCAGTTTAAAACTGAAAAAAAAATTTGAGTTCCCAACAAAATTGTTGAAGCACTGCTTTCACTAACACATATCTCTCAGAACAGAGCATGTGTAGAGAGGTTCGTTCAAAGAGCACAAATTGAACTGGCTGCATGAGAAAGACTTACTCTGCTTTCTAGTCTGTTTCCAATTTCCGGTTTGAAGCTCCTGCAATTTTCACTATCAAACCGAGTTGGAGATAATATCTAAGCAGATATACATAAGTAGTGCAATTTCCAACTGAAAAGGATCTTTGTGTTCCCAAAATCTCGTTGAAGTTCGGCTTTCACACACACTAATCTCTCAGAACTGAGCATGTGGTGAGACGTTCGTTCAACTAGCACAAAAGGAACGGGTTGCAGGAGAAACACTTACTCTGCTTCCTCACTGTCTTTCCATTTGTCGGTTTGAAGTACCTGCAGTTTTCACTGTACAACAGTGTTGGAGCTAGTATCTCCGCATATATATGAAGGTAGTGAAGTTTCCAACTGAAAAGAAACTTTGTGTTCCCAACAAGCTATTTGAAGGGCGGCTTTAACACACACTTAACTCTCAGATCTGAACATGTGGAGAGACGTTCGTTCAACTAGCACAAAGGGAACGGTTTGCAGAAGAAACACTTACTCTGCTTTTTCAATCTGTTTCCTAGTGCCGGTTTGAAGATCCTGCAGTTTCACTGTAAAACAGATTTGTGGCTAGTACCTCCCCATATATATGTATGTAGAGTAGTTATCAATTTAAAAGAAACTTTTGTTACCAACAAGTTAGTTGAACGATCGCTTTCTCTCATAATTTACTCTCAGAAATGAGCATGAGGACAGACGTTCATTCAAATAGCACAAAGAGACCAGGTTGCAGAGGAAACCTTACTCTGCATTCTCAGTCTGTTTCCCAGTGCCTGTTTTCAGTTCCTGCAGTTTTCACTGTAAAACCGAGTTGGAGCTTGTAGCTCCAAATATGTATTTATGTAATGCAATTTCTCACTGGAAAGAATATTTGACTTCCTAACAAGCTAATTGAAGTACGGCTTTCACACACAATTATCTCTCAGAACATAGCATGTTGTGAGACGTTCGTTCAAATTTCACAAATTGAACCGGTTGCAGGATAAACACTTACTCTGATTTCTCAGGCTCCTTCCAACTGCCAGTTAGATGTACTTGCAGTTTTCACAGTAAAACCGTGTTGGAGCTACGACCTCCACATATATATGTATGTAGTGTAGCTTCCAAATGAAAAGAAACTTTTTGATCCCAACAAGCTATGTGAAGGACGGCATTCACACACACTTATTTCTCAGAACTGAGCATGTGGGGAGACGTTTGTTCAACAATTACAAAGGGAAATGTTTGGAGAAGAAACACTTACTCTAATTTCTCAGTCTGTTTCCCAGTGCCGGTTTGAAGCTCCTGCAGATTTCACTGTAGTTCAGATTTGGAGCTAGTATCTGCCCATATATATGTATGTAGTGCAGTTTCCAAGTGAAAAGAACTTTTTGTTCCCAACAATTATGTTTATGATGGCTTTAACACACACTTAACTCTCAGAAATGAGCATGTGGAGAGACGTTCTTTCAAATATCCCAAAGGGAACGTGTTGCAGTAGAAACTCTTACTCTGTTTTCCCAGTGTGTTTCCCATTGCCGGTTTGAAGTTCCTGTTTTTTCACTGTAAAAAAGATTTGAAGATTGTACGTCCCCATATAAATTTATGCAGTGCAGATTCCAAATGAAAAGAACTTTGTGTTCCCAAAAAACTTGTTGAAGGACGGCTTTCACACACAATTAACTCTGAAAACTGTTCAAGTGGAGAGACGTTCGTTCAACTAGCACAAATGGAACGAGTTGGAAGAGAAATGCTTACTCTGATTTCTCAGACACCTTTAAAATTGCCGGTTTGAAGTTCCTGCAGTTTTCAATGTAAATCACTGTTGGAGCTATTACCACCACATATATATGTATGTAGTGTAGTTTCCAACTGAAAAGAAACTTTGTGTTCCCAACAAGTTGTTTGAAGGACTTCTTTCACACACAAATAACTCTCAGATCTGAGCATGTGGAGAGACGTTCGTTCAACTAGCACAAATTAAACGGGTTGCAGGAGAAAAAATTACTCTGCTTTCTCAGTCTATTTCCAAGTGCCGGTTTGATGTTCCTGCAGTTTTCACTGTAAAACCATGTTGGAGGTTGTTCCTACCCTATATATATGTAAGTATTGCAGATCCCAATTAAAAAGAAACTTTGTTTCCCAACCTTCTATGTGAAGGACGGCTTTAACACAAAATTATCTCTCAGAACTGAGCATGTGGAGAGAAGTTTGTTCACCTGCCACAAAGGAAACGGGTTGCAGGCGTAACAATTACTCTGCTTTCTCAGTCTGTTACCCAGTGCCGGTTTGAAGCTCCTGCAGTTTTCACTGTAAAACCGAGATTGAGCTAGTATCTCCCCATATATTTTTATGTAGTGCAGTTTCCAAATTAAAAGAATCTTTGAGTTTAAATCAAGCTAGTTGAAGGACGGCTTTCACACACACTTATCTCTCAGAACTGAGCATATGAAGAGACGTTCGTTCAGCTATTAGAAACAATCGGGTTGCAGTAGAAACACTTACTCTGCTTTCTCACTGTCTTTCCATTTGTCGGTTTGAAGTACCTGCAGTTTTCACTGTACAACAGTGTTGGAGCTAGTATCTCCGCATTTATATGAAGGTAGTGAAGTTTCCAACTGAAAAGAAACTTTGTGTTCCCAACAAGATATTTGAAGGGCGGCTTCCACACACACTTAACCCTCAGATCTGGGCATGTGGAGAGACGTTCGTTCAACTAGCACAAAGGGAACGGTTTGCAGAAGAAACACTTACTCTGCTTTTTCACTCTGTTTCCTAGTGCCGGTTTGAAGATCCTGCAGTTTCACTGTAAAACTGGTTTGGAGCTAGTACCTCCCCATATATATGTATGTAGAGTAGTTATCAATTTAAAAGAAACTTTTGTTACCAACAAGTTAGTTGAACTATTGCTTTCTCTCATAATTTACTCTCAGAAATGAGCATGAGGACAGACGTTCATTCAAATAGCACAAAGAGACCAGGTTGCACGGGAAACCTTACTCTGCTTTCTCAGTCTGTTTCCCAGTGCCTGTTTTCAGTTCCTGCAGTTTTCACTGTAAAACCGAGTTGGAGCTTGTATCTCCCCATATGTATTTATGTAATGCAATTTCTCACTGGAAAGAATATTTGACTTCCTAACAAGCTAATTGAAGTACGGCTTTCACACACAATTATCTCTCAGAACATAGCATGTGGTGAGACGTTCGTTCAACTTGCAAAAAGGGAACGGGTTGCAGGATAAACACTTACTCTGATTTCTCAGGCTCCTTCCAACTGCCAGTTAGAAGTATTTGCAGTTTTCACAGTAAAACCGTTTTGGAGCCACGACCTCCACATATATATGTATGTAGTGTAGCTTCCAAATGAAAAGAAACTTTTTGATCCCAACAAGCTATGTGAAGGACGGCATTCACACACACTTATTTCTCAGAACTGAGCATGTGGGGAGACGTTTGTTCAACAAGTACAAAGGGAAATGTTTGGAGAAGAAACACTTACTCTAATTTCTCAGTCTGTTTCCCAGTGCCGGTTTGAAGCTCCTGCAGATTTCACTGTAGTTCAGATTTGGAGCTAGTATCTGCCCATATATATGTATGTAGTGCAGTTTCCAAGTGAAAAGAACCTTTTTGTTCCCAACAATTATGTTTATGATGGCTTTAACACACACTTAACTCTCAGAACTGAGCATGTGGAGAGACGTTCTTTCAAATATCCCAAAGGGAACGGGTTGCAGGAGAAACTCTTACTCTGCTTTCCCAGTGTGTTTCCCATTGCCGGTTTGAAGTTCCTGCTTTTTTCACTGTAAAAGAGATTTGAAGCTTGTACGTCCCCATATAAATGTATGCAGTGCAGATTCCAAATGAAAAGAACTTTGTGTTCCCAACAAACATGTTGAAGGACGGCTTTCACACACAATTAACTCTGAAATCTGTGCAAGTGGAGAGACGTTCGTTCAACAAGCACAAATGGAACGAGTTGGATGAGAAACGCTTACTCTGATTCCTCAGACACCTTTAAAAGTTCCGGTTTGAAGTTCCTGCAGTTTTCAATGTAAATCAATGTTGGAGCTATTACCACCACATATATATGTATGTAGTGTAGTTTCCAACTGAAAAGAAAATTTGTGTTCCCAACAAGTTAGTTGAAGAACTTCTTTCACACACACTTATATTTCTGAAAAGAGCATATGGAGAGACGTTCGTTCAGCTATCAGAAAAAATCGGGTTGCAGTAGAAACACTTACACGGCTTTCTCAGGCTCCTTCCAAGTGCCGGTTTGATATTCCTGAAGTTTTCAATGTAAATCCAATTTGGAGTTTGTACCTATCCGTATATTTCTATGTAGTGCAGTTTCCAAATGAAAAGAATCTTTGTGTTCCCAACAAGCTAGGTGAAGGACTCCATTCACACACACTTATATTTCTGAAAAGAGCATATGGAGAGACGTTCGTTCAACAGGCACAAAGTGAACGTGTTGTAGGGGAAACATTTACTATGGTATCACAGTCTGTTTCCCAGTGCCGGTTTGACGCTCCTGCAATTTTTAATGTAAATCAGAGTCCGAGCTTGTACTTCACCATATATATGTAAGTATTGCAGTTTCCAAATGAAAGAAACTGTGTTCCCAACTAAGTAGTTGAAGGACGGCTTTCAAACACACTTATCTCTCAGAACTGAGCATGTGGAAAGACGTTCGTTCAACTAGCATAAACGGTACATTTTGCAGAAGAAACAGTTACTCTGCTTTCTCAGTCTGTTTCCAAGTCCCGGTTTGATGTTCCTTCAGTTTTCACTGTAAAACCGAATTGGAGCTTGTTCCTAAACATATATATGTATGTAGGGCAGTTTCCAATTAAAAAGGAACTTTGTGTTCCCAACTTTCTATGTGAAGTACGGCTTTAACACACAATTTTCTCTCAGAACGGAGCATGTTGAGAGACTTTCGTTCAACTAGAACAAATGAAATGGGTTGCAGGGAAAACAATTACTCTGAATCCTCCGTCTCTTTCCCAGTGCCGGTTTCAAGCTTCTAATTTTTCATTGTAAAACAGATTTAGAGGTAGTATATCCACATATATATATGTGTGTAGTGCAGATCCCAATTAAAAAGAAACATTGTGTTCCCAACAAACTATTTGAAGTATGGATTTGATCCACAATTATCTCTCAGAATTTAGCATGTGGAGAGACGATCTTTCAACCAGCAGAAAGGGAACAGTTTGCCGGAGAAACACCGACTCTGCTTTCTCATTCAGTTTCCAAGTGCCGGTTTGAAGTTCCGACATTTTTCAATGTAAGAAAGTTTGGAGCTTGTACGTCCCAATATATATAAGAATGCAGTGCAGATTCCAAATGAAAAGAAACTTTGTGTTGCAAACAAGCTAGTTGAAGGATGGCTTTCACACACACTTAACTCTCAGATCTGAGCATGGAGAGAGATGTTCATTCAGCAATCACAAATGAAATGGGTTGCAGGGGAAACAATTGCTCTGCTTTCTCATTCCCTTTCCAAGTTACAGATTGATGTTCCTGCAGTTTTCACAGTAAAACCGTGTTGGAGCTTGTTCCTACCCTATATATATGTAGGTATTGCAGTTTCCAATTAAAAAGAATCTTTGTGTTCCCAACCTTCTATGTGAAGGACGGCTTTAACACCAAAATGTCTCTCAGAACTGAGCATGTGGAGAGAATTTCGTTCAACTACCACAAAGGAAACGGGTTGCAGGCGTAACAATTACTCTGCTTTCTCAGTCTGTTACCCAGTGCTGGTTTGAAGCTCCTGCAATTTTCACTGTAAATCAGAGTTGGAGCATGTACTTCACCATATATATGTAAGCATTGCAGTTTCCAAATGAAAGAAACTGTGTTCCCAACAATGTAGTTGAAGGTGGCTTTCAAACACACTTATCTCTCAGAACTGAGCATGTGGAGAGACGTTCGATCAACTAGCATAAATGGAACATTTTGCAGAAGAAACAATTACTCTGCTTTCTCAGTATGTTTCCAAGTTCCAGTTTGATGTTCCTGCAGTTTTCACAGTAAAACCGTGTTGGAGCTTGTTCCTACCCTATATATATGTAGGTATTGCAGTTTCCAATTAAAAAGAATCTTTGTGTTCCCAACCTTCTATGTGAAGGACGGCTTTAACACAAAATTTTCTCTCAGAACTGAGCATGTGGAGAGACGTTCGTTCAACTACCACAAAGGAAACGGTTTGAAGGGTAAAACTCTCCTTCTCAGTCTCTTTCCCAGTGCCGGTTAGAAGCTCCTGCAGTGTTCACTGTAAAAGCGAGTTAGAGGTAGTATCTCCACATATATATGTATGTAGTGCAGTTCCCAAATGAAAAGAATCTTTATTTTCCCAACAAGCTAAGTGAAGGAAGGCATTCACTCACACTTATCTCTCAGAAATGAGCATTTGGGAGATGTTCGTTCAACTAGATAAAGCGGAACTGTATGCAGGATAAACAATTACTCTGATTTATCAGGCTCCTTCCAATTGCCAGCTAGAGGTTCCTGCAGTTTTCACTATAAAACCGTGTTGGATCTAGTACATCCACATATAAATTTATGTTTTGTAGTTTCCAAATTATAAGAAATTTTGTGTTCCCAACAAGCTAGGTGAAGTACTCCATTAACACACAGTTATATTTCTGAACTGAGCCTGAGAAGAGGCGTTAATTCAACTAGCACAAATTGAACGTGTTTCAGGGGAAACATTTACTATGGTATCACAGTCTGTTTCCCAGTGCCGGTTTGAAGCTCCTGCAATTTTCACTGTAAAACAGAATTGGAGCTACTTTTTACTTATAAATAGGTATGTAGTGCAGTTTAAAACTGAAAAAAAACTTTGAGTTCCCAACAAAATTGTTGAAGCACTGCTTTCACTAACACATATCTCTCAGAACTGAGCATGTGTAGAGACGTTCGTTCAACTAGCACAAATTGAACTGGGTGCATGAGAAACGCTTACTCTGCTTTCTAGTCTGTTTCCAATTTCCGGTTTGAAGCTCCTGCAATTTTCACTATAAAACCGAGTTGGAGCTAGTATGTAAGCAGATATACGTATGTAGTGCATTTTCCAACTGAAAAGGAACTTCGTGTTCCCAAAATCTCGTTGAAGTTCGGCTTTCACACACACTAATTTCTCAGAACTGAGCATGAGGTGAGACGTTCGTTCAACTAGCACAAAAGGAACGGGTTGCAGGAGAAACACTTACCCTGCTTTCTCACTGTCTTTCCATTTGTCGGTTTGAAGTACCTGCAGTTTTCACTGTACAACAGTGTTGGAGCTAGTATCTCCGCATATATATGAAGGTAGTGAAGTTTCCAACTGAAAAGAAACTTTGTGTTCCCAACAAGCTATTTGAAGGGCGGCTTTCACACACACTTAACTCTCAGATCTGAGCATGTGGAGAGACGATCGTTCAACTAGCACAAATTAAATGGGTTGCAGGGGAAACAATTACTCTGCTTTCTCAGTCTCTTTCCAAGTCCCAGTTTGATGTTCCTGCAGTTTTCTCAGTAAAACCGTGTTGGAGCTTTTTCCTACCATATATATATGTAGGTATTACAGTTTCCAATTAAAAAGGATCTTTGTGTTCCCAACCTTCTATGTGAAGGACGGCTTTAACACAAAATTTTCTCTCAGAACTGAGCATGTGAAGAGACGTTTGTTCAACTACCACAAAGGAAACTGTTGGCAGGAGTAACACTTACTCTTCTTCTCAGTATCTTTCCCAGTGCCGGTTTGAAGCTCCTGCAGTGTTCAGTGTAAAAGCGAGTTAGAGGTAGTATCTCCACATATATATGTATGCAGTGCAGTTCCCAAATGAAAAGAATCTTTATTTTACCAACAAGCTAGGTGAAGGAAGGCAATCACTCACACTTATCTCTCAGAACTGAGCATTTGGGAGATGTTCGTTCAACTAGAAAAAGCGGAACTGTATGCAGGATAAACAATTACTCTGATTTATCAGGCTCCTTCCAGTTGCCAGCTAGAGGTTCCTACAGTTTTCACTGTAAAACCGTGTTGGAGCTAGTACATCCACATATAAATTTATGTTTTGTAGTTTCCAAAATAAAAGAAACTTTGTGTTCCCAACAAGCTAGGTGAAGGACTCCATTAACACACACTTATATTTCTGAACTGAGCCTGAGAAGAGGCGTTCATTCAACTAGCAAAAAGTGAACGTTTTTCAGGGGAAACATTTACTATGGTATCACAGTCTGTTTCCCAGTGCCGGTTTGAAGCTCCTGCAATTTTCACTGTAAAACAGAATTGGAGCTACTATTTCCTTATAAATAATTATGTAGTGCAGTTTAAAACTGAAAAAAAACTTTGTGTTCCCAACAAAATTGTTGAAGCACTGCTTTCACTAACACATATCTCTCAGAACTGAGTATGTGTAGAGACGTTCGTTCAACTAGCACAAATTGAACTGGCTGCATGAGAAACACTTACTCTGCTTTCTAGTCTGTTTCCAATTTCCGGTTTGAAGCTCCTGCAATTTTCAATATAAAACCGAGTTGGTGTTAGTATATAAGCAGATATACGTATGTAGTGCATTTTCAAACTGAAAAGGAACTTTGTGTTCCCAAAATCCCGTTGAAGTTCTGCTTTCACACACACTAATCTCTCAGAACTGAGCATGTGGTGAGACGTTCGTTCAACTAGCACAAAAGAACGGGTTGCAGGAGAAACACTTACTCTGCTTTCTCACTGTCTTTCCATTTGTCGGTTTGAAGTACCTGCAGTTTTCACTGTACAACAGTGTTGGAGCTAGTATCTCCGCATATATATGAAGGTAATGAAGTTTCCAACTGAAAAGAAAATTTATGTTCCCAACAAGCTATTTGAAGGGCGGCTTTCACACACACTTAACTCTCAGATCTGAGCATGTGGAGAGACGTTCGTTCAACTAGCACAAAGGAACGGTTTGCAGAAGAAACACATTCTCTGCTTTTTCACTCTGTTTCCTAGTGCCGGTTTGAAGATCCTGCAGTTTCACTGTAAAACAGATTTGGAGCTAGTACCTCCCCATATATATGTATGTAGAGTAGTTATCAATTTAAAAGAAACTTTTGTTACCAACAAGTTAGTTGAACGATCGCTTTCTCTCATAATTTACTCTCAGAAATGAGCATGAGGACAGACGTTCATTCAAATAGCACAAAGAGGCCAGGTTGCACGGGAAACCTTACTCTGCTTTCTCAGTCTGTTTCCCAGTGCCTGTTTTCAGTTCCTGCAGTTTTCACTGTAAACCGAGTTGGAGCTTGTATCTCCCCATATGTATTTATGTAATGCAATTTCTCACTGGAAAGAATATTTGACTTCCTAACAAGCTAATTGAAGTACGGCTTTCACACACACTTAACTCTCAGATCTGAGCATGTGGAGAGACGATCGTTCAACTAGCACAAATTAAATGGGTTGCAGGGGAAACAATTACTCTGCCTTCTCAGTCTCTTTCCAAGTTCCAGTTTGATGTTCCTGCAGTTTTCTCAGTAAAACCGTGTTGGAGCATTTTCCTACCATATATATATGAAGGTATTGCAGTTTCCAATTAAAAAGGATCTTTGTGTTCCCAACCTTCTATGTGAAGGACGGCTTTAACACAAAATTTTCTCTCAGAACTGAGCATGTGGACAGACGTTCGTTCAACTACCACAAAGGAAACGGGTGGCAGGAGTAACACTTACTCTTCTTCTCAGTATCTTTCCCAGTGCCGGTTTGAAGCTCCTGCAGTGTTCAGTGTAAAAGCGAGTTAGAGGTAGTATCTCCACATATATATGTATGCAGTGCAGTTCCCAAATGAAAAGAATCTTTATTTTACCAACAAGCTAGGTGAAGGAAGGCAATCACTCACACTTATCTCTCAGAACTGAGCATTTGGGAGATGTTCGTTCAACTAGAAAAAGCGGAACTGTATGCAGGATAAACAATTACTCTGATTTATCAGGCTCCTTCCAGTTGCCAGCTAGAGGTTCCTACAGTTTTCACTGTAAAACCGTGTTGGAGCTAGTACATCCACATATAAATTTATGTTTTGTAGTTTCCAAAATAAAAGAAAATTTGTGTTCCCAACAAGCTAGGTGAAGGACTCCATTAACACACACTTATATTTCTGAACTGAACCTGAGAAGAGGCGTTCATTCAACTAGCAAAAAGTGAACGTGTTTCAGGGGAAACATTTACTATGGTATCACAGTCTGTTTCCCAGTGCCGGTTTGAAGCTCCTGCAATTTTCACTGTAAAACAGAATTGGAGCTACTATTTCCTTATAAATAATTATGTAGTGCAGTTTAAAACTGAAAAAAACTTTGTGTTCCCAACAAAATTGTTGAAGCACTGCTTTCACTAACACATATCTCTCAGAACTGAGTATGTGTAGAGACGTTCGTTCAACTAGCAAAAATTGAACTGGCTGCATGAGAAACACTTACTCTGCTTTCTAGTCTGTTTCCAATTTCCGGTTTGAAGCTCCTGCAATTTTCAATATAAAACCGAGTTGGTGTTAGTATATAAGCAGATATACGTATGTAGTGCATTTTCAAACTGAAAAGGAACTTTGTGTTCCCAAAATCCCGTTGAAGTTCGGCTTTCACACACACTAATCTCTCAGAACTGAGCATGAGGTGAGACGTTCGTTCAACTAGCACAAAAGAACGGGTTGCAGGAGAAACACTTACTCTGCTTTCTCACTTTCTTTCCATTTGTCGGTTTGAAGTACCTGCAGTTTTCACTGTACAACAGTGTTGGAGCTAGTATCTCCGCATATATATGAAGGTAGTGAAGTTTCCAACTGAAAAGAAATTTTGTGTTCCCAACAAGCTATTTGAAGGGCGGCTTTCACACACACTTAACTCTCAGATCTGAGCATGTGGAGAGACGTTCGTTCAACTAGCACAAAGGAACGGTTTGCAGAAGAAACACATTCTCTGCTTTTTCACTCTGTTTCCTAGTGCCGGCTTGAAGATCCTGCATTTTCACTGTAAAACAGATTTGGAGCTAGTACCTCCCCATATATATGTATGTAGAGTATTTATCAATTTAAAAGAATCTTTTGTTACCAACAAGTTAGTTGAACGATCGCTTTCTCTCATAATTTACCTCAGAAATGAGCATGAGGACAGACGTTCATTCAAATAGCACAAAGAGACCAGGTTGCACGGGAAACCTTACTCTGCTTTCTCAGTCTGTTTCCCAGTGCCTGTTTTCAGTTCCTGCAGTTTTCACTGTAATACCGAGTTGGAGCTTGTATCTCCCCATATGTATTTATGTAATGCAATTTCTCACTGGAAAGAATATTTAACTTCCTAACAAGCTAATTGAAGTACGGCTTTCACACACAATTATCTCTCAGAACATAGCATGTGGTGAGACGTTCGTTCAACTTGCAAAAAGGGAACGGGTTGCAGGATAAACACTTACTCTGATTTCTCAGGCTCCTTCCAACTGCCAGTTAGAAGTACTTGCAGTTTTCACAGTAAATCCGTGTTGGAGCTACGACCTCTACATATATATGTATGTAGTGTAGCTTCCAAATGAAAAGAAACTTTTTGATCCCAACAAGCTATGTGAAGGACGGCATTCACACACACTTATTTCTCAGAACTGAGCATGTGGGGAGACGTTTGTTCAACAAGTACAAAGGGAAATGTTTGGAGAAGAAACACTTACTCTAATTTCTCAGTCTGTTTCCCAGTGCCGGTTTGAGTTCCTGCAGATTTCACTGTAGTTCAGATTTGGAGCTAGTATCTGCCCATATATATGTATGTAGTGCAGTTTCCAAGTGAAAAGAACCTTTTTGTTCCCAACAATTATGTTTATGATGGCTTTAACACACACTTAACTCTCAGAAATGAGCATGTGGAGAGACGTTCTTTCAAATATCCCAAAGGGAACGGGTTGCAGGAGAAACTCTTACTCTGCTTTCCCAGTGTGTTTCCCATTGCTGGTTTGAAGTTCCTGCTTTTTTCACTGTAAAAAAGATTTGAAGCTTGTACGTCCCCATATAAATGTATGCAGTGCAGATTCCAAATGAAAAGAACTTTGTGTTCCCAACAAACTTGTTGAAGGACGGCTTTCACACACAATTAACTCTGAAAACTGTGCAAGTTGAGAGACGTTCTTTCAACTAGCACAGATGGAACGAGTTGGAAGAGAAACGCTTCCTCTGATTTCTCAGGCACCTTTAAAAGTGCCGGTTTGAAGTTCCTGCAGTTTTCAATGTAAATCACTTTTGGAGCTATTACCACCACATATATATGTATGTTGTGTAGTTTCCAACTGAAAAGAAACTTTGTGTTCCCAACAAGTTGGTTGAAGGACTTCTTTCACACACAAATAACTCTCAGATCTGAGCATGTGGAGAGACATTCGTTCAACTAGCACAAATTAAACGGGTTGCAGGAGAAACAATTACTCTGCTTTCTCAGTCAATTTCCAAGTGCCGGTTTGATGTTCCTGCAGTTTTCACTGTAAAACCATTTTGGAGGTTGTTCCTACCCTGTATATATGTATGTATTGCAGATTCCAATTAAAAAGAAACTTTGTTTTCCCAACCTTCTATGTGAAGGACGGCTTTAACAGAAAATTATCTCTCAGAACTGAGCATGTGGAGAGACGTTCGTTCAACTGCCACAAAGGAAACCGGTTGCAGGCGTAACAATAACTCTGCTTTCTCAGTCTGTTACCCAGTGCCGGTTTGAAGCTCCTGCAGTGTTCACTGTAAAACCGAGTTTGAACTAGAATCTCCCCATATATTATTATGTAGTGCAGCTTCCTAATGAAAAGAATCTTTGAGTTTAAAACAAGCTAGATGAAGGACGGCTTTCACACACACTTATCTCTCAGAACTGAGCATATGAAGACACGTTCGATCAGCTATCAGAAACAATCGGATTGCAGTAGAAACACTTACTCTGCTTTCTCACTTTCTTTCCATTTGTCGGTTTGAAGTACCTGCAATTTTCACTGTACAACAGTGTTGGATCTAGTATCTCCGCATATATATGAAGGTAGTGAAGTTTCCAACTGAAAAGAAACTTTGTATTCCCAACAAGCTATTTGAAGGGCGGCTTTCACACACACTTAACTCTCAGATCTGAGCATGTGGAGAGACGTTCGTTCAACTAGCATAAAGGGAACGGTTTGCAGAAGAAACACATACTCTTCTTTTTCACTCTGTTTCCTAGTGCCGGTTTGAAGATCCTGCAGTTTCACTGTAAAACAGATTTGGAGCTAGTACCTCCCCATATATATGTATGTAGTGTAGTTATCAATTTAAAAGAAACTATTGTTACCAACAAGTTAGTTGAACGATCACTTTCTCTCATAATTTACTCTCAGAAATGAGCATGAGGACAGACGTTCATTCAAATAGCACAAAGAGACCAGGTTGCACGGGAAACCTTACTCTGCTTTCTCAGTCTGTTTCCCAGTGCCTGTTTTCAGTTCCTGCAGTTTTCACTGTAAAACCGAGTTGGAGCTTGTATCTCCCCATATGTATTTATGTAATGCAATTTCTCACTGGAAAGAATATTTGACTTCCTAACAAGCTAATTGAAGTACGGCTTTCACACACAATTATCTCTCAGAACATAGCATGTTGTGAGACGTTCGTTCAACTTGCAAAAATGGAACGGGTTGCAGGATAAACACTTACTCTGATTTCTCAGGCTCCTTCCAACTACCAGTTAAAAGTACTTGCATTTTTCACAGTAAATCCGTGTTGGAGCTACGACCTCCACATATATATGTATGTAGTTTAGCTTCCAAATGAAAAGAAACTTTTTGATCCCAACAAGCTATGTGAAGGACGGCATTCACACACACTTATTTCTCAGAACTGAGCATGTGGGGAGACGTTTGTTCAACAAGTACAAAGGGAAATGTTTGGATAAGAAACACTTACTCTAATTTCTCAGTCTGTTTCCCAGTGCCGGTTTGAAGTTCCTGCAGATTTCACTGTAGTTCAGATTTGGAGCTAGTATCTGCCCATATATATGTATGTAGTGCAGTTTCCAAGAGAAAAGAACTATTTGTTCCCAACAATTATGTTTATGATGGCTTTAACACACACTTAACTCTCAGAATTGAGCATGTGGAGAGACGTTCTTTCAAATATCCCAAAGGGAACGGGTTGCAGGAGAAACTCTTACTCTGCTTTCCCAGTGTGTTTCCCATTGCCGGTTTGAAGTTCCTGCTTTTTTCACTGTAAAAAAGATTTGAAGCTTGTACGTCCCCATATAAATGTATGCAGTGCAGATTCCAAATGAAAAGAACTTTGTGTTCCCAAAAAACTTGTTGAAGGACGGCTTTCACACACAATTAACTCTTAAAACTGTGCAAGTGGAGAGACGTTCCTTCAACTAGCACAAATGGAACGAGTTGGATGAGAAACGCTTACTCTGATTCCTCAGACACCTTTAAAAGTGCCGGTTTGAAGTTCCTGCATTTTTCAATGTAAATCACAGTTGGAGCTATTACCCCCACATATATATGTATGTAGTGTAGTTTCCAACTGAAAAGAAAATTTGTGTTCCCAACAAGTTGGTTGAAGTACTTCTTTCACACACACATATATTTCTGAAAAGAGCATATGGAGAGACGTTCGTTCAGCTATCAGAAATATTCGGGTTGCAGTAGAAACACTTACACGGCTTTCTGAGGCTCCTTCCAAGTGCCGGTTTGATATTCCTGAAGTTTTCAATGTAAATCCGATTTGGAGTTTGTACCTAACCGTACATTTCTTTGTAGTGCAGTTTCCAAATGAAAAGAAACTTTGTGTTCCCAACAAGCTAGGTGAAGGACTCCATTCACACACACTTATATTTCTGAAAAGAGCATATGGAGAGACGTTCGTTCAACAGGCACAAAGTGAACGTGTTGCAGGGAAACATTTACTATGGTATCACAGTCTGTTTCCCAGTGCCGGTTTGAAGCTCCTGCAATTTTCACTGTATATCAGAGTTGGAGCATGTACTTCACCATATATATGTAAGTATTGCAGTTTCCAAATGAAAGAAACTGTGTTCCCAACAAACTAGTTGAAGGACGGCTTTCAAACACACTTATCTCTCAGAACTGAGCATGTGGAGAGACGTTCGTTCAACTAGCATAAACGGAACATTTTGCAGAAGAAACAATTACTCTGCTTTCTCAGTCTGTTTCCAAGTTCCGGTTTCATATTCCTTCAGTTTTCACTGTAAAACTGAATTGGAGCTTGTTCCTAAATATATATATGTATGTAGGGCAGTTTCCAATTAAAAAGGTACTTTGTGTTCCCAACTTTCTATATGAAGTATTGCTTTAAAACACAATTGTCTCTCAGAACGGAGCATGTTGAGAGACTTTCGTTCAACTAGCACAAATGAAATGGGTTGCAGGGAAAACAATTACTCTGAATCCTCAGTCTCTTCCCCAGTGCCGGTTTCAAGCTTCTACAATTTTCATTGTAAAACCGACTTAGTGGTAGTATATACACATATATATATGTGTGTAGTGCAGTTCCCAATTAAAAAGAAACATTGTGTTCCCAACAAACTATTTGAAGTACGGATTTGATACATAATTATCTCTCAGAATTTAGCATGTGGAGAGACGATCGTTCAACTAGCAGAAAGGGAACAGTTTGCCGGAGAAACACAGACTCTGCTTTCTCATTAAGTTTCCAAGTGCCGGTTTGAAGTTCCGACATTTTTCAATGTAAAAAAGTTTGGAGCTTGTACGTCCCAATATATATAAGTATGCATTGCAGATTCCAAATGAAAAGAAACTTTGTGTTGCATACAAGCTAGTTGAAGGACGGCTTTCACACACACTTAATTCTCAGATCTGAGCATGGAGAGAGATATTCATTCAGCAATCACAAATTAAATGGGTTGCAGGGGAAACAATTGCTCTGCTTTCTCATTCACTTTCCAAGTTCCAGTTTGATATTCCTGCAGTTTTCACAGTAAAACCGTGTTGGAGCTAGTTCCTACTTTATATATATGTAGGTATAGCAGTTTCCAATTAAAAAGAATCTTTGTGTTCCCAACCTTCTATGTGAAGGACGGCTTTAACACAAAATTGTCTCTAAGAACTGAGCATGTGGAGAGACGTTCGTTCAACTACCACAAAGTAAACGGGTTGAATGTGTAACACTTACTCTCCTTCTCAATCTCTTTCCCAGTGCCGGTTTGAAGCTCCTGCAGTGTTCACTGTAAAAGCGAGTTAGAGGTAGTATCTCCACATATATATGTGTGTAGAGCAGTTCCCAAATGAAAAGAATCTTTAAGTTCCCAACAAGTTAGGTGAAGGAAGGCATTCACACACACTTATCTCTCAGACATGAGCATTTGGGCGATGTTCGTTCATCTAGAAAAAGCGGAAATGGTTGCAGGATAAACAATTACTCTGATTTATCAGGCTCCTTCCAATTGCCAGGTAGAGGTTCCTGCAGTTCTCACTGTAAAACCGTGTTGGATCTAGTACATCCACACATAAATTTATGTTTTGTAGTTTCCAAATTAAAAGAAACTTTGTGTTCCCAGCAAGCTAGGTGAAGGACTCCATTAACACACACTTATATTTCTGAACTGAGCTTGAGAAGAGGCGTTCATTCAACTAGCAAAAAGTGAACGTGTTTCAGGGGAAACATTTACTATGGTATCACAGTCTATTTCCCAGTGCCGGTATGAAGCTCCTGCAATTTTCACTGTAAAACAGAGTTGGAGCTACTATTTCCTTATAAATAGGTATGTAGTGCAGTTTAAACCTGAAAAAAACTTTGTGTTCCCAACAAAATTGTTGAAGCACTGCTTTCACTAACACATATCTCTCAGAACTGAGCATGTGTAGAAACGTTCGTTCAACTATCACAAATTGAACTGGCTGCATGTGGAACACTTACTCTGCTTTCTAGTCTGTTTCCAATTTCCGGTGTGAAGCTCCTGCAATTTTCACTATCAACCAGAGTTGGAGCTAGTATCTAAGCAGATATACGTATGTAGTGTAATTTCCAACTGAAAAGGAACTTTGTGTTCGCAAAATCTCGTTGAAGTTTGGCTTTCACACACACTAAACTCTCAGAACTCAGCTTGTGGTGAGACGTTCGTTCAAATAGCACAAAAAGAACGGTTTGCAGGAGAAACAATTACACTGCTTTCTCAGTCTATTTCCAAGTGCCGGTTTGATGTTCCTGCAGTTTACACTGTATAACCATGTTGGAGGTTGTTCCTACCCTGTATATATGTATGTAATACCGATTCCAATTAAAAAGAAACTTTGTTTTCCCAACCTTCTATGTGAAGGACGGCTTTAACACAAAATTATCTCTCAGAACTTAGCATGTGGAGAGACGTTCGTTCAACTGCCACAAAGGAAACGGGTTGCAGGCGTAACAATAACTCTGCTTTCTCAGTCTGTTACCCAGTGCCGGTTTGAAGCTCCTGCAGTGTTCACTCTAAAACCGAGTTTGAGCTAGTATCTCCCCATATATTTTTATGTAGTGCAGTTTCCAAATGAAAAGAATCTTTGAGTTTAAAACAAGCTAGTTGAAGGACGGCCTTCACACACACTTATCTCTCAGAACTGAGCATGTGGGGAGACGTTTGTTCAACAAGTACAAAGGGAAATGTTTGGAGAAGAAACACTTACTCTGCTTTCTCAGGCTCCTTCCAGGTTCCGGTTTGATATTCCTGAAGTTTTCAATATAAATCCGTTTGGAGTTTGTACCTAACCTTATATTTGTATGTAGTGCGGTTTCCAAATGAAAAGAAACTTTGTGTTCCCAACAAGCTAGGTGAAGTTCTCCATTCACACACACTTATATTTCTGAAAAGAGCATATGGAGAGACGTTCGTTCAACAGGCACAAAGAGAAAGTGTTGCAGGGGAAACATTTTCTCTGGTATCACAGTATGTTTCCAAGTGCCGGTTTGAAGCTCCTGCAATTTTCACTGTAAATCAGAGTTCGAGCTTGTACTTCACCATATATATGTAAGTATTGCAGTTTCCAAATGAAAGAATCTGTGTTCCCAACAAAATAGTTGAAGGATGGCTTTCAAACACACTTATCGCTCAGAAATGAGCACGTGGAGAGACGTTCGTTCAACTAGCACACACGGAACATTTTGCAGAAGAAACAGTTACTCTGCTTTCTCAGTCTGTGTCCAAGTTCCGGTTTGATGTTCCTTCAGTTTTCACTGTAAAACCGAATTGGAGCTTGTTCCTTACCATAAATATGTATGTAGTGCAATTTCCAATTAAAAAGGAACTTTGTGTTCCCAACCTTCTATATGAAGTACGGCTTTAACACACAATTGTCTCTTAGAACTGAACTTGTTGAGAGACTTTCGTTCAACTAGCACAAAGGAAATGGGTTGCAGGGAAAACAATTACTCTGATTTCTCAGTCTCTTTCCCATTGCCGGTTGGAAGCTCCTACAATTTTCATTGTAAAACCGAGTTAGATGAAGTATCTCCACATATATATGTGTGTAATGTAGATCCCAATTAAAAAGAAACATTGTGTTCCCAACAAACTATTTGAAGTACGGATTTGATCCATAACTATCTGTCAGAATTTAGCATGTGGAGAGACGATCTTTCAACTAGCAGAAAGGAGTCAATTTGCTGGGGAAACACCTACTCTGCTTTCTCATTCAGTTTCAAAGTGCCGGTTTGAAGTTCCGACATTTTTCAATGTAAAAATATTTGAAGCTTTTAAGTCCCAATATATATATGAATGCAGTTCAGATACCAAATTAAAAGAAACTTTGTGTTCCAAAAAAGCTAGTTGAAGGATGGCTTTCACCCACAATTATCTGTCAGATCTGAGCATGTGGAGAGATGTTCGTCAGCTAGCACAAATTAAATGGGTTGCAGGGGAAACAATTACTCTGCTTTCTCAGTCTATTTCCAAGTTCCAGTTTGATGTTCCTGCAGTTTTCACAGTATAATCGTGTTGGAGCTTGTTCCTACCATTTATATATGTAGGTATTGCAGTTTCCAATTAAAAAGAATCTTTGTGTTTCCAACCTTCTATGTGAAGGACGGCTTTAACACAAAATTGTCTCTCAGAACTTAGCATGTTGAGAGACTTTCGTTCAACTACCACAAAAGAAATGGGATGCAGGTATAACACTTACTCTCCTTCTCAGTCTCTTTCCAAGTGCTGGTTTGATGATCCTACAATTTTCATTGTAAAATCGAGTTAGAGGTAGTATCTCCACATATATATGTATGTAGTGCAGTTCCCAAATGAAAAGAATCTTTTTGTTCCCAACAAGCTTGGTGAAGGAAGTCATTCACACAAACTTATCTCTCAGAACTGAACATTTGGGTGATGTTTGTTCAACTAGAAAAAGTGGAACTGGTTGCAGGATAAACAATTACTCAGAGTTATCAGGCTCCATCCAAATGTCAGCTAGAGGTTCCTGCAGTTTTCACTGTAAAACCTTGTTGGATCTAGTACATCCACATATAGATTTATGTTTTATAGTTTCCAAATTCAAAGAATCTTTGTGTTCCCAACAAGCTAGGGGAAGGACTCCATTAACACACACTTATATTTCTGAACTGTGCATGAGAAGATGCGTTCATTCAACTAGCACAAAGTGAACGTGTTTCAGGGGAAACATTTACTATGGTATCACAGTCTGTTTCCCAGTGCCGGTTTGAAGCTCCTGCAATTTTCACTGTAAAACAAAGTTGGAGCTAGTATCTCCTTATATATATGTATGTAGTGCAGTTTAAACTGACAAAAAACTTTGTGTTCCCAACAAACTTATTGAAGCACTGCTTTCACAAACACATATATCTCAGAATTGAGCATGTGTAGAGACGTTCGTTCAACAAGCACAAATTGAAGTGGTTGCATGAGAAACACTTACTCTGCTTTCTAGTCTGTTTCCAATTTCCGGTTTGAAGCTCCTGCAATTTTCACTATAAAACCGAGTTGGAACTAGTATCTAAGCAGATATACGTATGTAGTGCATTTTCCAACTGAAAAGAAACATTGTGTTCCCAACAAACTATTTGAAGTACGGATTTGACCCATAACTATCTCTCAGGATTTAGCATGTGGAGAGATGATCGTTCAACCAGCAGAAAGGGAAAAGTTTGCCGGAGAAACACCTACTCTGCTTTCTCATTCTGTTTCCAAGTGCCGGATAAATGTTCCGACAATTTTCAATGTAAATAAGTTTTGAGCTTTTATGTCCCATTATATGTATATATGCAATGCAGATTCCAAATGAAAAAAATTTTGTGTTCCAAACAAGCTTGTTGAAGGACGGGTTTCACACACAATTAACTCTCAGATCTGAGCATGTGGAGAGACTTTCGTTCAACTAGCACAAATGGAACCATTTGCAGAAGAAACTCTTACTCTGCTTTATCACTCTGTTTCCTAGTGCCGGTTTGAAGTTCCTGCCGTTTCACTGTAAAACAGATTTGGAGCTAGTACCTCCCCATATATATGTATGTAGTGATGTTAACAACTTAAAAGCAACTTTTCATTACCAACAAGTTATTTGAACGATCGGTTTCACTCATAATTTACTCTCAGTAATGAGCATGAGGAGAGACGTTCGTTCAACTAGCACAAAATTAACAGGTTGCAGGGGAAACAGATGCTCTGCTTTCTCAGCCTGATCCCAGTGCCGGTTTAAATCTCCTAAAATTTTCATTGTAAATCCGAAGTGGACTTTGTATCCGTCATATATATATATGAAATGCAGTTACCAAAATAAAAGAAACTTTGTTTTCCCAACAAGCTAGGTGAAGGACTGCATTCACACACACTTATATTTCTGAACTGAGCATGTAGAGAGACGTTCGTTTAACTAGCATAAAGAAAGGGTTGCCGAAGTAACACATACTCTGCTTTCTCAGCCTGTTTCCCAGTGCCGGTTTTCAGTTACTGCAGTTTTCAGTGTAAAACCGAGTTGGAGCATGTATCTCCACATATGTATTTTTGTAGTGCAATTTCCCACTGGAAAGAAACTTTGTCATCCCAACACGCTAGTTGAAGTACGGCTTTCACACACTCATATCTCTCAGAACTGAGCATGTGGGGAGACTTTCATTCAACTTGTACAATTTAACGGTTTGCAGGATAAACACTTACTCTGAATTCTCAGGCTCCTTCCAAGTGCCAGTTAAAGGTTGCTGCAGTTTTTACAGTAAAACCGTGTTGGAGCTACTACCTCCAATTATATATGTATGTAGTGTAGTTTCCAACTGAAAAGAATCTCTGTGTTCCCAGAAAGCTAGGTGATGGAAGGCTTCCCACACACTTAACTCTCAGAAATGAGCATGTGGTGAGACGTTCGTTCAACTAGCACAAAGAGAATATGTTGCAGCACAAATATTTACTATCCTTTCTCATTCTGTTTCTTAGTACTTGTTGGAATCTCCTGCATTTTCAGATTAAAAGTGAGTTGGAGCTAGTATCTGCCCATATATATGTACGTAGTGCAGTTTCCAAATGAAAAGAAACTTTGTGTTCCCAACAAGCTAGTTGAAGTACGGCATTCAAACAAACATATCTCTCAGAACTGAGCATGTTGAGAGACGTTCGTTCATCTAGCACAAAGGGAACGGGTTGCAGGAGAAATAATTACTCTGGTTTCTCAGTCTGTTTCCCAGTGCCGGTTTGAAGCTCGTGCAATTTTGACTGTAAAACCGAGTTGGAGCTAGTATCTCCGTTTATAAATGTAAGTAGTGCAGATTCCTAATGAAGAGAAACTGTGTGTTCCCAACAAGCTAGTTGAAGGACGGCTTTCACACACAATTATCTCTCTGAACTGAGCATGTGGAGAGACGTTCCTTCAAATATCAAAAAGTAAACGCGTTGCAACTGAAACACTTACTCTGATTTCATAGTCTGTTTCCCATTGCCCGTTTGAAACTCTTGTAGTTTTCGCTGTAAACATGGTTTGGAGATTGTATCTCCCCATATGTATGTATGTAGTGCAGTATCCAACTGAAAAAAAGCATTCATTTCCCAACAAGCTAGTACAAGAACGTCTTTCACACACACACGTATCACTCAGAACTGAGCACGTGGAGAGAATTTCGTTCAACTAGCACAAATGAAACGGGATGCAGGAGAAACACTTACTCTGCATTCCCAGTCTGTTTCCCTGTGCCGGTTTGAAGCTCCTTCAATTTTCACTGTAAATCCAATTTGGAGCTATAATCTCCCATATATATATATGAAGTGCAGGTACCAACTGAAAAGAAAGTCTGTGTTCCAAACAATCTAGGTGAAGTAAGGCTTAAACACACACTTATATCTCATAAATGTTCATGTGGAGAGACGTTCGTTCAACTACCAAAAAGGGAACGGTTTGCAGGAGAAATAAATTCTCTGGTTTCTCAGTCTGTTTCCCAGTGCCGGTTTGAAGCTCGTGCAATTTTGACTGTAAAACCAAGTTGGAGCTAGTATCTCCGTTTATATATGTTTGTAGTGCAGATTCCTAATGAAGAGAAACTGTGTGTTCCCAGCAAGCTATTTGAAGAATGGCTTTCACATGCACTTAGCTCTCAGAACCGAGCATGTGGAGAGACGTTTGTTCAACTAGCACAAATGGAACGGATAGCAGGAGAAACAATTACTCAGCTTTCTCAGACTGTTTCAAATTTCTGGTTTGAAGTTCCTGCAGTTTTCACTGTAAACCCGAGTTGGGCCTTGTATCTCCCCATGTATATGTATGTAGTGCAGTTTCCAAATGAAAAGAAACTTTGTGTTCCCAACAAGCTAGGTGAAGGACTCCTTTCAAACAGACTTATATTTTTGAAAAGAGCATATGGAGAGACGTTCTTTCAACTAGCAGAAAGTGAACGTGTTGCAGGGGTAACATTTACTCTGGTATCACAGTCTGTTTCCCAGTGCCGGTTTGAAGCTCCTGCAATTTTCACTGTAAATCAGGGTTGGAGCATGTACTTCACCATATATACGTAACTATTGCAGTTTCCAAATGAAAGAAACTGTGTTCCCAACAAACTAGGTGAAGGACGGCTTTGAAACACACTTCTCTCTCTGAACTGAGCATGTGAAGAGACGTTCGTTCAACTAGCACAATTGGAACATTTTGCAGAAGAAACAATTACTCTGCTTTCTCAGTCTGTTTCCAAGTTCCGGTTTGATGTTCCTTCAGTTTTCACTGTAAAACCGAATTGGAGCTTGTTCCTAACCATATATATGTATGTAGGGCAGTTTCCAATTAAAAAGGAACTTTGTGTTCCCAACCTTCTATATGAAGTACGGCTTTAAGACACAATTGTCTCTCAGAACAGAGCATGTTGAGAGACGTTCGTTCAACTAGCACAAAGGAAATGGGTTGCAGGAAAAACAATTACTCTGATTTCTCAGTCTCTTTCCCAGTGCCAGTTTGAAGCTCCTACAATTTTCATTGTAAAACCGAGTTAGAGGTAGTATCTCCACATATATAAGTGTGTAGTGCAGATCCCAATTAAAAAGAAATATTGTGTTCCCAACAAACTAGTTGAAGTACGGATTTGACCCATAATTATCTCTCAGAATTTAGCATGTGGAGAGACGATCGTTCAACTAGCAGAAAGGGAACTGTTTGCCGGAGAAACACCTAGTCTGCTTTCTCATTCTGTTTCCAAGTCCCGGTTTGAAGTTCCGACATTTTTCAATTTAAAAAGTTTGGAGATTGTACGTCCCAGTGTATATATGTATGCAGTGCAGATTCCAAATGAAAAGAAACTTTGTGTTCCAAACAAGCTAGTTGAAGGACGGCTTTCACACACAGTTAACTCTCAGATCTGAGCATGTGGAGAGACTTTCGTTCAACTAGCACAAATGGAACCGTTTGCAGAAGAAACACTTACTCTGCTTTATCACTCTGTTTCCTAGTGCAGGTTTGAAGTTCCTGCAGTTTCACTGTAAAACGGATTTGGAGCTACTACCTCCCCATTTATATGTATGTAGTGCTGTTAACAACTGTATAGTAATTTTTCATTACCAACAATTTAGTTGAACAATCGCTTTCACTCATAATTTACTCTCAGAAATGAGCATGAGGAGAGACGTTCGTTCAACTAGCACAAAGGGAACAGGTTGCAGGGGAAACACTTACTCTGCATTCTCAGTCTGTTTCATAGTGCCGGTTTGAAGCTCCTAAAATTTTCACTGTAAATCCGATTTGGACTTTGTATCCTCCATATATATATATGAAATACAGTTTCCAACTGAAAAGAAATTTTGTGTTCCCAACAATCTATGTGAAGGACTCATTCACACACACATATATTTCTGAACTGAGCATGTAGAGAGACGTTCTTTTAACTAGCATAAAGAAAGGTTTTCCCAAGTAACACATACTCTGCTTTCTCAGTCTGTTTCCCAGTGCCGGTTTTCAGTTACTGCAGCTTTCAGTGTAAAACCGAGTTGGAGCATGTATCTCCACATATGTATTTTTGTAGTGCAATTTCCCACTGGAAAGAAACTTTGTCATCCCAACACGCTAGTTGAAGTACGGCTTTCACACACGCTTATCTCTCAGAACATAGCATGTGGAGAGACGTTCGTTCAACTTGCACAAAGGGAACGGGTTGCAGGATAAACACTTACTCTGATTTCTCAGGCTCCTTCCAACTGCCAGTTAGAAGTTGCTGCAGTTTTTACAATAAAACCGTGTTGGAACTACTACCTCCAAATATATATGTATGTAGTGTAGTTTCCAACTGAAAAGAATCACTGTGTTCCCAGAAAGCTAGGTGATGGAAGGCTTCCCACACACTTAACTCTCAGAAATGAGCATGTGGTGAGACGTTCGTTCAACTAGCACAAAGAGAATATGTTGCAGCACAAACATTTACTATCCTTTCTCATTCTGTTTCCCAGTACTTGTTGGAATCTCCTGCATTTTCAGTGTAAAAGTGAGTTGGAGCTAGTTTCTGCCCATATATATGTACGTAGTGCAGTTTCCAAATGAAAAGAAACTTTGTGTTCCCAACAAGCTAGTTGAAGTACGGCATTCAAACAAACATATCTCTCAGAACTGAGCATGTTGAGAGACGTTCGTTCATCTAGCACAAAGGGAACGGGTTGCAGGAGAAATAATTACTCTGGTTTCTCAGTCTGTTTCCCAGTGCCGGTTTGAAGCTCGTGCAATTTTGACTGTAAAACCGAGTTGGAGCTAGTATCTCCGTTTATAAATGTATGTAGTGCAGATTCCTAATTAAGAGAAACTGTGAGTTCCCAATAAGGTAGTTGAAAGAAGGCATTCACACACAATTTTCTCACAGACCTGAGAATGTGGAGATACGTTCCTTCAAATATCAAAAATAAACGCGTTGCAGGTGAAACACTTACTCTGATTTCATAGTCTTTTTCCCATTGCCGGTTTGAAACTCTTGTAGTTTTCGCTGTAAACCTGGTTTGGAGCTTGTATCTCCCCATATGTATGTATGTAGTGCAGTATCAAACTGAAAAAAAGCATTCATTTCCCAACAAGCTAGTACAAGAACGTCTTTCACATACACACGTATCACTCAGAACTGAGCACGTGGAGAGAATTTCGTTCAACTAGCACAAATGAAACGGGATGCAGGAGAAACACTTACTCTGCATTCCCAGTCTGTTTCCCTGTGCCGGTTTGAAGCTCCTACAATTTTCACTGTAAATCCAATTTGGAGCTATAATCTCCCATATATATATATGAAGTGCAGGTACCAACTGAAAAGAAAGTCTGTGTTCCAAACAATCTAGGTGAAGTAAGGCTTCAACACACACTTATATCTCATAAATGAGCATATGGAGAGACGTTCGTTCAACTACCAAAAAGGGAATGGTTTGCAGGAGAAATATTTTCTCTGGTATCTCAGTCTGTTTCCCAGTGCCGGTTTGAAACTCGTGCAATTATGACTGTAAAAGCCAGTTGGAGGTAGTATCTCCGTTTTTATTTGTATGTAGTGCAGATTCCTAATGAAGAGAAACTGTGTGTTAACAACAAGCTATTTGAAGGACGGCTTTCACACACACTTAGCTCTCAGAACTGAGCATGGGAGAGATGTTCCTTCAACTAGCACAAATGGAACGGATAGCAGGAGAAACACATACTCAGCTTTCTCAGACTGTTTCACAGTTCTGGTTTGATGTTCCTGCAGTTTTCACTGTAAACACGTGTTAGGCCTTGTACCTCCCCATTTATATGTATGTAGTGCAGTTTCCAAATTAATAGAAACTTTGTTTTCACCACAAGGAATTTGAAGGACGTCTTTCACACACACATATCTTTCATAACTGAGCACGTGGAGAGACGTTTGTTCAACTAGCACAAAGGGATCGGGTTGCAGGAGAATACATTACTCTGCTTTCTCTGTTTCCCAGTGCTGGTTTGAAGCTCGTGGAATTTTGACTGTAAAACAGAGTTGGAGCTAGTATCTCCGTTTATATATGTATGTATTGCAGATTCCTAATGAGGAGAAACTGTGTGTTCCCTACAAGCTAGTTGAACGAAGGCTTTCACACACAATTATCTCTCTGAACTTAGCATGTGGACAGACGTTCCTTCAAATATCAAAAAGTAAACGGGTTGCAGGTGAATAATTACTCTGATTTCATAGTCTGTTTTCCATTGCCGGTTTCAAACTCTTGTAGTTTTCACTGTAAAACTTGTTTGGAGCTTGTATCTCCACATATGTATGTATGTAGTGCAGTATCCAACTGAAAAAAACATTGAATTCCCATTAAGGTAGTACAAGGACGGCTTTCACACAGTTATTTCTCAGAACTAAGTACGTGGAGAGACTTTCATTCAACTAGCACAAATTAAACCGGTTGCAGAACAAACACTTACTCTGATTACCAGTCTGTTTCCCTGTGCCGGTTTGAAGCTCCTTCAATTTTCACTGTAAATCCAATTTGGAGCTATTATCTCCCATATATATTTATAATGTGCAGTTTCCAACTGAAAAGAAATTTTGTGTTCCCAATAAGATAGGTGAAGGACAGCTTGCACACACACTTATCTCTCATAACTGAGAATGTGGATAGAAGTTCATTAAACCAGCACAAAGAGAAAGGTTTGCTGGGGAAAAACTCTGGTTTCTCTGTGTGATTCCCATTGCCGGTTTGAATCTCCTGCAATTATCACTTTAAAACAAAGTTGGAGATAGTATCTCCCCATATGTATTTAGGAAGTGCAGTTTCCCACTGAAAAGAAATTTGTGTTCTCAACAAGCTAGTTGAAGTATGGCTTTCAAACACACTTATCTCTCAGAACTGAGCATGAGGTGATACTTTCGTTCAACAAGCACAAACGGAAAAGTTTGCAGGAGAAACTCTTATTCTGAAATCTCAGTCCCTTTCCATGTTCCGGTTTAATATTCCTGCAGTTTTCACCATAAAACCGAGTTGTAGTTTGTATCTACCCATATATAATAGAATGTAGTGCACATTGAAATGAAAAGATCTTTCTGTTCCCAACAAGATATGTGAAGGACGGCTTTAACACACAGTTATCTCTCAGAATTGAGCACGTGGGGAAACGTTCGTTCAACTAGCACAAATGGAACGGGTTGCAGGAGAATACCTTACACTTCTTTCTCAGTCTATTTCAAAGAGCCAGTTTGACGTTCCTGCAGTTTACACTGTAATATCGAGTTGGGCTTGTACATCCCAATATATATTTATGTAATGCAATTTCCAAATGAAAAGGAAATTTGTGTTCCCAACAATTTATTTGAAGGGCAGCTTTCACACACACTTATCACTCAGAACTGAACATGTGGAGAGACGTTCGTTCCACCAGCACAAAGGAAAAAGGTTGCAGGAGAAACATTTACTCTGCTTCTCAGGATTTTTCCATGCACAGTTTTGAATTTCTTGCAGTTTTTACTTTAAAAACGTGTTGGAGCTTGTACTTCACCATATATTTGTACGTAGTGTTTTTCGAAAAAAAAAAGAAACAATGTGTTCCCAACAAGCTAGGTGAAGATTGGCTTCACACACACTTATCTTGGAGAACTAAGCATGTGGAGAGATATTCGTTCAACATGCACAAAGGGAACAGGATGCAGGAGAAACACTTACCCTCGTTTCTCAGTATGTTACCCAGGTTCCGGTTTGAAGCTCCAGCAGCTTTCTCTGTAAATCCGAGTTTGAGCTAGTATCTCCCCATATATTTGTATGTAGAGAAGTTTCCAAATGAAAAGAAATTTTGTGTTCCCAACAAACTAGTTGAAGGACGGCATTAACACAAACATAATTCTCAGAAATGTGCATGTGGAGAAACGTTCGTTCTACTAGCACAAACGGAACGGTTTGCAGGTGTAATATTTACTGTTATTTCTCAGTCCCCTTACAAATGCCAATTTGAAGATTTTGCAGTTTTCACTGTAATTACATGTTGGTGCTATTACCTACACATATATATATATATATGTAGTGCAGTTTACAACTGAAAAGAGACTTTGTGTTCCCAACAATCTAGGTGAAGTAAGGCTTCCACACACACTTATATCTCATAACTGAGCATGTGGAGGGACGGTCATTCATCTAGCAAAAAGGGAACGGTTTGCCGGAGAAATAATTATTCTGGATTCTCAGTCTGTTTCCAAGTGCTGGTTTGAAGCTCGTGCAAGTTTGACTGTAAAATCCAGTTGGAACAAGTATCTCCGTTTATATATGTATGTAGTGCAGATTCCTAATGAAGAAAAACTGTGTCTTCCCAACAAGCAATTTGAAGGATGGCTTTCACACGCACTTAGCTCTCAGAACTTAGCATGTGGAGAGACGATTGTTTAACTAGCACAAATGGAACGGATAGCAGGAGAAACAATTACTCAGCTTTCTCAGACTGTTTCAGAGTTCTGGTTTGATGTTCCTGCAGTTTTCACTGTAAACCCGAGTTGGGCCTTACATCTCCCCATTTATATGTACGTAGTGCAGTTTCAAACCGAATACAAACTTTGTTATCACCACAAGCAATTTGAAGGACGTCTTTCACACACACATATCTCTCAGTACTGAGCACGTGGAGAGACGTCCGTTCAACTAGCACAAAGGGAACGGGTTGCAGGAGAAACAATTACTGTGATTTCTCAGTCCCCTTACAAGTGCCGGTTTGAAGATCCTGCAGTTTTCACTGTATTTACATGTTGGTTCTAGTACCTACAGATATATATCTATGTAGTGCATTTATATCTCATAATTGAGAATGTGGATAGACGGTCGTTCATCTAGCACAAATGGAACGGGTTGCAGGAGAAATAATTACTCCGGTTTCTCAGTCTGTTTCCCAATGCCGGTTTGAAGCTCGTGCAGTTTTGACTGTAAAACCGACTTGGAGATAGTACCTCCGTTTATATATGTATGTAGTGCAGATACCTAATGAAGAGAATCTGTGTGTTCCCAACACGGTAGTTGAAGGACGGCTTTCACACATAATTTTCTCTCTGAACTGAGCATGTGGAGAGACGTTCCTTTAAATATAAAATAGTAAATGCGTTGCAGGTGAAACACATACTCTGATTTCATAGTCTGTTTCCCATTGCCGGTTTGAAACTCTTTTAGTTTTCACTGTAAACCTTGTTTGGAGCTTGTATCTCCCCATATGTATGTATGTAGTGCAGTATCCAACTGAAAAAAAGCATTGATTTCCCAACAAGCTAGTACAAGAACGGCTTTACCACACATTTATCTCTCCGAAGAGAGCACGTGGAGAGACTTTCGTTCAACTAGCACAAATGAAACGGGATGCAGGAGAAACACTTACTCTGCTTTCCCAGTCTGTTTCCTAGTGCCGGTTTGAAGCTCCTTCAATTTTCACTGTAAATCCAATTTGGAGCTATTATCTCCCGTATATATGTATGAAGTGCAGTTTCCAACTGAAAAGAAATTTTGTTTTCCCAATAAGCTAGGTGAAGGACAGCTTGCACAGACACTTATCGCTCATAACTGAGAATGTGGATAGAATTTCGTTAAACCAGCACAAAGAGAAAGGATTTTGGAGAAAAACTCTGGTTTATCTGTGTGTTTCCCATTGCCGGCTTGAAGCTCCTGCAGTTATCACTTTAAAACCGAGTTGGTTCTAGTATCTCCCCATATATATTTAGGAAGTGCAGTTTCCCAATGAAAAGAAAGTTGTGTTCTCAACAAGCTAGTTGAAGTACGGCTTTCTCACACACTTATCTCTCAGAACTGAGCATGAGGTGATACTTTCGTTCAACAAGCACAAACGGAAAAGTTTGCAGGAGAAACTCTTATTCTGAAATCTCAGTCCCTTTCCATGTTCCGGTTTAATGTTCCTGCAGTTTTCACTATAAAACCGAGTTGTAGTTTGAACCTCCCATATATATTAGAATGTAGTGCACTTTAAAATGGAAAGATCTTTCTATTCCCAACAAGGTATGTGAAGGACGGCTTTAACACAGTTATCTCTCCGAACTGAGCACGTGGGGAGAAGTTCGTTCAACTAGCACAAATGGAACGGTTTGCAGGAGTATGCCTTACACTTATTTCTCAGTCTATTTCAAAGAGCCTGTTTGAAGTTCCTGCAGTTTTCAATGTAAAATCAAGTTGGGGCTGGTACTTCCCCATATATATTTATGTAGTGCAATTTCCTAATGAAAAGGAACTTTGTGTTCCCAACAAATTATTTGAAAGGCAGCTTTCACACAGTTTTCACAAAGAACTGAGCATGTGGAGAGACGTTTGTTCCACTAGCACAAATGAAAAGGTTTCAGGAGAAATATTTACTCTGCTTCTCTGGATTTTTCCATGTGCATTTTTGAATTTCTTGCAGTTTTTACTTAAAAACGTGTTGGAGCATGTACCTCCCAAATATATATGTACGTATTGCTTTTTCCAAATGGAAAGAAACTATGTGTTCCCAACAAGCTAGGTGAAGTTTGGCTTTCACACACACTTATCTTGGAGAACTAAGCATGTGGAAAGATATTCGTTCAACATGCATAAAGGGAACAGGATGCAGGAGAAACACTTACCCTGGTTTCTCAGTATGTTACCCAGGGCCGGTTTTAAGCTCCAGCATCTTTCTGTGTAAATCTCAGTTTTAGCTAGTATCTCCCCATATATTTGTGTGTAGAGCAGTTTCCAAATGAAAAGTAACTTTGTTTTCCCAGCAAACTAGTTGAGGAACAGCTTTAACACACACTTATCTCTCAGAAATGAGCATGTTGAGAGACGTTCGTTCAACTTGCACAAACGGAACGGGTTGCAGGAGAAACATTTACTGTGATTTCTCAGTCCCCTTACAAGTGCCGGTTTGAAGATCCTGCAATTTTCACTGTATTTACGTGTTGGTCCTAGTACCTCCACATATATATCTATGTAGTGCATTTATATCTCATAACTGAGCATGTGGATAGACGGTCATTCATCTAGCACTAATGGAACGGGTTGCAGGAGAAATAATTACTCTGGTTTCTCAGTCTGTTTCCCAGTGCCAGTTTGAAGCTCGTGCAGTTTTGACTGTAAAAGAGTTTTGGAGCTAGTATTTCCGTTTATATATGTATGTAGTGCAGATACCTAATGAAGAGAATCTGTGTGTTCCCAACACGGTAGTTGAAGGACGGCTTTCACACATAATTTTCTCTCTGAACTGAGCATATGGAGAGACTTTCCTAAAAATATCAAATAGTAAATGCATTGCAGGTGAAACACATACTCTGATTTCATAGTCTGTTTCCCATTGCCGGTTTGAAACTCTTTTAGATTTCACTGTAAACCTTGTTTGGAGCTTGTATCTCCCCATATGTATGTATGTAGTGCAGTATCCAACTGAAAAAAATCATTGATTTCCCAACAAGCTAGTACAAGGACGGCTTTACCACACATTTATCTCTCCGAAGTGAGCACGTGGAGAGACTTTCTTTCAACTAGCACAAATGAAACGGGATGCAGTAGAAACACTTACTCTGCTTTCCCAGTCTGTTTCCTAGTGCCGGTTTGAAGCTCCTTCAATTTTCACTGTAAATCCAATTTGGAGCTATTATCTCCCATATATATATGTATGAAGTGCAGTTTCCAACTGAAAAGAATTTTTGTGTTCCCAATAAGGTAGGTGAAGGACAGCTTGAAGAGAAACTTATCGCTCATAACTGAGAATGTGGATAGAAGTTCGTTAAACCAGCACAAAGAGAAAGGTTTGTTGGAGAAAACCTCTGGTTTCTCTGTGTGTTTCCCATTGCCGGCTTGAAGCTTCTGCAGTTATCACTTTAAAACCGAGTTGCATCTAGTATCTCCCCATATATATTTAGGAAGTGCAGTTTCCCACTGAAAAGAAATTTGTGTTCTCAACAAGCTAGTTGAAGTACGGCTTTCACACACACTTATCTCTCAGAACTGAGCATGAGGAGATATGTTCGTTCAACTAGCACAAACCGAAAGGTTTGCAGGAGAAACTCTTACTCTGAATTCTCAGTCCCTTTCCATGTTCCGGTTTAATGTTCCTGCAGTTTTCACTATAAAACCGAGTTGTAGTTTGTACCTCCCATATATATTAGAATATATTGTACTTTGAATTGGAAAGATCTTTCTATTCCCAACAAGATATGTGAAGGACGGCTTTAACACAGTTATCTCTCAGAACTGAGCACGTGGGGATACGTTCGTTCAACTACCACAAATGGAACGGGTTGCAGGAGTATACCTTACACTTCTTTCTCAGTCTATTTCAAAGAGCCTGTCTGAAGTTCCTGCAGTTTTCACTGTAAAATCGAGTTGGGGCTGGTACCTCCCCATATATATTTATGTAGTGCAATTTCCAAATGAAAAGGAACTTTGTGTTCCCAACAAATTATTTGAAAGGCAGCTTTCACACACTTTTCACAAAGAACTGAGCATGTGGAGAGACGTTCGTTCCACTAGAACAAAGGGAAACGTTTTCAGGAGATACATTTACTCTACTTCTCTGGATTTTTCCATGTGCATTTTTGAATTTCTTGCAGTTTTACTTTAAAAACGTGTTGGAGCATGTACCTCCCCATATATATGTACGTATTGCTTTTTCCAAATGGAAAGAAACTATGTGTTCCCAACAAGCTAGGTGAAGATTGGCTTTCACACACACTTATCTTGGAGAACTAAGCATGTGGAGAGATATTCGTTCAACATGCACAAAGGGAACAGGATGCAGGAGAAACTTTTACCCTGGATTCTCAGTATGTTACCCACGTTCCGGTTTGAAGCTCCAGCAGCTTTCTCTGTAAATCCGAGTTTGAGCTAGTATCTCCCCATATATTTGTATGTAGAGCAGTTTCCAAATGAAAAGTAACTTTGTGTTCCCAACAAACTAGTTGAAGGAGGGCTTTCACACATAATTTTCTCTCTGATCTGAGCATGTGGAGAGACTTTCCTTCAAATATCAAATAGTAAATGCGTTGCAGGTGAAACACTTACTCTGATTTCATAGTCTGTTTCCCATTGCCGGTTTGAAACTCTTTTAGATTTCACTGTAAACCTTGTTTGGAGCTTGTATCTCCCCATATGTATGTATGTAGTGCAGTATCCAACTGAAAAAAAGCATTGATTTCCCAACAAGCTAGTACAAGGACGGTTTACCACACATTTATCTCTCCGAATTGAGCACGTGGAGAGACTTTCGTTCAACTAGCACAAATGAAAAGGGATGCAGTAGAAACACTTACTCTGCTTTCCCAGTCTGTTTCCTAGTGCCGGTTTGAAGCTCCTTCAATTTTCAATGTAAATCCAATTTGGAGCTATTATCTCCCATATATATGTATGAAGTGCAGTTTCCAACTGAACAGAAATTTTGTGTTCCCAATAAGCTAGGTGAAGGACAGCTTGCACAGACACTTATCGCTCATAACTGAGAATGTGGATAGAATTTCGTTAAACCAGCACAAATAGAAAGTTTTTTTGGAAAAAATCTCTGGTTTCCCTGTGTGTTCCCCAATGCCGGTTTGAAGCTCCTGAAATTATCACTTTAAAACCGAGTTGGAGCTAGTATCTCCCCATATGTACTTAGGAAGTGCAGTTTGCCACTGAAAAGAAATTTGTGTTCTCAACAAGCTAGTTGAAGTACAGCATTCACACACACTTATCTCTCAGAACATAGCATGTGGAGAAATATTCGTTCAACTTGTACAAATGGAACGGGTTGCATGAGAAACACTAACTCTGGATTCTCAGCCTCTTTCCATGTGCTGGTTTGATGTTCCTGCAGTTTTCACTATAAAACCGAGTTGTAGGTTTTACCTACCCATATATATTAGAATGTAGTGCACTTTGAAATGAAAATTTCTTTCTGTTCCGAACAAGATATTTGAAGGGCGGCTTTAACACACAGTTATCTCTCAAGACTGAGCACGTGGGGAAACGTTCGTTCAACTAGAACAAATGGAACGTGTTGCAGGAGAATACCTTACACTTCTTTCTCAGTCTATTTCAAAGAGAATGTTTGACGTTCCTGCAGTTTTCACTGTAAAATCGAGTTGGGGCTTGTACCTCCCCATAAATATTTATGTAGTGCAATTTCCAAATGAAAAGGAACTTTGTGTTCCCAACAAATTATTTGAAGGGCAGCTTTCACACACACTTATCACTCAGATCTGAGCATGTGGAGAGACGTTCGTTCCACTAGCACAAAGGAAAAAGGTTGCAGGAGAAACATTTACTCTGCTTCTCAGGATTTTTCCATGTGCAGTTTTGAATTTCTTGCAGTTTTTACTTTAAAAACGTGTTGGAGCATGAACCACCCCATACATATGTACGTATTGATTTTTCCAAATGGAAAGAAACTATGTGTTCCCAACAAGCTAGGTGAAGATTGGCTTTCACACACACTTATCTTGGAGAACTAAGCATGTGGAGAGATATTCGTTCAACATGCACAAAGGGAACAGGTTGCAGGAGAAACTTTTACCCTGGATTCTCAGTATGTTACCCACGTTCCGGTTTGAAGCTCCAGCAGCTTTCTCTGTAAATCCGAGTTTGAGCTAATATCTCCAAATATATTTGTATGTAGAGCAGTTTCCAAATGAAAAGAAACTTTGTGTTTCGAACATATTAGTTGAAGGACGGCTTTAACACACACTTATCTCTCAGAAATGAGCATGTGGAGAGACGTTCGTTCAACTAGCACAAACAGAACAGGTTGCAAGTGAAACAATTACTGTGATTTCTCACTCCCCTTACAAATGCCGGTTTGAAGTTCTTGCAGTTTTCACTGTATTTACGTGTTGGTGCTAGTACCTCAACATATATATATATGTAGTGTAGTTTCCAACTGAAAAGAGACTTTGTGTTCCCAACAATCTAGGTGAATTAAGGCTTCCACACACACTTATATCTCATAACTGAGCATGTGGAGGGACGGTAATTCATCTAGCAAAAAAGGGAACGGTTTGCAGGAGAAATAATTATTCTGGTTTCTCAGTCTGTTTCCCAGTGCCGGTTTGAAGCTCGTGCAATTTTGACTGTAAAATCCAGTTGGAGTAAATATCTCCGTTTATATATGTATGTAGTGCAGATTCCTAATGAAGAGAAACTCTGTGTTCCCAACAAGCAATTTGAAGGATGGCTTTCACACGCACTTAACTCTCAGAACTGAGCATGTGGAGAGACGTTTGTTCAACTAGCACAAATGGAATGGATAGCAGGAGAAACACTTACTCAGCTTTCTCAGACAGTTTCACAGTTCTGGTTGGATGTTCCTGCAGTTTTCACTGTAAACCCGAGTTGGGCCTTGTTTCTCAGCATTTATATGTACGTAGTGCAGTTTCAAACTGAATTGAAACTTTGTTATCACCACAAGCAATTTGAAGGACGTCTTTCACACACACTTATCTCTCAGAACTGAGCACGTGGAGAGACGTTCATTCAACTAGCACAAAGGGAACTGGTTGCATGAGAAACAATTACTGTGATTTCTCAGTCCACTTACAAGTGCCGGTTTGAAGATCCTGCAGTTTTCACTGTATTTACGTGTTGGATCTAGTACCTCCACATATATATCTATGTAGGGCATATATATCTCATAACTGAGCATGTGGATAGACGGTCGTTCATCTAGCACAAATGGAACGGGTTGCAGGAGGAATAATTACTCTGGTTTCTCAGTCTGTTTCCCAGTGCCGGTTTGAAGCTCGTGCAGTTTTGACTGTAAAACAGACTTGGAGCTAGTATCTCCGTTTATATATGTATGTAGTGCAGATAACTAATGAAGAGAATCTGTGTGTTCCCAACAAGGTGGTTGAAGGACGGCTTTCACACATAATTTTCTCTCTGAACTGAGCATGTGGAGAGACGTTCCTTCAAATATCAAATAGTAAATGCGTTGCAGGTGAAACACTTAATGTGAGTTCATAGTCGGTTCCCATTGCCGGTTTGAAACTCTTTTAGATTTCACTGTAAACCTTGTTTGGAGCTTGTATCTCCCCATATGTATGTATGTAGTGCAGTATCCAACTGAAAAAAAGCATTGATTTCCCAACAAGTTAGTACAAGAACGGCTTTACCACACATTTATCTCTCCGAATGAGCACGTGGAGAGATTTTCGTTCAACTAGCACAAATGAAACGGGATGCAGGAGAAACACTTACTCTGCTTTCCCAGTCTGTTTCCTAGTGCCGGTTTGAAGCTCCTTCAATTTTCAATGTAAATCCAATTTG
Source organism: Camelus ferus (assembly GCF_009834535.1). Taxonomy (NCBI): domain Eukaryota; kingdom Metazoa; phylum Chordata; class Mammalia; order Artiodactyla; family Camelidae; genus Camelus; species Camelus ferus. The sequence continues at coordinate 2,269,306 of NC_045704.1, forward strand.
GAGCTATTATCTCCCATATATATGTATGAAGTGCAGTTTCCAACTGAACAGAAATTTTGTGTTCCCAATAAGCTAGGTGAAGGACAGCTTGCACAGACACTTATCACTCATAAATGAGAATGTGGATAGAAGTTCGTTAAACCAGCACAAATAGAAAGTTTTTTTGGAAAAAATCTCTGGTTTCTCTGTGTGTTCCCCAATCCCGGTTTGAAGCTTCTGCAGTTATCACTTTAAAACCGATTTGGAGCTAGTATCTCCCCATATGTACTTAGGAAATGCAGTTTCCCACTGAAAAGAAATTTGTGTTCTCAACAAGCTTGTTGAAGTACAGCATTCACACACATTTATCTCTCAGAACATAGCATGTGGAGAAATATTCGTTCAACTTGTACAAATGGAATGGGTTGCATGAGAAACACTAACTCTGGATTCTCAGCCTCTTTCCATGTGCTGGTTTGATGTTCCTGCAGTTTTCACTATAAAACCGAGTTGTAGTTTTTACTTACCGATATATATTAGAATGTAGTGCACTTTGAAATGAAAATTTCTTTCTGTTCCGAACAAGATATTTGAAGGGCGGCTTTAACACACAGTTATCTCTCAAAACTGAGCACGTGGGGAAACGTTCGTTCAACTAGAACAAATGGAACGGGTTGCAGGAGAATACCTTACACTTCTTTCTCAGTCTATTTCAAAGAGAATGTTTGACGTTCCTGCAGTTTCACTGTAAAATCGAGTTGGGGCTTGTACCTCCCCATAAATATTTATGTAGTGCAATTTCCAAATGAAAAGGAAATTTGTGTTCCCAACAAATTATTTGAAGGGCAGCTTTCACACACACTTGTCACTCAGATCTGAGCATGTGGAGAGACGTTCGTTCCACTAGCACAAAGGAAAAAGGTAGCAGGAGAAACATTTACTCTGCTTCTCAGGATTTTTCCATGTGCAGTTTTGAATTTCTTGCAGTTTTTACTTTAAAAACTTGTTGGAGCATGTACCTCCCCATAATAATGTACGTATTGCTTTTTCCAAATGGAAAGAAACTATGTGTTCCCAACAAGCTAGGTGAAGATTGGCTTTCACACACACTTATCTTGGAGAACTAAGCATGTGGAGAGATATTCGTTCAACATGCACAAAGGGAACAGGTTGCAGGAGAAACACTTACCCTGGATTCTCAGTATTTTACCCACGGTCCGGTTTGAAGCTCCAGCAGCTTTCTCTGTAAATCCGAGTTTGAGCTAATATCTCCAAATATATTTGTATGTAGAGCAGTTTCCAAATGAAAAGAAACTTTGTGTTTCGAACAAACTAGTTGAAGGACGGCTTTAACACACACTTATCTCTCAGAAATGAGCATGTGGAGAGACGTTCGTTCAACTAGCACAAACAGAACAGGTTGCAAGTGAAACAATTACTGTGATTTCTCACTCCCCTTACAAATGCCGGTTTGAAGTTCTTGCAGTTTTCACTGTAATTACGTGTTGGTGCTAGTACCTCCACATATATATATATGTAGTGTAGTTTCCAACTGAAAAGAGACTTTGTGTTCCCAACAATCTAGGTGAATTAAGGCTTCCACACACACTTATATCTCATAACTGAGCATGTGGAGTGACGGTCATACATCTAGCAAAAAAGGGAACGGTTTGCAGGAGAAATAATTATTCTGGTTTCTCAGTCTGTTTCCCAGTGCCGGTTTGAAGCTCGTGCAATTTTGACTGTAAAATCCAGTTGGAGTAAGTATCTCCGTTTATATATGTATGTAGTGCAGATCCCTAATGAAGAGAAACTGTGTGTTCCCAACAAGCAATTTGAAGGATGGCTTTCACACGCACTTAACACTCAGAACTGAGTATGTGGAGAGACGTTTGTTCAACTAGCACAAATGGAATGGATAGCAGGAGAAACACTTACTCAGCTTTCTCAGAAAGTTTCACAGTTCTGGTTTGATGTTCCTGCAGTTTTCACTGTAAACCCGAGTTGGGCCTTGTTTCTCCGCATTTATATGTACGTAGTGCAGTTTCAAACTGAATAGAAACTTTGTTATCACCACAAGCAATTTGAAGGACGTCTTTCACACACACTTATCTCTCAGAACTGAGCACGTGGAGAGACGTTCGTTCAACTAGCACAAAGGGAACTGCTTGCAGGAGAAACAATTACTGTGATTTCTCAGTCCCCTTACAAGTGCCGGTTTGAAGATCCTGCAGTTTTCACTGTATTTACGTGTTGGATCTTGTACCTCCACATATATATCTATGTAGGGCATTTATATCTCATAACTGAGCATGTGGATAGACGGTCGTTCATCTAGCACAAATGGAACGGGTTGCAGGAGGAATAATTACTCTGGTTTCTCAGTCTGTTTCCCAGTGCCGGTTTGAAGCTCGTGCAGTTTTGACTGTAAAACAGACTTGGAGCTAGTATCTCCGTTTATATATGTAAGTAGTGCAGATACCTAATGAAGAGAATCTGTGTGTTCCCAACAAGGTGGTTGAAGGACGGATTTCACACATAATTTTCTCTCTGAACTGAGCATGTTGAGAGACTTTCCTTCAAATATCAAATAGTAAATGCGTTGCAGGTGAAGCACTTAATGTGAGTTCATAGTCTCTTTCCCATTGCCGGTTTGAAACTCTTTTAGATTTCACTGTAAACCTTGTTTGGAGCTTGTATCTCCACATATGTATGTATGTAGTGCAGTATCCAACTGAAAAAAAGCATTGATTTTTCAACAAGCTAGTACAAGAACGGCTTTACCACACATTTATCTCTCCGAATGAGCACGTGGAGAGACTTTCGTTCAACTAGCACAAATGAAACGGGATGCAGGAGAAACACTTACTCTGCTTTCCCAGTCTGTTTCCTAGTGCCGGTTTGAAGCTCCTTCAATTTTCACTGTAAATCCAATTTGGGGCTATTATCACCCATATATATGTATGAAGTGCAGTTTCCAACTGAAAAGAAATTTTGTGTTCCCAATAAGCTAGGTGAAGGACAGCTTGCAGAGACACTTATTGCTCATAACTGAGAATGTGGATAGAGGTTCGTTAAACCAGCACAAAAAGAAAGGTTTGTTGGAGAAAAACTCTGGTTTCTCTGTGTGTTTCCCATTGCCGTTTTGAAGCTCCTGCAATTATCACTTTAAAACCGAGTTGGAGCTAGTATCTCCCCATATGTATTTAGGATGTGCAGTTTCCCACTGAAAATAAATTTGTGTTCTCAACAAGCTAGTTGAAGTACGGCTTTCACACACAATTATCTCTCAGAACTTAGCATGTGGAGAAATATTCGTTCAACTTGTACAAATGGAATGGGTTGCATGAGAAACACTAACTCTAGATTTTCAGCCTCTTTCCATGTGCTGGTTTGATGTTCCTGCATTGTTCACTATATAACCGAGTTGTAGTGTTTACCTACCCATATATATTAGAATGTAGTGCACTTTGAAATGAAAATTTCTTTCTGTTCCGAAGAAGATATTTGAAGGGCGTCTTTAACACACAGTTATCTCTCAAAACTGAGCACGTGGGGAGAAGTTCGTTCAAATAGCACAACTGGAACGGGTTGCAGGAGAATACCTTACACTTCTTTCTCAGTCTATTTCAAAGAGCCTGTTTGACGTTCCTGCAGTTTTCACTGTAAAATCGAGTTGGGGCTTGTACCTCCCCATAAATATTTATGTAGTGCAATTTCCAAATGAAAAGCAACTTTGTGTTCCCAACATATTATTTGAATGGCAGCATTCACACACTTTTCACAAAGGACTGTTCATGTGGAGAGACGTTCGTTCCACTAGCACAAAGGGAAAACGTTGCAGGAGAAACATTTACTCTGCTTCTCAGGATTTTTCCATGTGCAGTTTTGAATTATTTGCAATTTTTACTTTAAAAACGTGTTGGAACATGTACCTCCCCATATATATGTACGTATGGCTTTTTCCAAATGGAAAGAAACTATGTGTTCCCAACAAGCTACGTGAAGTTTGGCTTTCACACACACTTATCTTGTAGAACTAAGCAGGTGGAGAGATATTCGTTCAACATGCACAACGGGAACAGGATTCAGGAGAAACACTTACCCTGGTTTCTCAGTATGTTGCCCAGGGCCGGTTTGAAGCTCCAGCAGCTTTCTCGGTAAATCCGAATTTGAGCTAGTATCTCCACATATATTTGTATGTAGAGCAGTTTCCAAATGAAAAGAAACTTTGTGTTCCCAACAAACTATTTGAAGAATGGCTTTAACTCACACTTATCTCTCAGAAATGAGCATGTGGAGAGACGTTCATTCAACTAGCACAAACGGAACGGGTTGCAGTAGAAACAATTACTGTGATTTCTCAGTCCCCAAACAAGTGCCGGTTTGAATATCCTGCAGTTTTCACTGTATTTACGTGTTGGTTCTAGTACCTCCACATATATATCTATGTAGTGCCTTTATATATCATATCTGAGTATGTGGATAGACGGTCGTTCATCTAGCAAAAATGGAACGGGTTGCAGGAGAATTAATTACTCTGGTTTCTCAGTCTGTTTCCCAGTGCCGGTTTGAAGCTCGTGCAATTTTGTCTGTAAAACAGGCTTGGAGCTAGTATCTCCGTTTATATATGTATGTAGTGCATATACCTAATGAAGAGAATCTGTGTGTTACCAACAAGGTAGTTGAAGGACGGATTTCACACATAATTTTCTCTCTGAACTGAGCATATGGAGAGACGTTCTTTCAAATATCAAATAGTAAATGCGTTGCAGGTGAAACACTTAATCTGATTTCATAGTCTGTTTCCAATTACCAGTTTGAAACTCTTTTAGTTTTCACTGTAAACCTTGTTTGGAGCTTGTATCTCCCCATATGTATGTATGTAGTGCAGTATCCAACTGAAAAAAAGCATTGATTTCCCAACAAGTTAATACAAGAACGGCTTTACCACACATTTATCTCTCCGAATGAGCACGTGGAGAGATTTTCGTTCACCTAGAACAAATGAAATGGGATGCAGGAGAAACACTTACTCTGCTTTCCCAGTCTGTTTCCTAGTGCCGGTTTGAAGCTCCTTCAATTTTCACTGTAAATCCAATTTGGAGCTATTATCTCCCATATATATGTATGAAGTGCAGTTTCCAACTGAAAAGAAATTTTGTGTTCCCAATAAGCTAGGTGAAGGACAGCTTGCACAGACTCTTATTGCTCATAACTGAGAATGTGGATAGAAGTTTGTTAAACCAGCACAAAGAGAAAGGTTTGTTGGAGAAAATCTCTGGTTTCTCTGTGTGTTTCCCATTGCCGGTTGGAATCTCCTGAAATTACCACTTTAAAACCGAGTTGGAGCTAGTATATCCCCATATGTATTTAGGATGTGCAGTTTCCCACTGAAAAGAAAATTGTGTTCTCAACAAGATTGTTGAAGTACTGCTTTCACACACACTTATCTCTCAGAACTTAGCATGTGGAGAAATATTCGTTCAACTAGTACAAATGGAAGGGGTTGCATGAGAAACCCTAACTCTGGATTCTCAGCCTCTTTCCATGTGCTGGTTTGATGTTCCTGCAGTTTTCACTATAAAACCGAGTTGTACTTTTTACCTACCCATATATATTAGAATGTAGTGCACTTTGAATTGAAAATTTCTTCCTGTTCCGAACAAGATAATTGATGGGCGGCTTTAACACACAGTTATCTCTCAAAACTGAGCACGTGGGGGACGTTCGTTCAACTAGCACAAATGGAACGGTTTGAAGGAGAATACCTTACACTTTTTTCTCAGTCTATTTCAAAGAGCCTGTTTGACGTTCCTGCAGTTTTCACTGTAAAATCGAGTTGGGGCTTGTACTTCCCCATAAATATTTATGTAGTGCAATTTCCAAATGAAAAGGTACTTTGTGTTCCCAACAAATTATTTGAAAGGCAGCTTTCACACACACTTATCACTCAGATCTGAGCATGTGGAGAGATGTTCGTTCCACTAGCACAAAGGGAAAAGGTAGCAGGAGAAACATTTACTCTGCTTCTCAGGATTTTTCCATGTGCAGTTTTGAATTTCTTGCAGTTTTCCCTTTAAAAATGTGTTGGAGCATGTACCTCCCCATAATAATGTACATAGTGCTTTTTCCAAATGGAAAGAAACTATGTGTTCCCAACAAGTTAGGTGAAGATTGGCTTTCACACACACTTATCTTGGAGAACTAAACATGTGGAGAGATATTCGTTCAACATGCACAAAGGGAACAGGATGCAGGAGAAACACTTACACTGGATTCTCAGTATGTTACCCAGGTTCCGGTTTGAAGCTCCAGCAGCTTTCTCTGTAAATCCGAGTTTGAGCTAGTATCTCCAAATATATTTGTATGTAGAGCAGTTTCCAAATGAAAAGAAACTTTGTGTTTCGAACAAACTAGTTGAAGGACGGCTTTAACACACACTTATCTCTCAGAAATGAGCATGTGGAGAGACGTTCGTTCAACTAGCACAAACAGAACAGGTTGCAAGTGAAACAATTACTGTGATTTCTCACTCCCCTTACAAATGCCGGTTTGAAGTTCTTGCAGTTTTCCCTGTAATTACGTGTTGGTGCTAGTACCTCCACATATATATATATATGTGTAGTTTCCAACTGAAAAGAGACTTTGTGTTCCCAACAATCTAGGTGAAGTAAGGCTTCCACACACACTTATATCTCATAACTGAGCATGTGGAGGGACGGTCATTCATCTAGCAAAAAAGGGAACGTTTTGCAGGAGAAATAATTATTCTGGTTTCTCAGTCTGTTTCCCAGTGCCGGTTTGAAGCTCGTGCAATTTTGACTGTAAAATCCAGTTGGAGCAAGTATCTCCGTTTATATATGTATGTAGTGCAGATTCCTAATGAAGAGAAACTGTGTGTTCCCAACAAGCAATTTGAAGGATGGCTTTCACACGCACTTAGCTCTCAGAACTGAGCATGTGGAGAGACGTTTGTTCAACTAGCACAAATGGAACGGATAGCAGGAGAAACACTTACTCAGCTTTTTCAGACTGTTTCACAGTTCTGGTTTGATGTTCCTGCAGTTTTCACTGTAAATTCGAGTTGGGCCTTGTATCTCCCCATTTATATGTACGTAGTGCAGTTTTAAACTGAATAGAAACTTTGTTATCACCACAAGCAATTTGAAGGACGTCTTTCACACACACTTATCTCTCAGAACTGAGCACGTGGAGAGACGTTCGTTCAACTAGCACAAAGGGATCGGGTTGCAGGAGAATACATTACTCTGCTTTCTCAGACTGTTTCCCAGTGCTGGTTTGAATCTCATGCAATTTTGACTGTAAAACCGATTTGGAGCTAGTATCTCCATTTATATATATATGTAGTGCAGATTCCTAATGAAGAGAATCTGTGTTTTCCCTACAAGGTAGTTGAAGGACGGCTTTCACACACAATTATCTCTCTGAACTGAGCATCTGGAGAGACGATCCTTCAAATATCAAAAATTAAACGGATTGCAGGTGAAATATTTACTCTGATTTCATAGTCTGTTACCCATGGCCGGTTTCAAACTCTTGTAGTTTTCACAGTAAACCTGGGTTGGAGCTTGTATCTCCCCATATGTATGTATATAGTGCAGTATCCGACTGAAATAAAACATTGATTTCCCATCAAGCTAGTACAAGGACGTCTTTCACACACACATATTTCTCAGAACAGAGCACGTGGAGATATTATCGTTCAACTAGCACAAATGTAACGGGTTGCAGAAGAATCACTTACTCTGATTCACAGTCTGTTTCCCTGTGCTGGTTTGAAGCTCCTACAATTTTCACTGTAAGTCCTATTTGGAGCTCTTATCTCCCATATATATGTATGAAGTGCAGTTTCCAACTGAAAAGAAACCTTGTGTTCCCAACAAGTTATTTGAAGGGCAGCTTTCACACACACTTATCACTCAGAACTGAGTATGTGGAGAGACGTTCGTTCAAGTAGCACAAAGAAAAAGATTGCAGGAGAAACAACTGCTCTGCTTTCTCAGTCTGTTTCCAAGTGCCAGATTGAAGTTTGTACAATTTTCAATGTAAAACAATTTGGAACTTTTATCTCCCATATATATATATGAAGTGCAGTTTCCAAGTGAAAACAAACTTTGTGTTCCCAAAAAGCAAGGTGAAAGATGGCTTGTACACACACTTTTCTCTCATAACTGAGAATGTGGATAGAAGTTTTTCAACCAGCACAAAGAGAAAAGTTTGCAGGAGAAAAACTCTGGTTTATCTCCTTGTTACCCATTGCCGCTTTGAAGCTCCTGCAGATATCAATTTAAAACCGAGTTGTAGCTAGTATCTCCCCATATGTATTTAGGAAATGCAGTATCCCACTGAAAAGAAATTTGTGTTCTCAACAAGCTAGTTGAAGTACGGCTTTCACAATCACTTATCTCTCAGACCTGAGCATGTGGAGAGACGTTCGTTCAACTAGCACAAACGGAAAGGTTTGCAGGAGAAACAATTACTCTGCTTCTCAGGCTTTTTCCACGTGCCGGTTTGAAGTTCTTGCTGTTTTTACTGTAAAACTGAGTTGGAGCATGTACCTCCCCATATATTTGTAGGTAGTGCATTTTCCAAATGGAAAGAAACTATGTATTCCCAACAAGCTACTTGAAGATTGGCTTTCATACACACTTATCTCTCAGAACTAAGCATGTGGAGAGATATTCGTACAACTTGAAGAAAGAGAACGGGTTGCAGGAGAAACACATACTCCGGTTTCTCCGTCTGTTACCCAGTGCCGGTTTTAAGTTCCTGCAGTTTTCACTGTAAATCTGAGTTTGAGCTAGAATCTCCCCATATATTTTTATGTAGAGCAGTTTCCAAATGAAAAGAAACTTGGTGTTCCCAACAAAGTAGTTGAAGGACGTCTTTCACACACACTTATCTCTCAGAACTGAGCACGTAGAGAGACGTTAACTCAACTAGCACAAACGGAAAGGGTTGCAGGAGAAATAATTACTGTGATTTCTCAGTCCCCTTACAAGTGCCGGTTTCAAGATCCTGCAGTTTTCACTGTATTTACGTGTTGGTTTTTGTACCTCCACATAAATATCTATGTAGTGCATTTATATCTCATAACTGAGCATGTGGATAGACGGTCATTCATCTAGCTCTAATGGAACGGTTTGCAGGAGAAATAATTACTCTGGTTTCTCAGTCTGTTTCCCAGTGCCGGTTTGAAGCTCGTGCAGTTTTGACTGTAAAACCGACTTGGAGCTAGTATCTCCGTTTATATATGTATGTAGTGCAGATACCTAATGAAGAGAATCTGTGTGTTCCCAACACGGTAGTTGAAGGACGGCTTTCACACATAATTTTCTCTCTGAACTGAGCATTTGGAGAGACGTTCCTTCAAATATCAAATAGTAAACGAGCTGTAGGTGAAACACTTATTCTGAATTCATAGTCTGTTTCCCATTGCCGCTTTGAAACTCTTTTAGTTTTCACTGTAAACCTTGTTTGGAGCTTGTATCTCCCCATATGTATGTATGTAGTGCAGTATCCAACTGGAAAAAAGCATTGATTTCCCAACAAGCTAGTACAAGAACGGCTTTACCACACATTTATCTCTCCGAAGTGAGCACGTGGAGAGACTTTCGTTCAACTAGCACAAATGAAACGTCATGCAGCAGAAACACTAACTCTGCTTTCCCAGTCTGTTTCCTAGTGCCGGTTTGAAGCTCCTTCAATTTTCACTGTAAATCCAATTTGGAGCTATTTTCTCCCATATATATATTTATGAAGTGCAGTTTCCAACTGAAAAGAAATTTTGTGTTCCCAATAAGCTAGGTGAAGGACAGCTTGCACAGACACTTATCGCTCATAACTGAGAATGTGGATAGAAGTTCGTTAAACCAGCATAAAGAGAAAGGTTTGTTGGAGAAAATCTCTGGTTTCTCAGTGTGTTTCCCATTGCCGGTTTGAAGCTCCTGCAATTATCACTTTAAAACCGAGTTGGAGCTAGTATCTCCTCATATGTTTTTAGGAAGTGCAGTTTCCCACTGAAAAGAAATTTGTGTTCTCAACAAGCTAGTTGAAGTACGGCTTTCACACACAATTATCTCTCAGAACTTAGCATGTGGAGAAATATTCGTTCAACTTGTACAAATGGAACGGGTTGCATGAGAAACACTAACTCTGGATTCTCAGCCTCTTTCCATGTGCTGGTTTGATGTTCCTGCATTTTTCACTATAAAACCGAGTAGTAGTGTTTACCTACCCATATATATTACAATGTAGTGCACTTTGAAATGAAAATTTCTTTCTGTTCCGAACAAGATATTCGAAGGGCGGCTTTAACACACAGTTATCTCTCAAACCTGAGCACGTGGGGAGACGTTCGTTCAACTAGCACAAATGGAACGGGTTGCAGGAGAATACCTTACACTTTTTTCTCAGTCTATTTCAAAGAGCCTGTTTGACGTTCCTGCAGTTTTCACTGTAAAATCGAGTTGGGGCTTGTACCTCCCCATAAATATTTATGTAGTGAAATTTCCAAATGAAAAGGAAATTTGTTTTCCCAACAAAATATTTGAACGGCAGCTTTCACACACACTTATCACTCAGACCTGAACATGTGGAGAGACGTTCGTTCCACCAGCACAAAGGAAAAAGGTAGCAGGAGAAACATTTACTCTGCTTCTCAGGATTTTTCCATGTGCAGTTTTGAATTTCTTGCAGTTTTTACTTTAAAAACTTTTTGGAGCATGTACCTCCCCATATATATATTTACGTATTGTTTTTTCCAAATGGAAAGAAACTATGGGTTCCCAACAAGCTAGGTGAAGATTGGCTTTCACACACACTTATCTTGGAGAACTAAGCATGTGGAGAGATATTCGTTCAACATGCACAAAGGAACAGGATGCAGGAGAAACACATACCCTGGTTTCTCAGTATGTTACCCAGGTTCCGGTTTGAAGCTCCAGCAGCTTTCTCTGTAAATCCGAGTTTGAGCTAGTATCTCCAAATATATTTGTATGTAGAGCAGTTTCCAAATGAAAAGAAACTGTGTTTCGAACAAACTAGTTGAAGGACGGCTTTAACACACACTTATCTCTCAGAAATGAGCATGTGGAGAGACGTTCGTTCAACTAGCACAAACAGAACAGGTTGCAAGTGAAACAATTACTGTGATTTCTCACTCCCCTTACAAATGCCGGTTTGAAGTTCTTGCAGTTTTCACTGTAATTACGTGTTGGTGCTAGTACCTCCACATATATATATATAGTGTGTAGTTTCCAAATGAAAAGAGACTTTGTGTTCCCAACAATCTAGGTGAAGTAAGGCTTCCACACACACTTATATCTCATAACTGAGCATGTGGAGGGACGGTCATTCATCTAGCAAAAAAGGGAACGGTTTGCAGGAGAAATAATTATTCTGGTTTCTCAGTCTGTTTCCCAGTGTCGGATTGAAGCTCGTGCAATTTTGACTGTAAAATCCAGTTGGAGCAAAGTATCTCCGTTTATATATGTATGAAGTGCAGATTCCTAATGAAGAGAAACTGTGTGTTCCCAACAAGCAATTTGAAGGATGGCTTTCACACGCACTTAACTCTCAGAACTGAGCATGTGGAGAGACGATTGTTCAACTAGCACAAATGGAACGGATAGCAGGAGAAACACTTACTCAGCTTTCTCAGACTGTTTCACAGTTCTGGTTTGATGTTCCTGCAGTTTTCACTGTAAACCCGAGTTGGGCCTTGTATCTCCCCATTTATATGTACGTAATGCAGTTTCAAAATGAATAGAAACTTTGTTATCACCACAAGCAATTTGAAGGACGTCTTTCACACACACTTATCTCTCAGAACTGAGCACGTGGAGAGACGTTCGTTCAACTAGCACAAAGGGAACGGGTTGCAGGAGAATACATTACTCTGCTTTCTCAGACTGTTTCCCAGTGCTGGTTTGAATCTCGTGCAATTTTGACTGTAAAACCGATTTGGAGCTAGTATCTCCATTTATATATGTATGTAGTGCAGATTCCTAATGAAGAGAAACTGTGTGTTCCCTACAAGGTAGTTGAAGGACGGCTTTCACACACAATTATCTCTCTGAACTGAGCATGTGGAGAGACGATCCTTCAAATATCAAAAAGTAAACGGATTGCAGGTGAAATATTTACTCTGATTTCATAGTCTGTTACCCATGGCCGGTTTCAAACTCTTGTAGTTTTCACAGTAAACCTGGGTTGGAGCTTGTATCTCCCCATATGTATGTATGTAGTGCAGTATCCGACTGAAAAAAAACATTGATTTCCCATCAAGCTAGTACAAGGACGGCTTTCACACACACTTATTTCTCAGAACTGAGCACGTGGAGATATTATCGTTCAACTAGCACAAATGTAATGGGTTGCAGAAGAAACACTTACTCTGATTCCCAGTCTGTTTCCCTGTGCCGGTTTGAAGCTCCTACAATTTTCACTGTAAGTCCTATTTGGAGCTCTTATTTCCCATATATATGTATGAAGTGCAGTTTCCTACTGAAAAGAAACTATGTGTTCCCAACAATTTAATTGAAGGGCAGCTTTCACACACACTTATCACTCAGAACTGAGCATGTGGAGAGACGTTCGTTCAAGTAGCACAAAGGAAAAAGTTTGCAGGAGAAACAATTACTCTGCTTTCTCAGTCTGTTTCCAAGTGCCGTATTGAAGCTCGTACAATTTTCAATGTAAATCAATTTGGAGCTAGTATCTCCCATATATATATATGAAGTGCAGTTTCCAAGTGAAAACAAACTTTGTGTTCCCAACAAGCAAGGTGAAGGTAGGCTTGCACACACACTTTTCTCTCATAACTGAGAATGTGGATAGAAGTTCTTCAACCAGCACAAAGAGAAAAGTTTGCAGGAGAAAAACTCTGGTTTATCTCCGTGTTACCCATTGCCGCTTTGAAGCTCCTGCAGATATCAATGTAAAACCGAGTTGTAGCTAGTATCTCCCCATATGTATTTAGGAAGTGCAGTATCCCACTGAAAAGAAATTTGTGTTCTCAACAAGCTAGTTGAAGTACGGCTTTCACAAACACTTATCTCTCAGACCTGAGCATGTGGAGAGACGTTCGTTCAACTAGCACAAACGGAAAGGTTTGCAGGAGAAACAATTACTCTGCTTCTCAGGCTTTTTCCACGTGCCGGTTTGAAGTTCTTGTTGTTTTTACTGTAAAACTGAGTTGGAGCATGTACCTCCCCATATATTTGTAGGTAGTGCATTTTCCAAATGGAAAGAAACTATGTGTTCCCAACAAGCTACGGGAAGATTGGCTTTCACACACACTTATCTCTCAGAACTAAGCATGTGGAGAGATATTCGTTCAACATGCACAAAGGGAACGGGTTGCAGGAGAAACACTTACCCTGGTTTCTCCATCTGTTACCCAGTGCCGGTTTTAAGTTCCTGCAGTTTTCACTGTAAATCTGAGTTTGAGCTAGAATCTCCCCTTATATTTGTATGTAGAGCAGTTTCCAAATGAAAAGAAACTTTGTGTTCCCAACAAAGTAGTTGAAGGACGTATTTCACACAACTTTTCTCTCAGAACTGAGCACGTGGAGAGACGTTCGTTCAACTAGCACAAACGGAACGGGTTGCAGGAGAAACAATTACTTTGATTTTCAGTCCCCTTACAAGTGCCGGATTCAAGATCCTGCAGATTTCACTGTATTTACGTGTTGGTTTTTGTACCTCCACATGTATGACTATGTAGTGCATTTATATCTCATAACTGAGCATGTGGATAGACGGTCATTCATCTAGCAAAAATGGAACGGTTTACAGGAGAAATATTTACTCTGGTTTCTAAGTCTGTTTCCCAGTGCCGGTTTGAAGCTCGTGCAGTTTTGACTGTAAACCGACTTGGAGATAGTACCTCCGTTTATATATGTATGTAGTGCAGATACCTAATGAAGAGAATCTGTGTGTTCCCAACAAGGTAGTTGAAGGACGGCTTTCACACATAATTTTCTCTCTGAACTGAGCATGTGGAGAGACGTTCCTTCAAATATCAAATAGTAAACGAGTTGTAGGTGAAACACTTAATCTGATTTCATAGTCTGTTTCCCATTGCCGCTTTGAAACTCTTTTAGTTTTCACTGTAAACCTTGTTTGGAGCTTGTATCTCCCCATATGTATGTATGTAGTGCAGTATCCAACTGGAAAAAAGCATTGATTTCCCAACAAGCTAGTACAAGAACGGCTTTACCACACATTTATCTCTCCGAAGTGAGCACGTGGAGAGACTTTCGTTCAACTAGCACAAATGAAACGTCATGCAGCAGAAACACTAACTCTGCTTTCCCAGTCTGTTTCCTAGTGCCGGTTTGAAGCTCCTTCAATTTTCACTGTAAATCCAATTTGGAGCTATTTTCTCCCATATATATATTTATGAAGTGCAGTTTCCAACTGAAAAGAAATTTTGTGTTCCCAATAAGCTAGGTGAAGGACAGCTTGCACAGACACTTATCGCTCATAACTGAGAATGTGGATAGAAGTTCGTTAAACCAGCATAAAGAGAAAGGTTTGTTGGAGAAAATCTCTGGTTTCTCAGTGTGTTTCCCATTGCCGGTTTGAAGCTCCTGCAATTATCACTTTAAAACCGAGTTGGAGCTAGTATCTCCTCATATGTTTTTAGGAAGTGCAGTTTCCCACTGAAAAGAAATTTGTGTTCTCAACAAGCTAGTTGAAGTACGGCTTTCACACACAATTATCTCTCAGAACTTAGCATGTGGAGAAATATTCGTTCAACTTGTACAAATGGAACGGGTTGCATGAGAAACACTAACTCTGGATTCTCAGCCTCTTTCCATGTGCTGGTTTGATGTTCCTGCATTTTTCACTATAAAACCGAGTAGTAGTGTTTACCTACCCATATATATTACAATGTAGTGCACTTTGAAATGAAAATTTCTTTCTGTTCCGAACAAGATATTCGAAGGGCGGCTTTAACACACAGTTATCTCTCAAACCTGAGCACGTGGGGAGACGTTCGTTCAACTAGCACAAATGGAACGGGTTGCAGGAGAATACCTTACACTTTTTTCTCAGTCTATTTCAAAGAGCCTGTTTGACGTTCCTGCAGTTTTCACTGTAAAATCGAGTTGGGGCTTGTACCTCCCCATAAATATTTATGTAGTGAAATTTCCAAATGAAAAGGAAATTTGTTTTCCCAACAAAATATTTGAACGGCAGCTTTCACACACACTTATCACTCAGACCTGAACATGTGGAGAGACGTTCGTTCCACCAGCACAAAGGAAAAAGGTAGCAGGAGAAACATTTACTCTGCTTCTCAGGATTTTTCCATGTGCAGTTTTGAATTTCTTGCAGTTTTTACTTTAAAAACTTTTTGGAGCATGTACCTCCCCATATATATATTTACGTATTGTTTTTTCCAAATGGAAAGAAACTATGGGTTCCCAACAAGCTAGGTGAAGATTGGCTTTCACACACACTTATCTTGGAGAACTAAGCATGTGGAGAGATATTCGTTCAACATGCACAAAGGAACAGGATGCAGGAGAAACACATACCCTGGTTTCTCAGTATGTTACCCAGGTTCCGGTTTGAAGCTCCAGCAGCTTTCTCTGTAAATCCGAGTTTGAGCTAGTATCTCCAAATATATTTGTATGTAGAGCAGTTTCCAAATGAAAAGAAACTGTGTTTCGAACAAACTAGTTGAAGGACGGCTTTAACACACACTTATCTCTCAGAAATGAGCATGTGGAGAGACGTTCGTTCAACTAGCACAAACAGAACAGGTTGCAAGTGAAACAATTACTGTGATTTCTCACTCCCCTTACAAATGCCGGTTTGAAGTTCTTGCAGTTTTCACTGTAATTACGTGTTGGTGCTAGTACCTCCACATATATATATATAGTGTGTAGTTTCCAAATGAAAAGAGACTTTGTGTTCCCAACAATCTAGGTGAAGTAAGGCTTCCACACACACTTATATCTCATAACTGAGCATGTGGAGGGACGGTCATTCATCTAGCAAAAAAGGGAACGGTTTGCAGGAGAAATAATTATTCTGGTTTCTCAGTCTGTTTCCCAGTGTCGGATTGAAGCTCGTGCAATTTTGACTGTAAAATCCAGTTGGAGCAAAGTATCTCCGTTTATATATGTATGAAGTGCAGATTCCTAATGAAGAGAAACTGTGTGTTCCCAACAAGCAATTTGAAGGATGGCTTTCACACGCACTTAACTCTCAGAACTGAGCATGTGGAGAGACGATTGTTCAACTAGCACAAATGGAACGGATAGCAGGAGAAACACTTACTCAGCTTTCTCAGACTGTTTCACAGTTCTGGTTTGATGTTCCTGCAGTTTTCACTGTAAACCCGAGTTGGGCCTTGTATCTCCCCATTTATATGTACGTAATGCAGTTTCAAAATGAATAGAAACTTTGTTATCACCACAAGCAATTTGAAGGACGTCTTTCACACACACTTATCTCTCAGAACTGAGCACGTGGAGAGACGTTCGTTCAACTAGCACAAAGGGAACGGGTTGCAGGAGAATACATTACTCTGCTTTCTCAGACTGTTTCCCAGTGCTGGTTTGAATCTCGTGCAATTTTGACTGTAAAACCGATTTGGAGCTAGTATCTCCATTTATATATGTATGTAGTGCAGATTCCTAATGAAGAGAAACTGTGTGTTCCCTACAAGGTAGTTGAAGGACGGCTTTCACACACAATTATCTCTCTGAACTGAGCATGTGGAGAGACGATCCTTCAAATATCAAAAAGTAAACGGATTGCAGGTGAAATATTTACTCTGATTTCATAGTCTGTTACCCATGGCCGGTTTCAAACTCTTGTAGTTTTCACAGTAAACCTGGGTTGGAGCTTGTATCTCCCCATATGTATGTATGTAGTGCAGTATCCGACTGAAAAAAAACATTGATTTCCCATCAAGCTAGTACAAGGACGGCTTTCACACACACTTATTTCTCAGAACTGAGCACGTGGAGATATTATCGTTCAACTAGCACAAATGTAATGGGTTGCAGAAGAAACACTTACTCTGATTCCCAGTCTGTTTCCCTGTGCCGGTTTGAAGCTCCTACAATTTTCACTGTAAGTCCTATTTGGAGCTCTTATTTCCCATATATATGTATGAAGTGCAGTTTCCTACTGAAAAGAAACTATGTGTTCCCAACAATTTAATTGAAGGGCAGCTTTCACACACACTTATCACTCAGAACTGAGCATGTGGAGAGACGTTCGTTCAAGTAGCACAAAGGAAAAAGTTTGCAGGAGAAACAATTACTCTGCTTTCTCAGTCTGTTTCCAAGTGCCGTATTGAAGCTCGTACAATTTTCAATGTAAATCAATTTGGAGCTAGTATCTCCCATATATATATATGAAGTGCAGTTTCCAAGTGAAAACAAACTTTGTGTTCCCAACAAGCAAGGTGAAGGTAGGCTTGCACACACACTTTTCTCTCATAACTGAGAATGTGGATAGAAGTTCTTCAACCAGCACAAAGAGAAAAGTTTGCAGGAGAAAAACTCTGGTTTATCTCCGTGTTACCCATTGCCGCTTTGAAGCTCCTGCAGATATCAATGTAAAACCGAGTTGTAGCTAGTATCTCCCCATATGTATTTAGGAAGTGCAGTATCCCACTGAAAAGAAATTTGTGTTCTCAACAAGCTAGTTGAAGTACGGCTTTCACAAACACTTATCTCTCAGACCTGAGCATGTGGAGAGACGTTCGTTCAACTAGCACAAACGGAAAGGTTTGCAGGAGAAACAATTACTCTGCTTCTCAGGCTTTTTCCACGTGCCGGTTTGAAGTTCTTGTTGTTTTTACTGTAAAACTGAGTTGGAGCATGTACCTCCCCATATATTTGTAGGTAGTGCATTTTCCAAATGGAAAGAAACTATGTGTTCCCAACAAGCTACGGGAAGATTGGCTTTCACACACACTTATCTCTCAGAACTAAGCATGTGGAGAGATATTCGTTCAACATGCACAAAGGGAACGGGTTGCAGGAGAAACACTTACCCTGGTTTCTCCATCTGTTACCCAGTGCCGGTTTTAAGTTCCTGCAGTTTTCACTGTAAATCTGAGTTTGAGCTAGAATCTCCCCTTATATTTGTATGTAGAGCAGTTTCCAAATGAAAAGAAACTTTGTGTTCCCAACAAAGTAGTTGAAGGACGTATTTCACACAACTTTTCTCTCAGAACTGAGCACGTGGAGAGACGTTCGTTCAACTAGCACAAACGGAACGGGTTGCAGGAGAAACAATTACTTTGATTTTCAGTCCCCTTACAAGTGCCGGATTCAAGATCCTGCAGATTTCACTGTATTTACGTGTTGGTTTTTGTACCTCCACATGTATGACTATGTAGTGCATTTATATCTCATAACTGAGCATGTGGATAGACGGTCATTCATCTAGCAAAAATGGAACGGTTTACAGGAGAAATATTTACTCTGGTTTCTAAGTCTGTTTCCCAGTGCCGGTTTGAAGCTCGTGCAGTTTTGACTGTAAACCGACTTGGAGATAGTACCTCCGTTTATATATGTATGTAGTGCAGATACCTAATGAAGAGAATCTGTGTGTTCCCAACAAGGTAGTTGAAGGACGGCTTTCACACATAATTTTCTCTCTGAACTGAGCATGTGGAGAGACGTTCCTTCAAATATCAAATAGTAAACGAGTTGTAGGTGAAACACTTAATCTGATTTCATAGTCTGTTTCCCATTGCCGCTTTGAAACTCTTTTAGTTTTCACTGTAAACCTTGTTTGGAGCTTGTATCTCCCCATATGTATGTATGTAGTGCAGTATCCAACTGGAAAAAAGCATTGATTTCCCAACAAGCTAGTACAAGAACGGCTTTACCACACATTTATCTCTCCGAAGTGAGCACGTGGAGAGACTTTCGTTCAACTAGCACAAATGAAACGTCATGCAGCAGAAACACTAACTCTGCTTTCCCAGTCTGTTTCCTAGTGCCGGTTTGAAGCTCCTTCAATTTTCACTGTAAATCCAATTTGGAGCTATTTTCTCCCATATATATATTTATGAAGTGCAGTTTCCAACTGAAAAGAAATTTTGTGTTCCCAATAAGCTAGGTGAAGGACAGCTTGCACAGACACTTATCGCTCATAACTGAGAATGTGGATAGAAGTTCGTTAAACCAGCATAAAGAGAAAGGTTTGTTGGAGAAAATCTCTGGTTTCTCAGTGTGTTTCCCATTGCCGGTTTGAAGCTCCTGCAATTATCACTTTAAAACCGAGTTGGAGCTAGTATCTCCTCATATGTTTTTAGGAAGTGCAGTTTCCCACTGAAAAGAAATTTGTGTTCTCAACAAGCTAGTTGAAGTACGGCTTTCACACACAATTATCTCTCAGAACTTAGCATGTGGAGAAATATTCGTTCAACTTGTACAAATGGAACGGGTTGCATGAGAAACACTAACTCTGGATTCTCAGCCTCTTTCCATGTGCTGGTTTGATGTTCCTGCATTTTTCACTATAAAACCGAGTAGTAGTGTTTACCTACCCATATATATTACAATGTAGTGCACTTTGAAATGAAAATTTCTTTCTGTTCCGAACAAGATATTCGAAGGGCGGCTTTAACACACAGTTATCTCTCAAACCTGAGCACGTGGGGAGACGTTCGTTCAACTAGCACAAATGGAACGGGTTGCAGGAGAATACCTTACACTTTTTTCTCAGTCTATTTCAAAGAGCCTGTTTGACGTTCCTGCAGTTTTCACTGTAAAATCGAGTTGGGGCTTGTACCTCCCCATAAATATTTATGTAGTGAAATTTCCAAATGAAAAGGAAATTTGTTTTCCCAACAAAATATTTGAACGGCAGCTTTCACACACACTTATCACTCAGACCTGAACATGTGGAGAGACGTTCGTTCCACCAGCACAAAGGAAAAAGGTAGCAGGAGAAACATTTACTCTGCTTCTCAGGATTTTTCCATGTGCAGTTTTGAATTTCTTGCAGTTTTTACTTTAAAAACTTTTTGGAGCATGTACCTCCCCATATATATATTTACGTATTGTTTTTTCCAAATGGAAAGAAACTATGGGTTCCCAACAAGCTAGGTGAAGATTGGCTTTCACACACACTTATCTTGGAGAACTAAGCATGTGGAGAGATATTCGTTCAACATGCACAAAGGAACAGGATGCAGGAGAAACACATACCCTGGTTTCTCAGTATGTTACCCAGGTTCCGGTTTGAAGCTCCAGCAGCTTTCTCTGTAAATCCGAGTTTGAGCTAGTATCTCCAAATATATTTGTATGTAGAGCAGTTTCCAAATGAAAAGAAACTGTGTTTCGAACAAACTAGTTGAAGGACGGCTTTAACACACACTTATCTCTCAGAAATGAGCATGTGGAGAGACGTTCGTTCAACTAGCACAAACAGAACAGGTTGCAAGTGAAACAATTACTGTGATTTCTCACTCCCCTTACAAATGCCGGTTTGAAGTTCTTGCAGTTTTCACTGTAATTACGTGTTGGTGCTAGTACCTCCACATATATATATATAGTGTGTAGTTTCCAAATGAAAAGAGACTTTGTGTTCCCAACAATCTAGGTGAAGTAAGGCTTCCACACACACTTATATCTCATAACTGAGCATGTGGAGGGACGGTCATTCATCTAGCAAAAAAGGGAACGGTTTGCAGGAGAAATAATTATTCTGGTTTCTCAGTCTGTTTCCCAGTGTCGGATTGAAGCTCGTGCAATTTTGACTGTAAAATCCAGTTGGAGCAAAGTATCTCCGTTTATATATGTATGAAGTGCAGATTCCTAATGAAGAGAAACTGTGTGTTCCCAACAAGCAATTTGAAGGATGGCTTTCACACGCACTTAACTCTCAGAACTGAGCATGTGGAGAGACGATTGTTCAACTAGCACAAATGGAACGGATAGCAGGAGAAACACTTACTCAGCTTTCTCAGACTGTTTCACAGTTCTGGTTTGATGTTCCTGCAGTTTTCACTGTAAACCCGAGTTGGGCCTTGTATCTCCCCATTTATATGTACGTAATGCAGTTTCAAAATGAATAGAAACTTTGTTATCACCACAAGCAATTTGAAGGACGTCTTTCACACACACTTATCTCTCAGAACTGAGCACGTGGAGAGACGTTCGTTCAACTAGCACAAAGGGAACGGGTTGCAGGAGAATACATTACTCTGCTTTCTCAGACTGTTTCCCAGTGCTGGTTTGAATCTCGTGCAATTTTGACTGTAAAACCGATTTGGAGCTAGTATCTCCATTTATATATGTATGTAGTGCAGATTCCTAATGAAGAGAAACTGTGTGTTCCCTACAAGGTAGTTGAAGGACGGCTTTCACACACAATTATCTCTCTGAACTGAGCATGTGGAGAGACGATCCTTCAAATATCAAAAAGTAAACGGATTGCAGGTGAAATATTTACTCTGATTTCATAGTCTGTTACCCATGGCCGGTTTCAAACTCTTGTAGTTTTCACAGTAAACCTGGGTTGGAGCTTGTATCTCCCCATATGTATGTATGTAGTGCAGTATCCGACTGAAAAAAAACATTGATTTCCCATCAAGCTAGTACAAGGACGGCTTTCACACACACTTATTTCTCAGAACTGAGCACGTGGAGATATTATCGTTCAACTAGCACAAATGTAATGGGTTGCAGAAGAAACACTTACTCTGATTCCCAGTCTGTTTCCCTGTGCCGGTTTGAAGCTCCTACAATTTTCACTGTAAGTCCTATTTGGAGCTCTTATTTCCCATATATATGTATGAAGTGCAGTTTCCTACTGAAAAGAAACTATGTGTTCCCAACAATTTAATTGAAGGGCAGCTTTCACACACACTTATCACTCAGAACTGAGCATGTGGAGAGACGTTCGTTCAAGTAGCACAAAGGAAAAAGTTTGCAGGAGAAACAATTACTCTGCTTTCTCAGTCTGTTTCCAAGTGCCGTATTGAAGCTCGTACAATTTTCAATGTAAATCAATTTGGAGCTAGTATCTCCCATATATATATATGAAGTGCAGTTTCCAAGTGAAAACAAACTTTGTGTTCCCAACAAGCAAGGTGAAGGTAGGCTTGCACACACACTTTTCTCTCATAACTGAGAATGTGGATAGAAGTTCTTCAACCAGCACAAAGAGAAAAGTTTGCAGGAGAAAAACTCTGGTTTATCTCCGTGTTACCCATTGCCGCTTTGAAGCTCCTGCAGATATCAATGTAAAACCGAGTTGTAGCTAGTATCTCCCCATATGTATTTAGGAAGTGCAGTATCCCACTGAAAAGAAATTTGTGTTCTCAACAAGCTAGTTGAAGTACGGCTTTCACAAACACTTATCTCTCAGACCTGAGCATGTGGAGAGACGTTCGTTCAACTAGCACAAACGGAAAGGTTTGCAGGAGAAACAATTACTCTGCTTCTCAGGCTTTTTCCACGTGCCGGTTTGAAGTTCTTGTTGTTTTTACTGTAAAACTGAGTTGGAGCATGTACCTCCCCATATATTTGTAGGTAGTGCATTTTCCAAATGGAAAGAAACTATGTGTTCCCAACAAGCTACGGGAAGATTGGCTTTCACACACACTTATCTCTCAGAACTAAGCATGTGGAGAGATATTCGTTCAACATGCACAAAGGGAACGGGTTGCAGGAGAAACACTTACCCTGGTTTCTCCATCTGTTACCCAGTGCCGGTTTTAAGTTCCTGCAGTTTTCACTGTAAATCTGAGTTTGAGCTAGAATCTCCCCTTATATTTGTATGTAGAGCAGTTTCCAAATGAAAAGAAACTTTGTGTTCCCAACAAAGTAGTTGAAGGACGTATTTCACACAACTTTTCTCTCAGAACTGAGCACGTGGAGAGACGTTCGTTCAACTAGCACAAACGGAACGGGTTGCAGGAGAAACAATTACTTTGATTTTCAGTCCCCTTACAAGTGCCGGATTCAAGATCCTGCAGATTTCACTGTATTTACGTGTTGGTTTTTGTACCTCCACATGTATGACTATGTAGTGCATTTATATCTCATAACTGAGCATGTGGATAGACGGTCGTTCATCTAGCAAAAATGGAACGGTTTACAGGAGAAATATTTACTCTGGTTTCTAAGTCTGTTTCCCAGTGCCGGTTTGAAGCTCGTGCAGTTTTGACTGTAAACCGACTTGGAGATAGTACCTCCGTTTATATATGTATGTAGTGCAGATACCTAATGAAGAGAATCTGTGTGTTCCCAACAAGGTAGTTGAAGGACGGCTTTCACACATAATTTTCTCTCTGAACTGAGCATGTGGAGAGACGTTCCTTCAAATATCAAATAGTAAACGAGTTGTAGGTGAAACACTTAATCTGATTTCATAGTCTGTTTCCCATTGCCGCTTTGAAACTCTTTTAGTTTTCACTGTAAACCTTGTTTGGAGCTTGTATCTCCCCATATGTATGTATGTAGTGCAGTATCCAACTGGAAAAAAGCATTGATTTCCCAACAAGCTAGTACAAGAACGGCTTTACCACACATTTATCTCTCCGAAGTGAGCACGTGGAGAGACTTTCGTTCAACTAGCACAAATGAAACGTCATGCAGCAGAAACACTAACTCTGCTTTCCCAGTCTGTTTCCTAGTGCCGGTTTGAAGCTCCTTCAATTTTCACTGTAAATCCAATTTGGAGCTATTTTCTCCCATATATATATTTATGAAGTGCAGTTTCCAACTGAAAAGAAATTTTGTGTTCCCAATAAGCTAGGTGAAGGACAGCTTGCACAGACACTTATCGCTCATAACTGAGAATGTGGATAGAAGTTCGTTAAACCAGCATAAAGAGAAAGGTTTGTTGGAGAAAATCTCTGGTTTCTCAGTGTGTTTCCCATTGCCGGTTTGAAGCTCCTGCAATTATCACTTTAAAACCGAGTTGGAGCTAGTATCTCCTCATATGTTTTTAGGAAGTGCAGTTTCCCACTGAAAAGAAATTTGTGTTCTCAACAAGCTAGTTGAAGTACGGCTTTCACACACAATTATCTCTCAGAACTTAGCATGTGGAGAAATATTCGTTCAACTTGTACAAATGGAACGGGTTGCATGAGAAACACTAACTCTGGATTCTCAGCCTCTTTCCATGTGCTGGTTTGATGTTCCTGCATTTTTCACTATAAAACCGAGTAGTAGTGTTTACCTACCCATATATATTACAATGTAGTGCACTTTGAAATGAAAATTTCTTTCTGTTCCGAACAAGATATTCGAAGGGCGGCTTTAACACACAGTTATCTCTCAAACCTGAGCACGTGGGGAGACGTTCGTTCAACTAGCACAAATGGAACGGGTTGCAGGAGAATACCTTACACTTTTTTCTCAGTCTATTTCAAAGAGCCTGTTTGACGTTCCTGCAGTTTTCACTGTAAAATCGAGTTGGGGCTTGTACCTCCCCATAAATATTTATGTAGTGCAATTTCCAAATGAAAAGGAAATTTGTTTTCCCAACAAAATATTTGAACGGCAGCTTTCACACACACTTATCACTCAGACCTGAACATGTGGAGAGACGTTCGTTCCACCAGCACAAAGGAAAAAGGTAGCAGGAGAAACATTTACTCTGCTTCTCAGGATTTTTCCATGTGCAGTTTTGAATTTCTTGCAGTTTTTACTTTAAAAACTTTTTGGAGCATGTACCTCCCCATATATATATTTACGTATTGTTTTTTCCAAATGGAAAGAAACTATGGGTTCCCAACAAGCTAGGTGAAGATTGGCTTTCACACACACTTATCTTGGAGAACTAAGCATGTGGAGAGATATTCGTTCAACATGCACAAAGGAACAGGATGCAGGAGAAACACATACCCTGGTTTCTCAGTATGTTACCCAGGTTCCGGTTTGAAGCTCCAGCAGCTTTCTCTGTAAATCCGAGTTTGAGCTAGTATCTCCAAATATATTTGTATGTAGAGCAGTTTCCAAATGAAAAGAAACTGTGTTTCGAACAAACTAGTTGAAGGACGGCTTTAACACACACTTATCTCTCAGAAATGAGCATGTGGAGAGACGTTCGTTCAACTAGCACAAACAGAACAGGTTGCAAGTGAAACAATTACTGTGATTTCTCACTCCCCTTACAAATGCCGGTTTGAAGTTCTTGCAGTTTTCACTGTAATTACGTGTTGGTGCTAGTACCTCCACATATATATATATAGTGTGTAGTTTCCAAATGAAAAGAGACTTTGTGTTCCCAACAATCTAGGTGAAGTAAGGCTTCCACACACACTTATATCTCATAACTGAGCATGTGGAGGGACGGTCATTCATCTAGCAAAAAAGGGAACGGTTTGCAGGAGAAATAATTATTCTGGTTTCTCAGTCTGTTTCCCAGTGTCGGATTGAAGCTCGTGCAATTTTGACTGTAAAATCCAGTTGGAGCAAAGTATCTCCGTTTATATATGTATGAAGTGCAGATTCCTAATGAAGAGAAACTGTGTGTTCCCAACAAGCAATTTGAAGGATGGCTTTCACACGCACTTAACTCTCAGAACTGAGCATGTGGAGAGACGATTGTTCAACTAGCACAAATGGAACGGATAGCAGGAGAAACACTTACTCAGCTTTCTCAGACTGTTTCACAGTTCTGGTTTGATGTTCCTGCAGTTTTCACTGTAAACCCGAGTTGGGCCTTGTATCTCCCCATTTATATGTACGTAATGCAGTTTCAAAATGAATAGAAACTTTGTTATCACCACAAGCAATTTGAAGGACGTCTTTCACACACACTTATCTCTCAGAACTGAGCACGTGGAGAGACGTTCGTTCAACTAGCACAAAGGGAACGGGTTGCAGGAGAATACATTACTCTGCTTTCTCAGACTGTTTCCCAGTGCTGGTTTGAATCTCGTGCAATTTTGACTGTAAAACCGATTTGGAGCTAGTATCTCCATTTATATATGTATGTAGTGCAGATTCCTAATGAAGAGAAACTGTGTGTTCCCTACAAGGTAGTTGAAGGACGGCTTTCACACACAATTATCTCTCTGAACTGAGCATGTGGAGAGACGATCCTTCAAATATCAAAAAGTAAACGGATTGCAGGTGAAATATTTACTCTGATTTCATAGTCTGTTACCCATGGCCGGTTTCAAACTCTTGTAGTTTTCACAGTAAACCTGGGTTGGAGCTTGTATCTCCCCATATGTATGTATGTAGTGCAGTATCCGACTGAAAAAAAACATTGATTTCCCATCAAGCTAGTACAAGGACGGCTTTCACACACACTTATTTCTCAGAACTGAGCACGTGGAGATATTATCGTTCAACTAGCACAAATGTAATGGGTTGCAGAAGAAACACTTACTCTGATTCCCAGTCTGTTTCCCTGTGCCGGTTTGAAGCTCCTACAATTTTCACTGTAAGTCCTATTTGGAGCTCTTATTTCCCATATATATGTATGAAGTGCAGTTTCCTACTGAAAAGAAACTATGTGTTCCCAACAATTTAATTGAAGGGCAGCTTTCACACACACTTATCACTCAGAACTGAGCATGTGGAGAGACGTTCGTTCAAGTAGCACAAAGGAAAAAGTTTGCAGGAGAAACAATTACTCTGCTTTCTCAGTCTGTTTCCAAGTGCCGTATTGAAGCTCGTACAATTTTCAATGTAAATCAATTTGGAGCTAGTATCTCCCATATATATATATGAAGTGCAGTTTCCAAGTGAAAACAAACTTTGTGTTCCCAACAAGCAAGGTGAAGGTAGGCTTGCACACACACTTTTCTCTCATAACTGAGAATGTGGATAGAAGTTCTTCAACCAGCACAAAGAGAAAAGTTTGCAGGAGAAAAACTCTGGTTTATCTCCGTGTTACCCATTGCCGCTTTGAAGCTCCTGCAGATATCAATGTAAAACCGAGTTGTAGCTAGTATCTCCCCATATGTATTTAGGAAGTGCAGTATCCCACTGAAAAGAAATTTGTGTTCTCAACAAGCTAGTTGAAGTACGGCTTTCACAAACACTTATCTCTCAGACCTGAGCATGTGGAGAGACGTTCGTTCAACTAGCACAAACGGAAAGGTTTGCAGGAGAAACAATTACTCTGCTTCTCAGGCTTTTTCCACGTGCCGGTTTGAAGTTCTTGTTGTTTTTACTGTAAAACTGAGTTGGAGCATGTACCTCCCCATATATTTGTAGGTAGTGCATTTTCCAAATGGAAAGAAACTATGTGTTCCCAACAAGCTACGGGAAGATTGGCTTTCACACACACTTATCTCTCAGAACTAAGCATGTGGAGAGATATTCGTTCAACATGCACAAAGGGAACGGGTTGCAGGAGAAACACTTACCCTGGTTTCTCCATCTGTTACCCAGTGCCGGTTTTAAGTTCCTGCAGTTTTCACTGTAAATCTGAGTTTGAGCTAGAATCTCCCCTTATATTTGTATGTAGAGCAGTTTCCAAATGAAAAGAAACTTTGTGTTCCCAACAAAGTAGTTGAAGGACGTATTTCACACAACTTTTCTCTCAGAACTGAGCACGTGGAGAGACGTTCGTTCAACTAGCACAAACGGAACGGGTTGCAGGAGAAACAATTACTTTGATTTTCAGTCCCCTTACAAGTGCCGGTTTCAAGATCCTGCAGATTTCACTGTATTTACGTGTTGGTTTTTGTACCTCCACATGTATGACTATGTAGTGCATTTATATCTCATAACTGAGCATGTGGATAGACGGTCGTTCATCTAGCAAAAATGGAACGGTTTACAGGAGAAATATTTACTCTGGTTTCTAAGTCTGTTTCCCAGTGCCGGTTTGAAGCTCGTGCAGTTTTGACTGTAAACCGACTTGGAGATAGTACCTCCGTTTATATATGTATGTAGTGCAGATACCTAATGAAGAGAATCTGTGTGTTCCCAACAAGGTAGTTGAAGGACGGCTTTCACACATAATTTTCTCTCTGAACTGAGCATGTGGAGAGACGTTCCTTCAAATATCAAATAGTAAACGAGTTGTAGGTGAAACACTTAATCTGATTTCATAGTCTGTTTCCCATTGCCGCTTTGAAACTCTTTTAGTTTTCACTGTAAACCTTGTTTGGAGCTTGTATCGCCCCATATGTATGTATGTAGTGCAGTATCCAACTGGAAAAAAGCATTGATTTCCCAACAAGCTAGTACAAGAACGGCTTTACCACACATTTATCTCTCCGAAGTGAGCACGTGGAGAGACTTTCGTTCAACTAGCACAAATGAAACGGGATGCAGGAGAAATACTTACTCTGCTTTCCCAGTCTGATTCCTAGTGCCGGTTTGAAGCTCCTTCAATTTTCACTGTAAATCCAATTTGGATCTTTTATCTCCAATATATATGTATGAATTGCAGTTTCCAACTGAAAACAAATTTTGTGTTCCCAATAAGCTAGGTGAAGGACTGCTTGCACAGACACTTATCGCTCATAACTGAGAATGTGGATAGAAGTTCGTTAAACCAGCATAAAGAGAAAGGTTTGTTGGAGAAAATCTCTGGTTTCTCAGTGTGTTTCCCATTGCCGGTTTGAAGCTCCTGCATTATCACTTTAAAACCGAGTTGAAGCTAGTATCTCCCCATATGTATTTAGGATGTGCAGTTTCCCACTGAAAATAAATTTGCGTTCTCAACAAGCTAGTTGAAGTACGGCTTTCACACACAATTATCTCTCAGAACTTAGCATGTGGAGAAATATTCGTTCAACTTGTACAAATGGTATGGGTTGCATGAGAAACACTATCTCTAGATTCTCAGCCTCTTTCCATGTGCTGGTTTGATGTTCCTGCATTTTTCACTATAAAACCGAGTAGTAGTGTTTACCTACCCATATATATTAGAATGTAGTGCACTTTGAAATGAAAATTTCTTTCTGTTCCGAACAAGATATTTGAAGGGCGTCTTTAACACACAGTTATCTCTCAAAACTGAGCACGTGGGGAGAAGTTCGTTCAAATAGCACAAATGGAACGGGTTGCAGGAGAATACCTTACACTTCTTTCTCAGTCTATTTCAAAGAGCCTGTTTGAAGTTCCTGCAGTTTTCACTGTAAAATCGAGTTGGGGCTTGTACCTCCCCATAAATATTTATGTAGTGCAATTTCCAAATGAAAAGCAACTTTGTGTTCCCAACATATTATTTGAACGGCAGCATTCACACACTTTTCACAAAGGACTGTTCATGTGGAGAGACGTTCGTTCCACTAGCACAAAGGGAAAATGTTGCAGGAGAAACATTTACTCTGCTTCTCAGGATTTTTCCATGTGCAGTTTTGAATTTCTTGCAGTTTTTACTTTAAAAACTTTTTGGAACATGTACCTCCCCATATATATGTACGTATGGCTTTTTCCAAATGGAAAGAAACTATGTGTTCCCAACAAGCTACGTGAAATTTGGCTTTCACACACACTTATCTTGTAGAACTAAGCAGGTGGAGAGATATTCGTTCAACATGCACAACGGGAACAGGATTCAGGAGAAACACTTACCCTGGTTTCTCAGTATGTTACCCAGGGCCGGTTTGAAGCTCCAGCAGCTTTCTCGGTAAATCCGAATTTGAGCTAGTATCTCCACATATATTTGTATGTAGAGCAGTTTCCAAATGAAAAGAAACTTTGTGTTCCCAACAAACTATTTGAAGAATGGCTTTAACTCACACTTATCTCTCAGAAATGAGCATGTGGAGAGACGTTCATTCAACTAGCACAAACGGAACGGGTTGCAGTAGAAACAATTACTGTGATTTCTCAGTCCCCTTACAAGTGCCGGTTTGAATATCCTGCAGTTTTCACTGTATTTACGTGTTGGTTCTAGTACCTCCACATATATATCTATGTAGTGCCTTTATATCTCATATCTGAGCATGTGGATAGGCGGTCGTTCATCTAGCAAAAATGGAACGGGTTGCAGGAGAAATAATTACTCTGGTTTCTCAGTCTGTTTCCCAGTGCCGGTTTGAAGCTCGTGCAATTTTGACTGTAAAACAGGCTTGGAGCTAGTATCTCCGTTTATATATGTATGTAGTGCATATACCTAATGAAGAGAATCTGTGTGTTCCCAACAAGGTAGTTGAAGGACGGCTTTCACACATAATTTTCTCTCTGAACTGAGCATATGGAGAGACGTTCTTTCAAATATCAAATAGTAAATGCGTTGCAGGTGAAACACTTAATCTGATTTCATAGTCTGTTTCCAATTACCGGTTTGAAACTCTTTTAGTTTTCACTGTAAACCTTGTTTGGAGCTTGTATCTCCCCATATGTATGTATGTAGTGCAGTATCCAACTGAAAAAAAGCATTGATTTCCCAACAAGTTAGTACAAGAACGGCTTTACCACACATTTATCTCTCCGAATGAGCACGTGGAGAGACTTTCGTTCAACTAGAACAAATGAAATGGGATGCAGGAGAAACACTTACTCTGCTTTCCCAGTCTGTTTCCTAGTGCCGGTTTGAAGCTCCTTCAATTTTCACTGTAAATCCAATTTGGAGCTATTATCTCCCATATATATGTATGAAGTGCAGTTTCCAACTGAAAAGAAATTTTGTGTTCCCAATAAGCTAGGTGAAGGACAGCTTGCACAGACTCTTATTGCTCATAACTGAGAATGTGGATAGAAGTTTGTTAAACCAGCACAAAGAGAAAGGTTTGTTGGAGAAAATCTCTGGTTTCTCTGTGTGTTTCCCATTGCCGGTTGGAATCTCCTGAAATTACCACTTTAAAACCGAGTTGGAGCTAGTATATCCCCATATGTATTTAGGATGTGCAGTTTCCAACTGAAAAAAAATTGTGTTCTCAACAAGATTGTTGAAGTACGGCTTTCACACACACTTATCTCTCAGAACTTAGCATGTGGAGAAATATTCGTTCAACTTGTACAAATGGAACGGGTTGCATAAGAAACCCTAACTCTGGATTCTCAGCCTCTTTCCATGTGCTGGTTTGATGTTCCTGCATTTTTCACTATAAACCCGATTTGTAGTGTTTACCTACCCATATATATTAGAATGTAGTGCACTTTGAAATGAAAATTTCTTTCTTTTCCGAACAAGATATTTGATGGGCGGCTTAAACACACAGTTATCTCTCAAAACTGAGCACGTGGATGACGTTCGTTCAACTAGCACAAATGGAACTGTTTGCAGGAGAATACCTTACACTTTTTTTTCAGTCTATTTCAAAGAGCCTGTTTGACGTTCCTGCAGTTTTCACTGTAAAATCGAGTTGGAGCTTGTACTTCCCCATAAAGTTTTATGTAGTGCAATTTCCAAATGAAAAGGTACTTTGTGTTCCCAACAAATTATTTGAACGGCAGCTTTCACACACACTTATCACTCAGATCTGAGCATGTGGAGAGACGTTCGTTCCACTAGCACAAAGGGAAAAGGTTGCAGGAGAAAAATTTACTCTGCTTCTCAGGATTTTTCCATGTGCAGTTTTGAATTTCTTGCAGTTTTCCCTTTAAAAATGTGTTGGAGCATGTAGCTCCCCATATTAATGCACATAGTGCTTTTTCCAAATGGAAAGAAACTATGTGTTCCCAACAAGCTAGGTGAAGATTGGCTTTCACACACACTTATCTTGGAGAACTAAGCATGTGGAGAGATATTCGTTCAACATGCACAAAGGGAACAGAATGCAGGAGAAACACTTACCCTGGTTTCTCAGTATGTTACCCAGATTTCGGTTTGAAGCTCCAGCAGCTTTCTCTGTAAATCCGAGTTTGAGCTAGTATCTCCAAATATATTTGTATGTAGAGCAGTTTCCAAATGAAAAGAAACTTTTTGTTTCGAACAAATTAGTTGAAGGACGGGTTTAACACACACTTATCTCTCAGAAATGAGCATGTGGAGAGACGTTCGTTCAACTAGCACAAGCAGAACAGGTTGCAATGAAACAATTACTGTGATTTCTCACTCCCCTTACAAATGCAGGTTTGAAGTTCTTGCAGTTTTCACTGTAATTACGTGTTGGTGCTAGTACCTCCACATATATATATATATGTGTAGTTTCCAACTGAAAAGAGACTTTGTGTTCCCAACAATCTAGGTGAAGTAAGGCTTCCACACACACTTATATCTCATAACTGAGCATGTGGAGGGACGGTCATTCATCTAGGAAAAAAGGGAACGGTTTGCAGGAGAAATAATTATTCTGGTTTCTCAGTCTGTTTCCCAGTGCCGGTTTGAAGCTCGTGCAATTTTGACTGTAAAATCCAGTTGGAGTAAGTATCTCCGTTTATATATGTATGTAGTGCAGATTCCTAATGAAGAGAAACTGTGTGTTCCCAACAAGCAATTTGAAGGATGGCTTTCACACGCACTTAGCTCTCAGAACTGAGCATGTGGAGAGACGTTTGTTCAACTAGCACAAATGGAACGGATAGCAGGAGAAACACTTACTCAGATTTTTCAGACTGTTTCACAGTTCTGGTTTGATGTTCCTGCAGTTTTCACTGTAAACTCGAGTTGGGCCTTGTATCTCCCCATTTATATGTACGTAGTGCAGTTTCAAACTGAATAGAAACTTTGTTATCACCACAAGCAATTTGAAGGACGTCTTTCACACACACTTATCTCTCAGAACTGAGCACGTGGAGAGACGTTCGTTCAACTAGCACAAAGGGAACGGGTTGCAGGAGAATACATTACTCTGCTTTCTCAGTCTGTTTCCCAGTGCTGGTTTGAATCTCGTGCAATTTTGACTGTAAAACCGATTTGGAGCTAGTATCTCCATTTATATATATATGTAGTGCAGATTCCTAATGAAGAGAAACTGTGTGTTCCCTACAAGGTAGTTGAAGGATGGCTTTCACACACAATTATCTCTCTGAACTGAGCATCTGGAGAGACGATCCTTCAAATATCAAAAAGTAAACGGATTGCAGGTGAAATATTTACTCTGATTTCATAGTCTGTTACCCATGGCCGGTTTCATACTCTTGTAGTTTTCACAGTAAACCTGGGTTGGAGCTTGTATCTCCCCATATGTATGTATATAGTGCAAAATTCGACTGAAATAAAACATTGATTTCCCATCAAGCTAGTACAAGGACGTCTTTCACACACACATATTTCTCAGAACAGAGCACGTGGAGATATTATCGTTCAACTAGCACAAATGTAACGGGTTGCAGAAGAAACACTTACTCTGATTCACAGTCTGTTTCCCTGTGCCGGTTTGAAGCTCCTAAAATTTTCACTGTAAGTCCTATTTGGAGCTCTTATCTCCCATATATATGTATGAAGTGCAGTTTCCAACTGAAAAGAAACAATGTGTTCCCAACAAGATATTTGAAGGGCAGCTTTCACACACACTTATCACTCAGAACTGAGTATGTGGAGAGACGTTCGTTCAAGTAGCACAAAGAAAAAGATTGCAGGAGAAACAACTGCTCTGCTTTCTCAGTCTGTTTCCAAGTGCCAGATTGAAGTTTGTACAATTTTCAATGTAAAACAATTTGGAACTTGTATCTCCCATATATATATATGAAGTGCAGTTTCCAAGTGAAAACAAACTTTGTGTTCCCAAAAAGCAAGGTGAAAGTTGGCTTGCACACACACTTTTCTCTCATAACTGAGAATGTAGATAGAAGTTCTTCAACCAGCACAAAGAGAAAAGTTTGCAGGAGAAAAACTCTGGTTTATCTCCGTGTTACCCATTGCCGCTTTGAAGCTCCTGCAGATATCAATTTAAAACCGAGTTGTAGCTAGTATCTCCCCATATGTATTTAGGAAATGCAGTATCCCACTGAAAAGAAATTTGTGTTCTCAACAAGCTAGTTGAAGTACGGCTTTCACAAACACTTATCTCTCAGACCTGAGCATGTGGAGAGACGTTCGTTCAACTAGCACAAACGGAAAGGTTTGCAGGAGAAACAATTACTCTGCTTCTCAGGGTTTTTCACGTGCCGGTTTGAAGTTCTTGCTGTTTTTACTATAAAACTGAGTTGGAGCATGTACCTCCCCATATATTTGTAGGTAGTGCATTTTCCAAATGTAAAGAAACAATGTATTCCCAACAAGCTACTTGAAGATTGGCTTTCATACACACTTATCTCTCAGAACTAAGCATGTGGAGAGATATTCGTACAACTTGAAGAAAGAGAACGGGTTGCAGGAGAAACACATACTCCGGTTTCTCCGTCTGTTACCCAGTGCCGGTTTTAAGTTCCTGCAGTTTTCACTGTAAATCTGAGTTTGAGGTAGAATCTCCCCATATATTTTTATGTAGAGCAGTTTCCAAATGAAAAGAAACTTGGTGTTCCCAACAAACTAGTTGAAGGACGTCTTTCACACACACTTATCTCTCAGAACTGAGCACGTAGAGAGACGTTAACTCAACTAGCACAAACGGAACAGGTTGCAGGAGAAATAATTTCTGTGATTTCTCAGTCCCCTTACAAGTGCCGGTTTCAAGATCCTGCAGGTTTCACTGTATTTACGTGTTGGTGCTAGTACCTCCACATATATATCTATGTAGTGCATTTATATCTCATAACTGAGCATGTGGATAGACGGTCATTCATCTAGCTCTAATGGAACGGTTTGCAGGAAAAATAATTACTCTGGTTTCTCAGTCTGTTTCCCAGTGCCGGTTTGAAGCTCGTGCAGTTTTGACTGTAAAACCGACTTGGAGCTAGTATCTCCGTTTATATATGTATGTAGTGCAGATACCTAATGAAGAGAATCTGTGTGTTCCCAACACGGTAGTTGAAGGACGGCTTTCACACATAATTTTCTCTCTGAACTGACCATGTGGAGAGACGTTCCTTCAAATATGAAATAGTAAACGAGCTGTAGGTGAAACACTTATTCTGAATTCATAGTCTGTTTCCCATTGCCGGTTTGAAACTCTTTTAGTTTTCACTGTAAACCTTGTTTGGAGCTTGTATCTCCCCATTTGTATGTATGTAGTGCAGTATCCAACTGGAAAAAAGCATTGATTTCCCAACAAGCTAGTACAAGAACGGCTTTACCGCACATTTATCTCTCCGAAGTGAGCACGTGGAGAGACTTTCGTTCAACTAGCACAAATGAAACGTCATGCAGCAGAAACACTAACTCTGCTTTCCCAGTCTGTTTCATAGTGCCGGTTTGAAGCTCCTTCAATTTTCACTGTAAATCCAATTTGGAGCTATTTTCTCCCATATATATGTATGAAGTGCAGTTTCCAACTGAAAAGAAATTTTGTGTTCCCAATAAGCTAGGTGAAGGACAGCTTGCACAGACACTTATCGCTCATAACTGAGAATGTGGATAGAAGTTCGTTAAACCAGCACAAAGAGAAAGGTTTGTTGGAGAAAATCTCTGGTTTCTCAGTGTGTTTCCCATTGCCGGTTTGAAGCTCCTGCAATTATCACTTTAAAACCGAGTTGGAGCTAGTATCTCCTCATATGTTTTTAGGAAGTGCAGTTTCCCACTGAAAAGAAATTTGTGTTCTCAACAAGCTAGTTGAAGTACGGCTTTCACACACAATTATCTCTCAGAACATAGCATGTGGAGAAATATTCGTTCAACTTGTACAAATGGAACGGGTTGCATATGAAACCCTAACTCTGGATTCTCAGCCTCTTTCCATGTGCTGGTTTGATGTTCCTGCATTTTTCACTATAAAACCGAGTAGTAGTGTTTACCTACCCATATATATTAGAATGTAGTGCACTTTGAAATGAAAATTTCTTTCTGTTCCGAACAAGATATTTGAAGGGCGTCTTTAACACACAGTTATCTCTCAAAACTGAGCACGTGGGGAGAAGTTCGTTCAAATAGCACCAATGGAACGGGTTGCAGGAGAATACCTTACACTTCTTTCTCAGTCTATTTCAAAGAGCCTGTTTGACGTTCCTGCAGTTTTCACTGTAAAATCGAGTTGGGGCTTGTACCTCCCCATAAATATTTATGTAGTGCAATTTCCAAATGAAAAGCAACTTTGTGTTCCCAACATATTATTTGAACGGCAGCATTCACACACTTTTCACAAAGGACTGTTCATGTGGAGAGACGTTCGTTCCACTAGCACAAAGGGAAAACGTTGCAGGAGAAACATTTACTCTGCTTCTCAGGATTTTTCCATGTGCAGTTTTGAATTATTTGCAATTTTTACTTTAAAAACGTGTTGGAACATGTACCTCCCCATATATATGTACGTATGGCTTTTTCCAAATGGAAAGAAACTATGTGTTCCCAACAAGCTACGTGAAGTTTGGCTTTCACACACACTTATCTTGTAGAACTAAGCAGGTGGAGAGATATTCGTTCAACATGCACAACGGGAACAGGATTCAGGAGAAACACTTACCCTGGTTTCTCAGTATGTTACCCAGGGCCGGTTTGAAGCTCCAGCAGCTTTCTCGGTAAATCCGAATTTGAGCTAGTATCTCCACATATATTTGTATGTAGAGCAGTTTCCAAATGAAAAGAAACTTTGTGTTCCCAACAAACTATTTGAAGAATGGCTTTAACTCACACTTATCTCTCAGAAATGAGCATGTGGAGAGACGTTCATTCAACTAGCACAAACGGAACGGGTTGCAGTAGAAACAATTACTGTGATTTCTCAGTCCCCTTACAAGTGCCGGTTTGAATATCCTGCAGTTTTCACTGTATTTACGTGTTGGTTCTAGTACCTCCACATATATATCTATGTAGTGCCTTTATATCTCATATCTGAGCATGTGGATAGGCGGTCGTTCATCTAGCAAAAATGGAACGGGTTGCAGGAGAAATAATTACTCTGGTTTCTCAGTCTGTTTCCCAGTGCCGGTTTGAAGCTCGTGCAATTTTGACTGTAAAACAGGCTTGGAGCTAGTATCTCCGTTTATATATGTATGTAGTGCATATACCTAATGAAGAGAATCTGTGTGTTCCCAACAAGGTAGTTGAAGGACGGCTTTCACACATAATTTTCTCTCTGAACTGAGCATATGGAGAGACGTTCTTTCAAATATCAAATAGTAAATGCGTTGCAGGTGAAACACTTAATCTGATTTCATAGTCTGTTTCCAATTACCGGTTTGAAACTCTTTTAGTTTTCACTGTAAACCTTGTTTGGAGCTTGTATCTCCCCATATGTATGTATGTAGTGCAGTATCCAACTGAAAAAAAGCATTGATTTCCCAACAAGTTAGTACAAGGACGGCTTTACCACACATTTATCTCTCCGAATGAGCACGTGGAGAGACTTTCGTTCAACTAGAACAAATGAAATGGGATGCAGGAGAAACACTTACTCTGCTTTCCCATTCTGTTTCCTAGTGCCGGTTTGAAGCTCCTTCAATTTTCACTGTAAATCCAATTTGGAGCTATTATCTCCCATATATATGTATGAAGTGCAGTTTCCAACTGAAAAGAAATTTTGTGTTCCCAATAAGCTAGGTGAAGGACAGCTTGCACAGACACTTATCGCTCATAA
Organism: Camelus ferus; assembly: GCF_009834535.1. Taxonomy (NCBI): domain Eukaryota; kingdom Metazoa; phylum Chordata; class Mammalia; order Artiodactyla; family Camelidae; genus Camelus; species Camelus ferus. The sequence continues at coordinate 2,306,729 of NC_045704.1, forward strand.
CTGAGAATGTGGATAGAAGTTCGTTAAACCAGCACAAAGAGAAAGGTTTGTTGGAGAAAATCTCTGGTTTCTCAGTGTGTTTCCCATTGCCGGTTTGAAGCTCCTGCAATTATCACTTTAAAACCGAGTTGGAGCTAGTATCTCCTCATATGTTTTTAGGAAGTGCAGTTTCCCACTGAAAAGAAATTTGTGTTCTCAACAAGCTAGTTGAAGTACGGCTTTCACACACAATTATCTCTCAGAACTTAGCATGTGGAGAAATATTCGTTCAACTTGTACAAATGGAACGGGTTGCATAAGAAACCCTAACTCTGGATTCTCAGCCTCTTTCCATGTGCTGGTTTGATGTTCCTGCATTTTTCACTATAAAACCGAGTAGTAGTGTTTACCTACCCATATATATTAGAATGTAGTGCACTTTGAAATGAAAATTTCTTTCTGTTCCGAACAAGATATTTGAAGGGCGTCTTTAACACACAGTTATCGCTCAAAACTGAGCACGTGGGGAGAAGTTCGTTCAAATAGCACCAATGGAACGGGTTGCAGGAGAATACCTTACACTTCTTTCTCAGTCTATTTCAAAGAGCCTGTTTGACGTTCCTGCAGTTTTCACTGTAAAATCGAGTTGGGGCTTGTACCTCCCCATAAATATTTATGTAGTGCAATTTCCAAATGAAAAGCAACTTTGTGTTCCCAACATATTATTTGAACGGCAGCATTCACACACTTTTCACAAAGGACTGTTCATGTGGAGAGACGTTCGTTCCACTAGCACAAAGGGAAAACGTTGCAGGAGAAACATTTACTCTGCTTCTCAGGATTTTTCCATGTGCAGTTTTGAATTATTTGCAATTTTTACTTTAAAAACGTGTTGGAACATGTACCTCCCCATATATATGTACGTATGGCTTTTTCCAAATGGAAAGAAACTATGTGTTCCCAACAAGCTACGTGAAGTTTGGCTTTCACACACACTTATCTTGTAGAACTAAGCAGGTGGAGAGATATTCGTTCAACATGCACAACGGGAACAGGATTCAGGAGAAACACTTACCCTGGTTTCTCAGTATGTTACCCAGGGCCGGTTTGAAGCTCCAGCAGCTTTCTCGGTAAATCCGAATTTGAGCTAGTATCTCCACATATATTTGTATGTAGAGCAGTTTCCAAATGAAAAGAAACTTTGTGTTCCCAACAAACTATTTGAAGAATGGCTTTAACTCACACTTATCTCTCAGAAATGAGCATGTGGAGAGACGTTCATTCAACTAGCACAAACGGAACGGGTTGCAGTAGAAACAATTACTGTGATTTCTCAGTCCCCTTACAAGTGCCGGTTTGAATATCCTGCAGTTTTCACTGTATTTACGTGTTGGTTCTAGTACCTCCACATATATATCTATGTAGTGCCTTTATATCTCATATCTGAGCATGTGGATAGGCGGTCGTTCATCTAGCAAAAATGGAACGGGTTGCAGGAGAAATAATTACTCTGGTTCTCAGTCTGTTTCCCAGTGCCGGTTTGAAGCTCGTGCAATTTTGACTGTAAAAACAGGCTTGGAGCTAGTATCTCCGTTTATATATGTATGTAGTGCATATACCTAATGAAGAGAATCTGTGTGTTCCCAACAAGGTAGTTGAAGGACGGCTTTCACACATAATTTTCTCTCTGAACTGAGCATATGGAGAGACGTTCTTTCAAATATCAAATAGTAAATGCGTTGCAGGTGAAACACTTAATCTGATTTCATAGTCTGTTTCCAATTACCGGTTTGAAACTCTTTTAGTTTTCACTGTAAACCTTGTTTGGAGCTTGTATCTCCCCATATGTATGTATGTAGTGCAGTATCCAACTGAAAAAAAGCATTGATTCCCAACAAGTTAGTACAAGGACGGCTTAACCACACATTATCTCTCCGAATGAGCACGTGGAGAGACTTTCGTTCAAACTAGAACAAATGAAATGGGATGCAGGAGAACACTTACTCTGCTTTCCCATTCTGTTTCCTAGTGCCAGGTTTGAGCTCCTTCAATTTTCACTGTAAATCCAATTTGGAGCTATTATCTCCCATATATAGTGTATGAAGTGCAGTTTTCCAACTGAAAAGAAATTTTGTGTTCCCAATAAGCTAGGTGAAGGACAGCTTGCACAGACACTTATCGCTCATAACTGAGAATGTGGATAGAAGTTCGTTAAACCAGCACAAAGAGAAAGGTTTGTTGGAGAGAAAATCTCTGGTTCTCAGTGTGTTTCCCATTGCCCGGTTTGAAGCTCCTGCAATTATCACTTTAAAACCGAGTTGGAGCTAGTATCTCCTCATATGTTTTTAGGAGTGCAGTTTCCCACTGAAAAGAAATTTGTGTTCTCAACAAGCTAGTTGAAGTACGGCTTTCACACACAATTATCTCTCAGAACTTAGCATGTGGAGAAATATTCGTTCAACTTGTACAAATGGAACGGGTTTGCATAAGAAACCCTAACTCTGGATTCTCAGCCTCTTTCCATGTGCTGGTTTGATGTTCCTGCATTTTTCACTATAACCCGATTTGTAGTGGTTTACCTACCCATATATATTAGAATGTAGTGCACTTTGAAATGAAAATTTCTTTCTGTTCCGACAAGATATTTGAAGGGCGTCTTTAACACACAGTTATCTCTCAAACTGAGCACGTGGGAGAAGTTCGTTCAAATAGCACCAATGGAACGGGTTGCAGGAGAATACCTTACACTTCTTTCTCAGTCTATTTCAAAGAGCCTGTTTGACGTTCCTGCAGTTTCACTGTAAAATCGAGTTGGGGCTTGTACCTCCCATAAATATTTATGTAGTGCAATTTCCAAATGAAAGCAACTTGTGTTCCCAACATATTATTGAACGGCAGCATTCACACACTTTTCACAAAGGACTGTTTCATGTGGAGAGACGTTCGTTCCACTAGCACAAAGGGAAAACGTTGCAGGAGAAACATTTACTCTGCTTCTCAGGATTTTTCCATGTGCAGTTTTGAATTATTTGCAATTTTTACTTTAAAAACGTGTTGGAACATGTACCTCCCCATATATATGTACGTATGGCTTTTTCCAAATGGAAAGAAACTATGTGTTCCCAACAAGCTACGTGAAGTTTGGCTTTCACACACATCTTGTAGAACTAAGCAGGTGGAGAGATATTCGTTCAACATGCACAACGGGAAACAGGATTCAGGAGAAACACTTACCCTGGTTTCTCAGTATGTTACCCAGGGCCGGTTTGAAGCTCCAGCAGCTTT